>NW_026690047.1:327432-654864 GCF_943734765.1 Anopheles ziemanni | reverse complement strand
CAAGGGCAGCAAACGAAAGGAAATTAAATTACAAACAAAAAACATGTTTAGCCAATTAACGATAGGACGAAGGACAAAAAAGTTATAAGCGTATGAAGGTGCACGGGTTGGAAACAGTGGCCATGGCAAGGCGTGAAGGGACCGGTTTCTATAGGTAAACGCATGTTGTAACGGTTGTAGGGAGAGTTGTAAATTATACTAAGTCTTTCTTCAAGAAGAAGTAGAAAAAAAAGGTCTTCGGCAAAACGTGAATATCTCGAAAACTAGAAGAGCTAGAAGGACGCACGGGGCATCAAACGAAAGGTAATTAAATTTTACACAATGTTAAAGGAAAAAAAATCACGGATTGGTCTAAAGAGAACGAAGTTATTAGCGTTTGAAGGTGCAAGGGTTCAAACAGAAGAAGAACAAGTTTGCAAAAGAGGTCTTCGACAAAACGTGAATATCTCGAAAACCAGGAAAGCTAGAAGAACGCTTTTGGCAGCAATCGAAAGGAAATTAAATTTGCGACACCAAACATGGGGGTCAAAAACGACGTAGGACGAAAGACAAAAAAGTTATGAGCGTTCAAAGACAAGCATTTTTTTACCTCTTTTCAAAGCAAAATTGCTGATTTCAAGTGATTTCTTCCAAGTTAAGCTCAAAAATAAGCAGGTTTTGTCAATTTCTATATATTTCGATAAAATTCTCTAGCAGAAAGCCAAGAAATTGCTTCCTAGGCGGTCAACCAAGCTGCTAGAAGCTACTTTTAAGGAGTTTCGGGATACTTGGGATGATGACCCAAGATGCTAGAAACTACTTTTAAAGTGATTCGGGATACTTGGGATGACGACCCAAGATGCTAGAAACTACTTTTAAAGTGATTCGGGATACTTGGGATGACGACCCAAGATGCTAGAAACTACTTTTAAAGTGATTCGGGATACTTGGGATGACGACCCAAGATGCTAGAAACTACTTTTAAAGTGATTCGGGATACTTGGAATCACAAACCAAGATGCTAGAAACGGCTTTTAACGTGTTTCGGGATATTTGGAATCACAAACCAAGATGCTAGAAACGGCTAATAACGTGTTTCGGGATGCTTGGAATCACAAACCAAGATGCTAGAAACTACTTTTAAAGTGATGCGGGATACTTGGGATGACGACCCAAGATGCTAGAAACTACTTTTAAAGTGATTCGGGATACTTGGGATGACGACCCAAGATGCTAGAAACTACTTTTAACGTGTTTCGGGATACTTGGAATCGCAAACCAAGATGCCAGAAACGGCTAATAACGTGTTTCGGGATACTTGGAATTACAAACCAAGATGCTAGAAACGGCTTTTAACGTGTTTCGGGATACTTGGAATCACAAACCAAGATGCTAGAAACGGCTTTTAACGTGTTACGGGATACTTGGAATCACAAACCAAGATGCTAGAAACGGCTAATAACGTGTTTCGGGATACTTGGAATCACAAACCAAGATGCTAGAAACGGCTAATAACGTGTTTCGGGATACTTGGAATCACAAACCAAGATGCTAGAAACGGCTTTTAACGTGTTTCGGGATACTTGGAATGACAAACCAAGATGCAAGAAACGGCTTATAACGTGTTTCGGGATACTTGGAATCACAAACCAAGATGCTAGAAACGGCTAATAACGTGTTTCGGGATACTTGGAATCACAAACCAAGATGCTAGAAACGGCTAATAACGTGTTTCGGGATACTTGGAATCACAAACCAAGATGCTAGAAACGGCTTTTAACGTGTTTCGGGATACTTGGAATGACAAACCAAGATGCTAGAAACGACTTTTAACGTGTTTCGGGATACTTGGAATCACAAACCAAGATGCTAGAAACGGCTTATAACGTGTTTCGGGATACTTGGAATCACAAACCAAGATGCTAGAAACGGCTAATAACGTGTTTCGGGATACTTGGAATCACAAACCAAGATGCTGGAAACGGCTTTTAACGTGTTTCGGGATACTTGGAATCACAAACCAAGATGCAAGAAACGGCTTTTAACGTGTTACGGGATACTTGGAATCACAAACCAAGATGCTAGAAACGGCTAATAACGTGTTTCGGGATACTTGGAATCACAAACCAAGATGCTAGAAACGGCTAATAACGTGTTTCGGGATACTTGGAATCACAAACCAAGATGCTAGAAACGGCTAATAACGTGTTTCGGGATACTTGGAATCACAAACCAAGATGCTAGAAACGGCTTTTAACGTGTTTCGGGATACTTGGAATCACAAACCAAGATGCTAGAAACGGCTTTTAACGTGTTTCGGGATACTTGGAATCACAAACCAAGATGCTAGAAACGGCTAATAACGTGTTTCGGGATACTTGGAATCACAAACCAAGATGCTAGAAACGGCTGTTAACGTGTTACGGGATACTTGGAATCACAAACCAAGATGCTAGAAACGGCTAATAACGTGTTTCGGGATACTTGGAATCACAAACCAAGATGCTAGAAACGGCTTTTAACGTGTTTCGGGATACTTGGAATCACAAACCAAGATGCTAGAAACGGCTAATAACGTGTTTCGGGATACTTGGAATCACAAACCAAGATGCTAGAAACGGCTTTTAACGTGTTTCGGGATACTTGGAATCACAAACCAAGATGCTAGAAACGGCTAATAACGTGTTTCGGGATACTTGGAATCACAAACCAAGATGCTAGAAACGGCTTTTAACGTGTTTCGGGATACTTGGAATCACAAACCAAGATGCTAGAAACGGCTAATAACGTGTTTCGGGATACTTGGAATCACAAACCAAGATGCTAGAAACGGCTAATAACGTGTTTCGGGATACTTGGAATCACAAACCAAGATGCTAGAAACGGCTAATAACGTGTTTCGGGATACTTGGAATCACAAACCAAGATGCTAGAAACGGCTTTTAACGTGTTTCGGGATACTTGGAATCACAAACCAAGATGCTAGAAACGGCTAATAACGTGTTTCGGGATACTTGGAATCACAAACCAAGATGCTAGAAACGGCTTTTAACGTGTTTCGGGATACTTGGAATCACAAACCAAGATGCTAGAAACGGCTAATAACGTGTTTCGGGATACTTGGAATCACAAACCAAGATGCTAGAAACGGCTTTTAACGTGTTTCGGGATACTTGGAATCACAAACCAAGATGCTAGAAACGGCTAATAACGTGTTTCGGGATACTTGGAATCACAAACCAAGATGCTAGAAACGGCTTTTAACGTGTTTCGGGATACTTGGAATCACAAACCAAGATGCTAGAAACGGCTAATAACGTGTTTCGGGATACTTGGAATCACAAACCAAGATGCTAGAAACGGCTTTTAACGTGTTTCGGGATACTTGGAATCACAAACCAAGATGCTAGAAACGGCTAATAACGTGTTTCGGGATACTTGGAATCACAAACCAAGATGCTAGAAACGGCTTTTAACGTGTTTCGGGATACTTGGAATCACAAACCAAGATGCTAGAAACGGCTAATAACGTGTTTCGGGATACTTGGAATCACAAACCAAGATGCTAGAAACGGCTTTTAACGTGTTTCGGGATACTTGGAATCACAAACCAAGATGCTAGAAACGGCTAATAACGTGTTTCGGGATACTTGGAATCACAAACCAAGATGCTAGAAACGGCTTTTAACGTGTTTCGGGATACTTGGAATCACAAACCAAGATGCTAGAAACGGCTAATAACGTGTTTCGGGATACTTGGAATCACAAACCAAGATGCTAGAAACGGCTTTTAACGTGTTTCGGGATACTTGGAATCACAAACCAAGATGCTAGAAACGGCTAATAACGTGTTTCGGGATACTTGGAATCACAAACCAAGATGCTAGAAACGGCTTTTAACGTGTTTCGGGATACTTGGAATCACAAACCAAGATGCTAGAAACGGCTAATAACGTGTTTCGGGATACTTGGAATCACAAACCAAGATGCTAGAAACGGCTTTTAACGTGTTTCGGGATACTTGGAATCACAAACCAAGATGCTAGAAACGGCTAATAACGTGTTTCGGGATACTTGGAATCACAAACCAAGATGCTAGAAACGGCTTTTAACGTGTTTCGGGATACTTGGAATCACAAACCAAGATGCTAGAAACGGCTAATAACGTGTTTCGGGATACTTGGAATCACAAACCAAGATGCTAGAAACGGCTTTTAACGTGTTTCGGGATACTTGGAATCACAAACCAAGATGCTAGAAACGGCTAATAACGTGTTTCGGGATACTTGGAATCACAAACCAAGATGCTAGAAACGGCTTTTAACGTGTTTCGGGATACTTGGAATCACAAACCAAGATGCTAGAAACGGCTAATAACGTGTTTCGGGATACTTGGAATCACAAACCAAGATGCTAGAAACGGCTTTTAACGTGTTACGGGATACTTGGAATCACAAACCAAGATGCTAGAAACGGCTAATAACGTGTTTCGGGATACTTGGAATCACAAACCAAGATGCTAGAAACGGCTAATAACGAGTTTCGGGATGCTTGGAATCACAAACCAAGATGCTAGAAACTACTTTTAAAGTGATTCGGGATACTTGGGATGACGACCCAAGATGCTAGAAACTACTTTTAAAGTGATTCGGGATACTTGGAATCACAAACCAAGATGCTAGAAACGGCTTTTAACGTGTTTCGGGATACTTGGAATCACAAACCAAGATGCTACAAACGGCTTTTAACGTGTTTCGGGATACTTGGAATCGCAAACCAAGATGCTAGAAACGGCTAATAACGTATTTCGGGATACTTGGAATTACAAACCAAGATGCTAGAAACGGCTTTTAACGTGTTTCGGGATACTTGGAATCACAAACCAAGATGTTAGAAACGGCTTTTAACGTGTTACGGGATACTTGGAATCACAAACCAAGATGCTAGAAACGGCTAATAACGTGTTTCGGGATACTTGGAATCGCAAACCAAGATGCTAGAAACGGCTAATAACGTATTTCGGGATGCTTGGAATCACAAACCAAGATGCTAGAAACGGCTTTTAACGTGTTTCGGGATACTTGGAATGACAAACCAAGATGCTAGAAACTACTTTTAACGTGTTTCGGGATACTTGGAATCACAAACCAAGATGCTAGAAACGGCTAATAACGTGTTTCGGGATGCTTGGAATCACAAACCAAGATGCTAGAAACTACTTTTAAAGTGATTCGGGATACTTGGGATGACGACCCAAGATGCTAGAAACTACTTTTAAAGTGATTCGGGATACTTGGGATGACGACCCAAGATGCTAGAAACTACTTTTAACGTGTTTCGGGATACTTGGAATCGCAAACCAAGATGCCAGAAACGGCTAATAACGTGTTTCGGGATACTTGGAATTACAAACCAAGATGCTAGAAACGGCTTTTAACGTGTTTCGGGATACTTGGAATCACAAACCAAGATGCTAGTAACGGCTTTTAACGTGTTACGGGATACTTGGAATCACAAACCAAGATGCTAGAAACGGCTAATAACGTGTTTCGGGATACTTGGAATCACAAACCAAGATGCTAGAAACGGCTAATAACGTGTTTCGGGATACTTGGAATCGCAAACCAAGATGCCAGAAACGGCTAATAACGTGTTTCGGGATACTTGGAATGACAAACCAAGATGCTAGAAACGACTTTTAACGTGTTTCGGGATACTTGGAATCACAAACCAAGATGCTAGAAACGGCTTATAACGTGTTTCGGGATACTTGGAATCACAAACCAAGATGCTAGAAACGGCTTATAACGTGTTTCGGGATACTTGGAATCACAAACCAAGATGCTAGAAACGGCTAATAACGTGTTTCGGGATACTTGGAATCACAAACCAAGATGCTGGAAACGGCTTTTAACGTGTTTCGGGATACTTGGAATCACAAACCAAGATGCAAGAAACGGCTTTTAACGTGTTACGGGATACTTGGAATCACAAACCAAGATGCTAGAAACGGCTAATAACGTGTTTCGGGATACTTGGAATCACAAACCAAGATGCTAGAAACGGCTAATAACGTGTTTCGGGATACTTGGAATCACAAACCAAGATGCTAGAAACGGCTAATAACGTGTTTCGGGATACTTGGAATCACAAACCAAGATGCTAGAAACGGCTTTTAACGTGTTACGGGATACTTGGAATCACAAACCAAGATGCTAGAAACGGCTAATACCCAGCGGGCATTGTTGCACAACATTCTCTAAAAATTCACTCAAAAAATGAATTTTCCTCAATGCACCCCCGCTGGAGTCCACAATTGTGCACTACAGCGTCGAGTAGCGCAACGTCATGACGTCATCACTCCACTTCGTTTGCCCATTGCACGTACAGTTCTCATACGCCTTCCTTCTCATACACCTTCCTTCTCGTATGCCTTGATCAAAACCAACGATAAAAAAAACCGCAAGAACGTTTCGGTGGGTCATGAACGGTGGGTCATGAAGTTCTTCCTTCTCACACACCTTCTTTCTCATATGCCTTGATCAAACTCAACGCTAAAAAAACCGCAAGAACGGTGGGTCATGAAGTTCTTGCTTTGTTTTCTTATCAACCGAGCAGTATTTTTTTTTTATGAAATCCGCGTGGATGGCTTGTTTTGATGTGTCAACTTTGTTTTGATAAGGATTTATCGCTTTTCTTGAGCAGTATCCAATCTTGAGCAGTGTCGATTGTTTTTTTAAATTGTTTGCTGTTAATCGTTGTGATTTGAAGTGATGGATCGTGAAATAGAAATGGAGTGGGAGGCATTCAAGCAAAGTGGATCAAGTGCTATACCGTGGGCAGATCTAGGCGTTGGTAAGTGAAAGTGAAAATACAAAATATATTACCGAAACATTGGTAATAGAGTACACCACACTCTTGCTGCTGGTTACGTATAAATATACGATCGGAATCTGGATGCAGTTTTAATAATTAGTAATATTGTTTTAGATATAACTCCTGAAGAGGAAGCGATGGAATTAGGTAGAGCTTCGTCAAGCAAAAGAAAGAACGGTGATGAAGTTTCTAGTGGTCCTAGCCATCGACCTCGAATGGACGACACTGAAATAGAATGGGCTGAATGGCAACGAATGAGTGCGTCTGAAATAAAATGGCCTGATCTAGGAGTTGGTAAGTAAAAGAAAAAAATATTAAAATGTATTATAGTGTTTTAAAGCCTCCGGGCAGCTGGGATGGGTTATGTAATATTTCATTCTATACTTCAACTGTTTTAGGTATAACCCGAGATGAAGATGCTTTTTTACAAGCGGCATCTACGAGCGGCATTGTTGAAGCCAACCGCCAGATAAGTGTAGAAAACAGGGTGGAGGTTATTGGTAGTGGAAGCTTAATTTTATCCACGGAGGAACCTGAAACAATTTCGAGCCATGAGGACACATCTATTGACGGATCTGATGATGATGATGATGACATCAGAGTGGATTGCACTAGGTTGGCTAGATATGTAGATAGCTATAGCCGACATGAGGCGTTGAGACGGTGGGCAATCTTGGAACTCGTATCACGTTCGTCTCTAGGAAAACTTCTGGCGATCTTGAGGAAGGATTATAAATTGCAACTTCCTAAAGATGCACGGACACTTACCAAATCATCCTCTCCAGTCGTGGTAAAAGTAAAATCGATCTTGGGAGGACGATTTTGGTATCAGGGGGTAGAGACGGTCCTAAAAAATTATTTTAAAGATGTCATACCCAAAGATGACCTTCTTTCCATACAAGTGTCGATCGATGGGCTTCCCCTTTTTAAAAGTTCAAACACACAACTGTGGCCAATACTTATAAAGGTGGAAGAATTGGTAGATGCTCCGGTAATGCTTGTCGGTGTTTTTGGGGGACAAGCAAAGCCGGAGAACATCGAACAATATCTTCGGCCGCTAGTGTTGGAGGTGAACGATCTCCAGCAAAGAGGCTTGCAGTTCGGTGACAAGCAGGTGCATTTTAAACTTCGCGCCATTGTTGCCGATTCTCCGGCGCGGGCGTATCTAAAAGCTGTCACCAGTTATACTGGTAAGCATGGATGCTTAAAGTGTTCCTGTGTTGGGGAATACATCAAACCGGAGAATAAAGTCATTTTTGACTCCGTGAACTCTGCACCGCGCACGGACGCGGGCTTTCGAGCTAAGGTAGACAAGGACCATCATAAGAGTTGGCGGACACCACTAGAAGATATAAATAATTTCCATTTAATAGAAGACGTCGTTGTTGGCGATCGGCTCCATTTAATTGATTTGGGGGTGACCAGAAAAATTCTTCGAGGGATGCTGGATGGCAAATTTGCAACCCTTGGTCGATGGTCAGACCCCCAGAAGGAAGCTGTGTCTAAGTTTATGGAAAATACACGGCTTCCTTCTGAGGTGCATCGCCCCATGAGGCACCTCAATGAAGTCCGCAATTGGAAGGGAACCGAATATCGGTCCTTCCTGCATTACATTAGTGTTGTGGTCTTGAAAGATTGCATGAACGAACAGGCTTTCAATCATTTCTTGCTCTACTTCTGCGGTGTGACCTGTTTTGCATCCACGGCACATCAGCGACATTGGCCGCTTGCGAAAAAGCTCCTAGAAAAGTTTGTAAAGGAGTTCGGCACGATATATGGTCGTTACCACTTGACAAGTAATGTTCATAATCTCCAGCACGTGTATGGAGAAGTTTTAAAATTTGGACAACTTGAAAATTTTTCGGCTTATTGTTTTGAAAACCACTTGCAGTTTATCAAACGCTGTATTAAATCGGGCACGAAGTGTGTGGAGCAAGTGGCAGCCAGGGTGCAAGCCAGAGATTCTATCCAGACGGCTGCCAGTTATAGTGCTCCAAACTATCCAATGTTGATGGTAAATCGGGTTGGATTACACGTAACAGCCGATTTTACCTTGCTGCCCGAATTTAGAGATCAATGGTTTTTGACCCACCAGGGCAGCGTCATCAAATTTTTGGAGGCAAAGAAAAGTTCTTTGTCTTCGTTCATCTTGATTGGGATCCAGATTGACCATAAGACGGAGCTTTTCGAAGGAAAGTGGGCAGACGGCAATTCGCAAATAGAATTGTCGTCTGCCGATTTGTTTATCTATAAAATAAAGGAAAATGCTCCGTCAAGAAGGGTGGAAGTACCGTGTGAATCCATAAAATGTAAACTATCAGCAATATATTTACCGAAGCGATCTCTCTCAAGACCACCAATAGATCCTCCTGTTACTATTGCTCTTGATACCATAGCCCTTTTCCCGTTGCTTCATACACTCCGTTGAGAAGATAGTTTTATGGATTCCATGGTTGCTTCCACGTCAACAAGAGATCATCGTGGTCGATAATGTTCGTGGAATGACCTTTTTAACCGCTTTTATGGCTACTGATAGAGCATTGCTAGTTGATATTTTGAATCCTTTAGCACTATGCTGCCTCGCGGGGCTCCATGCTGAAACAGATAGATCGCCTGCGCCCTACTCAAGCCTCTTTTCTAGCGAGTCTGTGTTCTCATGGTCTACATAACGAAATGTTTCAGGTTCCTTCGCGTATTCATGTATTTAACATACATTTTTGACTTCGACTATGATGCTGGTGATGATAATTTAAAATGAATTTTCATTCAACATACATTTTTGACTTCGACTATGATGCTCGTCGATTTTAAATTATCATCTTAAAATGAATTTTCATTCAATAATAAAACATGAAGTGTATGCATAAGTTTGAGGATCCTTAAGCGTCTGTGTGGGTTTCTCAATCTTTTGCATGGGTGAGCGGTGGGCCATTATCATCTCCATCATCATAGCAAATGTAATTAAAAAAAACAATTCAACATCATTAACAATTCATGTATTATTCTCATAAATTAAAACTAAAACCCTATCAATAAATCTAAATTAAACAAACTTAGAACTAACCAGAAATAAACAAAGCCCTATCACCAAATAGAAAAGAAAGTAACTAAACTAACTCATGTACTAAAGCTAAAATTAACTTACGTACTAAGGGAAGAACGGTCTGTTTTTTTTGTAAGTGTATGGTTTGTTGGCCGAACCTTTTATAATCCCTTTTGTTTTTGCCGTGCTCGCTGCGTTTTTTAACTTTAACCTTACAAAGGCTTCTACAGCGGATGCATGCACTTGGCCATCATGACCGTTCTCCGCTATTTTTTTTAAAAGTAGAAATATATTATGATAAATACTAAACCTAATTTTTTTTTCAGGACGTCCTCCGCCAGACCAGCTGCATTTGACCATAAACTGTTTGTTAAATAGGAGCTGCATACCCTCATGCATCCTCTGCTTTGCCTCCGTTTTAACTGTACGAGTCTGCACCCATTGCAGAACATCTTGGAAATGTTCAGCGTTACGAAGCTTGAACTCCAACTCGTCCAGCTCTTCTTTGCTATCCACTGCCTTCAGAGTAAACGGGGGTTCCTGATGTGTTACCACCTGTGGGGGCCGTTGGTCCAGCACATCCTTCATCCCCCGGACAACTTTCGTCAGTATAAATGTTTGCCGCAGGTTCATATCCACACGCTCGGAAATAGAATGCAGCGATTGATTGTTTGCCGTAACACTGGGTGTCTCCATGATTATGCTCTAATTCTACAAAAATCAAATATACTAGTCGTAAAAACCGCTATAGTAATGTATATTTAACTTACCTTGCCAACTTTTTAAAACAGTGAGTGAAATTGTATGTTTGTTTAGTATTTTTCACCTGATAGAATTTTCAGCCACTGAAACTAGCATACCAAATGCACTGGACAATGCTTTGAATTTCTTAAGAATTTTCCCGCTTGCACGCTCTAGAGTACAGAGCTTTCGTTGCCGTTCCGAAATTGTTTATTTTGATTTCGACTTGCTAACGTAGACTATATTGAATGAAACTCTATGTGTTTTATAGCTCACTTTCAATCCATTGTCGCCCCATAGTTAAAAAATATATGACTATTTTTACGTCACCAACTTAATTTCATGTTTTAATTTCAAGATTCTTCTATATAACCAGTAAAACTACAAAAAACAAATTTGAAGGGGCACAACCATATTTTCTCCATGTAAACACTGTTATAGAACGATCGACGTTATTGACAGCTCCACGTTGTTTACATTTTACAATTGATCAAAAACAATCGATCTGGATAGGAGTGAAAAGTGCAGAAAGTGAGGTAATAAATAATGTTAATTACGTTCTAAGTGGGTAAATAAGGTAAGTAAGTTCGACAGGTACTTGGACTACACGGGACCCGTGCACAAAAAATGGTGGTAAACGTAAGCTCCAATCCGTGCTATACGATTCTCCAAACCCGTACCAGCCTGGCCGGATCATCAAAATTACGGTGAAAATATTAACAAGTGAGTATGAATCATCGCAGTTACTGTGAAATTATTAGTACATAAGTATTAATCATCAACAGTGCAGTGAAAATTGCACATTGCTATACATATTTTAAAAACGCTTAATATTTATATTATATCTTTATTTTTTCCAGCAGTTTACTCCACGTTTCCTCAAACAGCACTGAAAACACCCAGCATAGTGCTGCAGGGATCACCATGGTGCAATAACCGGCGTAAAGGGAGATGTTTTCAACACTTGGTCTAATGTATGTTTTTACTGTTATTTATGTTCAAATTGTTTTCATAATTTGATATTAATTCTTTTCTTCAAATTTGTTTCTTTACAGCTTACAACGGAACTGTTTGCCCGCCATTGTACAAATGGCCTTTTTATGTAAATAAATATTTATTCAACGAGAATAACGTTGAATTTAAATTTTCACGGTCGTTAAATTATTGTCGAAAGAATTGACGTAACGAATGTGGGGAATGAAAGAAAGGAGGAAGGGGTGAGGGGCGAATGAACACCCGCTGTAGTGACGTCACAATGCTGAACCGTCATTGTGACGTCACGAAACGTTCATTCATATTTGGCTAATCTTTGGCTAATCTTTTTCGAGGATTAGCTAAAGATTAGCCAAAATGTGTAGCGTTGCAAGCTAATGATGCGCAACAATGCCCGCTGGGTAACGTGTTTCGGGATACTTGGAATCACAAACCAAGATGCTAGAAACGGCTAATAACGTGTTTCGGGATACTTGGAATCGCAAACCAAGATGCCAGAAACGGCTAATAACGTGTTTCGGGATACTTGGAATTACAAACCAAGATGCTAGAAACGGCTTTTAACGTGTTACGGGATACTTGGAATCACAAACCAAGATGCTAGTAACGGCTTTTAACGTGTTACGGGATACTTGGAATCACAAACCAAGATGCTAGAAACGGCTAATAACGTGTTTCGGGATACTTGGAATCACAAACCAAGATGCTAGAAACGGCTAATAACGTGTTTCGGGATACTTGGAATCGCAAACCAAGATGCCAGAAACGGCTAATAACGTGTTTCGGGATACTTGGAATGACAAACCAAGATGCTAGAAACGACTTTTAACGTGTTTCAGGATACTTGGAATCACAAACCAAGATGCTAGAAACGGCTTTTAACGTGTTTCGGGATACTTGGAATCACAAACCAAGATGCTAGAAACGGCTTATAACGTGTTTCGGGATACTTGGAATCACAAACCAAGATGCTAGAAACGGCTAATAACGTGTTTCGGGATACTTGGAATCACAAACCAAGATGCTGGAAACGGCTTTTAACGTGTTTCGGGATACTTGGAATCACAAACCAAGATGCTAGAAACGGCTTTTAACGTGTTTCGGGATACTTGGAATCACAAACCAAGATGCTAGAAACGGCTAATAACGTGTTTCGGGATGCTTGGAATCACAAACCAAGATGCTAGAAACTACTTTTAAAGTGATGCGGGATACTTGGGATGACGACCCAAGATGCTAGAAACTACTTTTAAAGTGATTCGGGATACTTGGGATGACGACCCAAGATGCTAGAAACTACTTTTAACGTGTTTCGGGATACTTGGAATTACAAACCAAGATGCTAGAAACGGCTAATAACGTGTTTCGGGATACTTGGAATCACAAACCAAGATGCTAGAAACGGCTTTTAACGTGTTTCGGGATACTTGGAATCACAAACCAAGATGCTAGAAACGGCTTTTAACGTGTTACGGGATACTTGGAATCACAAACCAAGATGCTAGAAACGGCTAATAACGTGTTTCGGGATACTTGGAATCACAAACCAAGATGCTAGAAACGGCTAATAACGTGTTTCGGGATACTTGGAATCACAAACCAAGATGCTAGAAACGGCTTTTAACGTGTTTCGGGATACTTGGAATGACAAACCAAGATGCTAGAAACGACTTTTAACGTGTTTCGGGATACTTGGAATCACAAACCAAGATGCTAGAAACGGCTTATAACGTGTTTCGGGATACTTGGAATCACAAACCAAGATGCTAGAAACGGCTAATAACGTGTTTCGGGATACTTGGAATCACAAACCAAGATGCTAGAAACGGCTAATAACGTGTTTCGGGATACTTGGAATCACAAACCAAGATGCTAGAAACGGCTTTTAACGTGTTTCGGGATACTTGGAATGACAAACCAAGATGCTAGAAACGACTTTTAACGTGTTTCGGGATACTTGGAATCACAAACCAAGATGCTAGAAACGGCTTATAACGTGTTTCGGGATACTTGGAATCACAAACCAAGATGCTAGAAACGGCTAATAACGTGTTTCGGGATACTTGGAATCACAAACCAAGATGCTGGAAACGGCTTTTAACGTGTTTCGGGATACTTGGAATCACAAACCAAGATGCTAGAAACGGCTTTTAACGTGTTACGGGATACTTGGAATCACAAACCAAGATGCTAGAAACGGCTAATAACGTGTTTCGGGATACTTGGAATCACAAACCAAGATGCTAGAAACGGCTAATAACGTGTTTCGGGATACTTGGAATCACAAACCAAGATGCTAGAAACGGCTTTTAACGTGTTACGGGATACTTGGAATCACAAACCAAGATGCTAGAAACGGCTAATAACGTGTTTCGGGATACTTGGAATCACAAACCAAGATGCTAGAAACGGCTAATAACGTGTTTCGGGATACTTGGAATCACAAACCAAGATGCTAGAAACGGCTAATAACGTGTTTCGGGATACTTGGAATCACAAACCAAGATGCTAGAAACGGCTTTTAACGTGTTACGGGATACTTGGAATCACAAACCAAGATGCTAGAAACGGCTAATAACGTGTTTCGGGATACTTGGAATCACAAACCAAGATGCTAGAAACGGCTAATAACGTGTTTCGGGATACTTGGAATCACAAACCAAGATGCTAGAAACGGCTAATAACGTGTTTCGGGATACTTGGAATTACAAACCAAGATGCTAGAAACGGCTTTTAACGTGTTTCGGGATACTTGGAATCACAAACCAAGATGCTAGAAACGGCTTTTAACGTGTTACGGGATACTTGGAATCACAAACCAAGATGCTAGAAACGGCTAATAACGTGTTTCGGGATACTTGGAATCACAAACCAAGATGCTAGAAACGGCTAATAACGTGTTTCGGGATACTTGGAATCACAAACCAAGATGCTAGAAACGGCTTTTAACGTGTTTCGGGATACTTGGAATGACAAACCAAGATGCTAGAAACGACTTTTAACGTGTTTCGGGATACTTGGAATCACAAACCAAGATGCTAGAAACGGCTTATAACGTGTTTCGGGATACTTGGAATCACAAACCAAGATGCTAGAAACGGCTTATAACGTGTTTCGGGATACTTGGAATCACAAACCAAGATGCTAGAAACGGCTAATAACGTGTTTCGGGATACTTGGAATCACAAACCAAGATGCTGGAAACGGCTTTTAACGTGTTTCGGGATACTTGGAATCACAAACCAAGATGCAAGAAACGGCTTTTAACGTGTTTCGGGATACTTGGAATCACAAACCAAGATGCTAGAAACGGCTAATAACGTGTTTCGGGATGCTTGGAATCACAAACCAAGATGCTAGAAACTACTTTTAAAGTGATGCGGGATACTTGGGATGACGACCCAAGATGCTAGAAACTACTTTTAAAGTGATTCGGGATACTTGGGATGACGACCCAAGATGCTAGAAACTACTTTTAACGTGTTTCGGGATACTTGGAATTACAAACCAAGATGCTAGAAACGGCTAATAACGTGTTTCGGGATACTTGGAATCACAAACCAAGATGCTAGAAACGGCTTTTAACGTGTTTCGGGATACTTGGAATCACAAACCAAGATGCTAGAAACGGCTTTTAACGTGTTACGGGATACTTGGAATCACAAACCAAGATGCTAGAAACGGCTAATAACGTGTTTCGGGATACTTGGAATCACAAACCAAGATGCTAGAAACGGCTAATAACGTGTTTCGGGATACTTGGAATCACAAACCAAGATGCTAGAAACGGCTTTTAACGTGTTTCGGGATACTTGGAATGACAAACCAAGATGCTAGAAACGACTTTTAACGTGTTTCGGGATACTTGGAATCACAAACCAAGATGCTAGAAACGGCTTATAACGTGTTTCGGGATACTTGGAATCACAAACCAAGATGCTAGAAACGGCTTATAACGTGTTTCGGGATACTTGGAATCACAAACCAAGATGCTAGAAACGGCTAATAACGTGTTTCGGGATACTTGGAATCACAAACCAAGATGCTAGAAACGGCTAATAACGTGTTTCGGGATACTTGGAATCACAAACCAAGATGCTAGAAACGGCTTTTAACGTGTTACGGGATACTTGGAATCACAAACCAAGATGCTAGAAACGGCTAATAACGTGTTTCGGGATACTTGGAATCACAAACCAAGATGCTAGAAACGGCTAATAACGTGTTTCGGGATACTTGGAATCACAAACCAAGATGCTAGAAACGGCTAATAACGTGTTTCGGGATACTTGGAATCACAAACCAAGATGCTAGAAACGGCTTTTAACGTGTTACGGGATACTTGGAATCACAAACCAAGATGCTAGAAACGGCTAATAACGTGTTTCGGGATACTTGGAATCACAAACCAAGATGCTAGAAACGGCTTTTAACGTGTTACGGGATACTTGGAATCACAAACCAAGATGCTAGAAACGGCTAATAACGTGTTTCGGGATACTTGGAATCACAAACCAAGATGCTAGAAACGGCTAATAACGTGTTTCGGGATACTTGGAATCACAAACCAAGATGCTAGAAACGGCTAATAACGTGTTTCGGGATACTTGGAATCACAAACCAAGATGCTAGAAACGGCTTATAACGTGTTTCGGGATACTTGGAATCACAAACCAAGATGCTAGAAACGGCTAATAACGTGTTTCGGGATACTTGGAATCACAAACCAAGATGCTAGAAACGGCTAATAACGTGTTTCGGGATACTTGGAATCACAAACCAAGATGCTAGAAACGGCTTTTAACGTGTTACGGGATACTTGGAATCACAAACCAAGATGCTAGAAACGGCTAATAACGTGTTTCGGGATACTTGGAATCACAAACCAAGATGCTAGAAACGGCTAATAACGTGTTTCGGGATACTTGGAATCACAAACCAAGATGCTAGAAACGGCTAATAACGTGTTTCGGGATACTTGGAATCACAAACCAAGATGCTAGAAACGGCTTTTAACGTGTTACGGGATACTTGGAATCACAAACCAAGATGCTAGAAACGGCTAATAACGTGTTTCGGGATACTTGGAATCACAAACCAAGATGCTAGAAACGGCTTTTAACGTGTTACGGGATACTTGGAATCACAAACCAAGATGCTAGAAACGGCTAATAACGTGTTTCGGGATACTTGGAATCACAAACCAAGATGCTAGAAACGGCTAATAACGTGTTTCGGGATACTTGGAATCACAAACCAAGATGCTAGAAACGGCTAATAACGTGTTTCGGGATACTTGGAATCACAAACCAAGATGCTAGAAACGGCTTTTAACGTGTTACGGGATACTTGGAATCACAAACCAAGATGCTAGAAACGGCTTATAACGTGTTTCGGGATACTTGGAATCACAAACCAAGATGCTAGAAACGGCTAATAACGTGTTTCGGGATACTTGGAATTACAAACCAAGATGCTAGAAACGGCTTTTAACGTGTTTCGGGATACTTGGAATCACAAACCAAGATGCTAGAAACGGCTTTTAACGTGTTACGGGATACTTGGAATCACAAACCAAGATGCTAGAAACGGCTAATAACGTGTTTCGGGATACTTGGAATCACAAACCAAGATGCTAGAAACGGCTAATAACGTGTTTCGGGATACTTGGAATCACAAACCAAGATGCTAGAAACGGCTTTTAACGTGTTTCGGGATACTTGGAATGACAAACCAAGATGCTAGAAACGACTTTTAACGTGTTTCGGGATACTTGGAATCACAAACCAAGATGCTAGAAACGGCTTATAACGTGTTTCGGGATACTTGGAATCACAAACCAAGATGCTAGAAACGGCTTATAACGTGTTTCGGGATACTTGGAATCACAAACCAAGATGCTAGAAACGGCTAATAACGTGTTTCGGGATACTTGGAATCACAAACCAAGATGCTGGAAACGGCTTTTAACGTGTTTCGGGATACTTGGAATCACAAACCAAGATGCAAGAAACGGCTTTTAACGTGTTTCGGGATACTTGGAATCACAAACCAAGATGCTAGAAACGGCTAATAACGTGTTTCGGGATGCTTGGAATCACAAACCAAGATGCTAGAAACTACTTTTAAAGTGATGCGGGATACTTGGGATGACGACCCAAGATGCTAGAAACTACTTTTAAAGTGATTCGGGATACTTGGGATGACGACCCAAGATGCTAGAAACTACTTTTAACGTGTTTCGGGATACTTGGAATCGCAAACCAAGATGCCAGAAACGGCTAATAACGTGTTTCGGGATACTTGGAATTACAAACCAAGATGCTAGAAACGGCTTTTAACGTGTTTCGGGATACTTGGAATCACAAACCAAGATGCTAGAAACGGCTAATAACGTGTTTCGGGATACTTGGAATCACAAACCAAGATGCTAGAAACGGCTAATAACGTGTTTCGGGATACTTGGAATCACAAACCAAGATGCTAGAAACGGCTTTTAACGTGTTTCGGGATACTTGGAATGACAAACCAAGATGCTAGAAACGACTTTTAACGTGTTTCGGGATACTTGGAATCACAAACCAAGATGCTAGAAACGGCTTATAACGTGTTTCGGGATACTTGGAATCACAAACCAAGATGCTAGAAACGGCTAATAACGTGTTTCGGGATACTTGGAATCACAAACCAAGATGCTAGAAACGGCTAATAACGTGTTTCGGGATACTTGGAATCACAAACCAAGATGCTAGAAACGGCTTTTAACGTGTTTCGGGATACTTGGAATGACAAACCAAGATGCTAGAAACGACTTTTAACGTGTTTCGGGATACTTGGAATCACAAACCAAGATGCTAGAAACGACTTTTAAAGTGATTCGTGACATTTGGAATCACTAACCAAGATGCTAGAAACGACTTTTAAAGTGTTTCGGGATACTTGGAATCACAAACCAAGATGCTAGAAACGACTTTAAAAGTGTTTCGGGATACTTGGAATCACAAACCAAGATGCTAGAAACGGCTAATAACGTGTTTCGGGATACTTGGAATCACAAACCAAGATGCTAGAAACGGCTTTTAACGTGTTTCGGGATACTTGGAATGACAAACCAAGATGCTAGAAACGACTTTTAACGTGTTTCGGGATACTTGGAATCACAAACCAAGATGCTAGAAACGGCTTATAACGTGTTTCGGGATACTTGGAATCACAAACCAAGATGCTAGAAACGGCTAATAACGTGTTTCGGGATACTTGGAATCACAAACCAAGATGCCAGAAACGGCTAATAACGTGTTTCGGGATACTTGGAATTACAAACCAAGATGCTAGAAACGGCTTTTAACGTGTTTCGGGATACTTGGAATCACAAACCAAGATGCTAGAAACGGCTTTTAACGTGTTACGGGATACTTGGAATCACAAACCAAGATGCTAGAAACGGCTAATAACGTGTTACGGGATACTTGGAATCACAAACCAAGATGCTAGAAACGGCTAATAACGTGTTTCGGGATACTTGGAATCGCAAACCAAGATGCTAGAAACGGCTAATAACGTATTTCGGGATACTTGGAATTACAAACCAAGATGCTAGAAACGGCTTTTAACGTGTTTCGGGATACTTGGAATCACAAACCAAGATGTTAGAAACGGCTTTTAACGTGTTACGGGATACTTGGAATCACAAACCAAGATGCTAGAAACTACTTTTAAAGTGTTTCGGGATACTTGGAATCACAAACCAAGATGCTAGAAACGACTTTTAAAGTGTTTCGGGATACTTGAAATTACAAACCAAGATGCTAGAAACGACTTTCAAAGTGTTTCGGGATACTTGGAATCACAAACCAAGATGCTAGAAACGACTTTTAAAATGTTTCGGGATACTTGGAATCACAAACCAAGATGCTAGAAACGACTTTTAAAGTGTTTCGGGACACATGGAATTACAAACCAAGATGCTAGAAACGACTTTTAAAGTGTTTCGGGATACTTGGAATCACAAACCAAGATGCTAGAAACGACTTTTAAAGTGTTTCGGGACACATGGAATTACAAACCAAGATGCTAGAAACGACTTTTAAAGTGTTTCGGGATACTTGGAATCACAAACCAAGATGCTAGAAACGACTTTTAAAGTGTTTCGGGATACTTGGAATCACAAACCAAGATGCTAGAAACGACTTTTAAAGTGTTTCGGGATACTTGGAATCACAAACCAAGATGCTAGAAACGACTTTCAAAGTGTTTCGGGATACTTGGAATCACAAACCAAGATGCTAGAAACGACTTTTAAAGTGATTCGTGACATTTGGAATCACTAACCAAGATGCTAGAAACGACTTTTAAAGTGTTTCGGGATACTTGGAATCACAAACCAAGATGCTAGAAACGACTTTAAAAGTGTTTCGGGATACTTGGAATCACAAACCAAGATGCTAGAAACGACTTTTAAAGTGTTTCGGGACACATGGAATTACAAACCAAGATGCTAGAAACGACTTTTAAAGTGTTTCGGGACACATGGAATCACAAACCAAGATGCTAGAAACGACTTTTAAAGTGTTTCGGGACACATGGAATCACAAACCAAGATGCTAGAAACGACTTTTGAAGTGTTTCGGGATACTTGGAATTACAAACCAAGTTGCTAGAAGCTACTTTTAAAGTGTTTCGGGATACTTGGAATTACAAACCAAGATGCTAGAAACGACTTTTAAAGTGATTCGGGGTACTTGGAATCACAAACCAAGATGCTAGAAACGACTTTAAAAGTGTTTCGGGGTACTTGGAATCACAAACCAAGATGCTAGAAACGACTTTAAAAGTGTTTCGGGATACTTGGAATCACAAACCAAGATGCTAGAAACGACTTTTAAAGTGTTTCGGGATACTTGGAATCACAAACCAAGATGCTAGAAACGACTTTTAAAGTGATTCGTGACATTTGGAATCACTAACCAAGATGCTAGAAACGACTTTTAAAGTGTTTCGGGATACTTGGAATCACAAACCAAGATGCTAGAAACGACTTTAAAAGTGTTTCGGGATACTTGGAATCACAAACCAAGATGCTAGAAACGACTTTTAAAGTGATTCGGGGTACTTGGAATCACAAACCAAGATGCTAGAAACGACTTTAAAAGTGTTTCGGGATACTTGGAATCACAAACCAAGATGCTAGAAACGACTTTTAAAGTGATTCGTGACATTTGGAATCACTAACCAAGATGCTAGAAACGACTTTTAAAGTGTTTCGGGATACTTGGAATCACAAACCAAGATGCTAGAAACGACTTTAAAAGTATTTCGGGATACTTGGAATCACAAACCAAGGTGCTAGAAACGACTTTTAAAGTGTTTCGGGACACTTGGAATCTCAAACCAAGATGCTAGAAACGACTTTAAAAGTGTTTCGGGGTACTTGGAATCACAAACCAAGATGCTAGAAACGACTTTTAAAGTGTTTCGGGATACTTGGAATCACAAACCAAGATGCTAGAAACGACTTTTAAAGTGTTTCGGGGTACTTGGAATCACAAACCAAGATGCTAGAAACGACTTTAAAAGTGTTTTGGGATACTTGGAATCACAAACTAAGATGCTAGAAACGACTTTTAAAGTGTTTCGGGATACTTGGAATCACAAACCAAGATGCTAGAAACGACTTTTAAAGTGATTCGTGACATTTGGAATCACTAACCAAGATGCTAGAAACGACTTTTAAAGTGTTTCGGGATACTTGGAATCACAAACCAAGATGCTAGAAACGACTTTAAAAGTGTTTCGGGATACTTGGAATCACAAACCAAGATGCTAGAAACGACTTTTAAAGTGATTCGGGGTACTTGGAATCACAAACCAAGATGCTAGAAACGACTTTAAAAGTGTTTCGGGATACTTGGAATCACAAACCAAGATGCTAGAAACGACTTTTAAAGTGATTCGTGACATTTGGAATCACTAACCAAGATGCTAGAAACGACTTTTAAAGTGTTTCGGGATACTTGGAATCACAAACCAAGATGCTAGAAACGACTTTTAAAGTGTTTCGGGATACTTGGAATTACAAACCAAGTTGCTAGAAGCTACTTTTAAAGTGTTTCGGGATACTTGGAATAACAAACCAAGATGCTAGAAACGACTTTTAAAGTGATTCGGGACACTTGGAATCTCAAACCAAGATGCTAGAAACGACTTTAAAAGTGTTTCGGGGTACTTGGAATCACAAACCAAGATGCTAGAAACGACTTTAAAAGTGTTTCGGGATACTTGGAATCACAAACCAAGATGCTATAAACGACTTTAAAAGTGTTTCGGGATACTTGGAATCACAAACCAAGATGCTAGAAACGACTTTAAAAGTGTTTCGGGATACTTGGAATCACAAACCAAGATGCTAGAAACGACTTTTAAAGTGTTTCGGGACACTTGGAATCTCAAACCAAGATGCTAGAAACGACTTTAAAAGTGTTTCGGGGTACTTGGAATCACAAACCAAGATGCTAGAAACGACTTTTAAAGTGTTTCGGGATACTTGGAATCACAAACCAAGATGCTAGAAACGACTTTAAAAGTGTTTCGGGATACTTGGAATCACAAACCAAGATGCTAGAAACGACTTTTAAAGTGTTTCGGGACACTTGGAATCTCAAACCAAGATGCTAGAAACGACTTTAAAAGTGTTTCGGGGTACTTGGAATCACAAACCAAGATGCTAGAAACGACTTTTAAAGTGTTTCGGGGTACTTGGAATCACAAACCAAGATGCTAGAAACGACTTTTAAAGTGTTTCGTGACATTTGGAATCACAAACCAAGGTGCTAGAAACGACTTTTAAAGTGTTTCGGGACACTTGGAATCTCAAACCAAGATGCTAGAAACGACTTTAAAAGTGTTTCGGGGTACTTGGAATCACAAACCAAGATGCTAGAAACGACTTTTAAAGTGTTTCGGGATACTTGGAATCACAAACCAAGATGCTAGAAACGACTTTTAAAGTGTTTCGGGATACTTGGAATCACAAACCAAGATGCTAGAAACGACTTTTAAAGTGTTTCGGGGTACTTGGAATCACAAACCAAGATGCTATAAACGACTTTAAAAGTGTTTCGGGATACTTGGAATCACAAACCAAGATGCTAGAAACGACTTTAAAAGTGTTTCGGGATACTTGGAATCACAAACCAAGATGCTAGAAACGACTTTTAAAGTGTTTCGGGACACTTGGAATCTCAAACCAAGATGCTAGAAACGACTTTAAAAGTGTTTCGGGGTACTTGGAATCACAAACCAAGATGCTAGAAACGACTTTAAAAGTGTTTCGGGATACTTGGAATCACAAACCAAGATGCTATAAACGACTTTAAAAGTGTTTCGTGACATTTGGAATCACAAACCAAGGTGCTAGAAACGACTTTTAAAGTGCTTCGGGACACTTGGAATCTCAAACCAAGATGCTAGAAACGACTTTAAAAGTGTTTCGGGATACTTGGAATCACAAACCAAGATGCTAGAAACGACTTTAAAAGTGTTTCGGGATACTTGGAATCACAAACCAAGATGCTAGAAACGACTTTAAAAGTGTTTCGGGATACTTGGAATCACAAACCAAGATGCTAGAAACGACTTTAAAAGTGTTTCGGGATACTTGGAATCACAAACCAAGATGCTAGAAACGACTTTTAAAGTGTTTCGGGACACTTGGAATCTCAAACCAAGATGCTAGAAACGACTTTAAAAGTGTTTCGGGGTACTTGGAATCACAAACCAAGATGCTAGAAACGACTTTTAAAGTGTTTCGGGATACTTGGAATCACAAACCAAGATGCTAGAAACGACTTTTAAAGTGTTTCGTGACATTTGGAATCACAAACCAACGTGCTAGAAACGACTTTTAAAGTGTTTCGGGACACTTGGAATCTCAAACCAAGATGCTAGAAACGACTTTAAAAGTGTTTCGGGGTACTTGGAATCACAAACCAAGATGCTAGAAACGACTTTTAAAGTGTTTCGGGATACTTGGGATGACGACCCAAGATGCTAGAAACGACTTTTAAAGTGTTTCGGGACACTTGGAATCTCAAACCAAGATGCTAGAAACGACTTTTAAAGTGTTTCGGGACACTTGGAATCTCAAACCAAGATGCTAGAAACGACTTTAAAAGTGTTTCGGGGTACTTGGAATCACAAACCAAGATGCTAGAAACGACTTTTAAAGTGTTTCGGGATACTTGGAATCACAAACCAAGATGCTAGAAACGACTTTTAAAGTGTTTCGGGATACTTGGAATCACAAACCAAGATGCTAGAAACGACTTTTAAAGTGTTTCGGGGTACTTGGAATCACAAACCAAGATGCTATAAACGACTTTAAAAGTGTTTCGGGATACTTGGAATCACAAACCAAGATGCTAGAAACGACTTTAAAAGTGGTTCGGGATACTTGGAATCACAAACCAAGATGCTAGAAACGACTTTTAAAGTGTTTCGGGACACTTGGAATCTCAAACCAAGATGCTAGAAACGACTTTAAAAGTGTTTCGGGGTACTTGGAATCACAAACCAAGATGCTAGAAACGACTTTTAAAGTGTTTCGGGATACTTGGAATCACAAACCAAGATGCTAGAAACGACTTTTAAAGTGTTTCGGGATACTTGGAATCACAAACCAAGATGCTAGAAACGACTTTTAAAGTGTTTCGGGATACTTGGAATCACAAACCAAGATGCTAGAAACGACTTTTAAAGTGTTTCGGGACACATGGAATTACAAACCAAGATGCTAGAAACGACTTTTAAAGTGTTTCGGGATACTTGGAATCACAAACCAAGATGCTAGAAACGACTTTTAAAGTGTTTCGGGATACTTGAAATTACAAACCAAGATGCTAGAAACGACTTTCAAAGTGTTTCGGGATACTTGGAATCACAAACCAAGATGCTAGAAACGACTTTTAAAGTGATTCGTGACATTTGGAATCACTAACCAAGATGCTAGAAACGACTTTTAAAGTGTTTCGGGATACTTGGAATCACAAACCAAGATGCTAGAAACGACTTTAAAAGTGTTTCGGGATACTTGGAATCACAAACCAAGATGCTAGAAACGACTTTCAAAGTGTTTCGGGACACTTGGAATCTCAAACCAAGATGCTAGAAACGACTTTAAAAGTGTTTCGGGGTACTTGGAATCACAAACCAAGATGCTAGAAACGACTTTAAAAGTGTTTCGGGATACTTGGAATCACAAACCAAGATGCTAGAAACGACTTTTAAAGTGTTTCGGGACACTTGGAATCTCAAACCAAGATGCTAGAAACGACTTTTAAAGTGTTTCGTGACATTTGGAATCACAAACCAAGGTGCTAGAAACGACTTTTAAAGTGCTTCGGGACACTTGGAATCTCAAACCAAGATGCTAGAAACGACTTTAAAAGTGTTTCGGGACACATGGAATTACAAACCAAGATGCTAGAAACGACTTTTAAAGTGTTTCGGGATACTTGGAATCACAAACCAAGATGCTAGAAACGACTTTTAAAGTGTTTCGTGACATTTGGAATCACAAACCAAGGTGCTAGAAACGACTTTTAAAGTGTTTCGGGACACTTGGAATCTCAAACCAAGATGCTAGAAACGACTTTAAAAGTGTTTCGGGGTACTTGGAATCACAAACCAAGATGCTAGAAACGACTTTTAAAGTGTTTCGTGACATTTGGAATCACAAACCAAGGTGCTAGAAACGACTTTTAAAGTGCTTCGGGACACTTGGAATCTCAAACCAAGATGCTAGAAACGACTTTAAAAGTGTTTCGGGATACTTGGAATCACAAACCAAGATGCTAGAAACGACTTTTAAAGTGTTTCGGGACACATGGAATTACAAACCAAGATGCTAGAAACGACTTTTAAAGTGTTTCGGGATACTTGGAATCACAAACCAAGATGCTAGAAACGACTTTTAAAGTGTTTCGGGACACATGGAATTACAAACCAAGATGCTAGAAACGACTTTTAAAGTGTTTCGGGATACTTGGAATCACAAACCAAGATGCTAGAAACGACTTTTAAAGTGTTTCGGGATACTTGAAATTACAAACCAAGATGCTAGAAACGACTTTCAAAGTGTTTCGGGATACTTGGAATCACAAACCAAGATGCTAGAAACGACTTTTAAAGTGATTCGTGACATTTGGAATCACTAACCAAGATGCTAGAAACGACTTTAAAAGTGTTTCGGGGTACTTGGAATCACAAACCAAGATGCTAGAAACGACTTTAAAAGTGTTTCGGGATACTTGGAATCACAAACCAAGATGCTAGAAACGACTTTTAAAGTGTTTCGTGACATTTGGAATCACAAACCAAGGTGCTAGAAACGACTTTTAAAGTGCTTCGGGACACTTGGAATCTCAAACCAAGATGCTAGAAACGACTTTTAAAGTGTTTCGGGACACATGGAATTACAAACCAAGATGCTAGAAACGACTTTTAAAGTGTTTCGGGATACTTGGAATCACAAACCAAGATGCTAGAAACGACTTTTAAAGTGTTTCGTGACATTTGGAATCACAAACCAAGGTGCTAGAAACGACTTTTAAAGTGTTTCGGGACACTTGGAATCTCAAACCAAGATGCTAGAAACGACTTTAAAAGTGTTTCGGGGTACTTGGAATCACAAACCAAGATGCTAGAAACGACTTTTAAAGTGTTTCGGGATACTTGGAATCACAAACCAAGATGCTAGAAACGACTTTTAAAGTGTTTCGTGACATTTGGAATCACAAACCAAGGTGCTAGAAACGACTTTTAAAGTGCTTCGGGACACTTGGAATCTCAAACCAAGATGCTAGAAACGACTTTAAAAGTGTTTCGGGATACTTGGAATCACAAACCAAGATGCTAGAAACGACTTTAAAAGTGTTTCGGGATACTTGGAATCACAAACCAAGATGCTAGAAACGACTTTTAAAGTGTTTCGGGACACTTGGAATCTCAAACCAAGATGCTAGAAACGACTTTAAAAGTGTTTCGGGGTACTTGGAATCACAAACCAAGATGCTAGAAACGACTTTTAAAGTGTTTCGGGATACTTGGGATGACGACCCAAGATGCTAGAAACGACTTTTAAAGTGTTTCGGGACACTTGGAATCTCAAACCAAGATGCTAGAAACGACTTTTAAAGTGTTTCGGGACACTTGGAATCTCAAACCAAGATGCTAGAAACGACTTTAAAAGTGTTTCGGGGTACTTGGAATCACAAACCAAGATGCTAGAAACGACTTTTAAAGTGTTTCGGGATACTTGGAATCACAAACCAAGATGCTAGAAACGACTTTTAAAGTGTTTCGGGATACTTGGAATCACAAACCAAGATGCTAGAAACGACTTTTAAAGTGTTTCGGGGTACTTGGAATCACAAACCAAGATGCTATAAACGACTTTAAAAGTGTTTCGGGATACTTGGAATCACAAACCAAGATGCTAGAAACGACTTTAAAAGTGTTTCGGGATACTTGGAATCTCAAACCAAGATGCTAGAAACGACTTTAAAAGTGTTTCGGGGTACTTGGAATCACAAACCAAGATGCTAGAAACGACTTTTAAAGTGTTTCGGGATACTTGGAATCACAAACCAAGATGCTAGAAACGACTTTTAAAGTGTTTCGGGATACTTGGAATCACAAACCAAGATGCTAGAAACGACTTTTAAAGTGTTTCGGGATACTTGGAATCACAAACCAAGATGCTAGAAACGACTTTTAAAGTGTTTCGGGACACATGGAATTACAAACCAAGATGCTAGAAACGACTTTTAAAGTGTTTCGGGATACTTGGAATCACAAACCAAGATGCTAGAAACGACTTTTAAAGTGTTTCGGGACACATGGAATTACAAACCAAGATGCTAGAAACGACTTTTAAAGTGTTTCGGGATACTTGGAATCACAAACCAAGATGCTAGAAACGACTTTTAAAGTGTTTCGGGATACTTGAAATTACAAACCAAGATGCTAGAAACGACTTTCAAAGTGTTTCGGGATACTTGGAATCACAAACCAAGATGCTAGAAACGACTTTTAAAGTGATTCGTGACATTTGGAATCACTAACCAAGATGCTAGAAACGACTTTTAAAGTGTTTCGGGATACTTGGAATCACAAACCAAGATGCTAGAAACGACTTTAAAAGTGTTTCGGGATACTTGGAATCACAAACCAAGATGCTAGAAACGACTTTTAAAGTGTTTCGGGACACATGGAATTACAAACCAAGATGCTAGAAACGACTTTTAAAGTGTTTCGGGACACATGGAATCACAAACCAAGATGCTAGAAACGACTTTTAAAGTGTTTCGGGACACATGGAATCACAAACCAAGATGCTAGAAACGACTTTTGAAGTGTTTCGGGATACTTGGAATTACAAACCAAGTTGCTAGAAGCTACTTTTAAAGTGTTTCGGGATACTTGGAATTACAAACCAAGATGCTAGAAACGACTTTTAAAGTGATTCGGGGTACTTGGAATCACAAACCAAGATGCTAGAAACGACTTTAAAAGTGTTTCGGGATACTTGGAATCACAAACCAAGATGCTAGAAACGACTTTTAAAGTGATTCGTGACATTTGGAATCACTAACCAAGATGCTAGAAACGACTTTTAAAGTGTTTCGGGATACTTGGAATCACAAACCAAGATGCTAGAAACGACTTTAAAAGTGTTTCGGGATACTTGGAATCACAAACCAAGGTGCTAGAAACGACTTTTAAAGTGTTTCGGGACACTTGGAATCTCAAACCAAGATGCTAGAAACGACTTTAAAAGTGTTTCGGGGTACTTGGAATCACAAACCAAGATGCTAGAAACGACTTTTAAAGTGTTTCGGGATACTTGGAATCACAAACCAAGATGCTAGAAACGACTTTTAAAGTGTTTCGGGGTACTTGGAATCACAAACCAAGATGCTAGAAACGACTTTAAAAGTGTTTCGGGATACTTGGAATCACAAACCAAGATGCTAGAAACGACTTTTAAAGTGATTCGTGACATTTGGAATCACTAACCAAGATGCTAGAAACGACTTTTAAAGTGTTTCGGGATACTTGGAATCACAAACCAAGATGCTAGAAACGACTTTAAAAGTGTTTCGGGATACTTGGAATCACAAACCAAGATGCTAGAAACGACTTTTAAAGTGTTTCGGGACACATGGAATTACAAACCAAGATGCTAGAAACGACTTTTAAAGTGTTTCGGGACACATGGAATCACAAACCAAGATGCTAGAAACGACTTTTAAAGTGTTTCGGGACACATGGAATCACAAACCAAGATGCTAGAAACGACTTTTGAAGTGTTTCGGGATACTTGGAATTACAAACCAAGTTGCTAGAAGCTACTTTTAAAGTGTTTCGGGATACTTGGAATTACAAACCAAGATGCTAGAAACGACTTTTAAAGTGATTCGGGGTACTTGGAATCACAAACCAAGATGCTAGAAACGACTTTAAAAGTGTTTCGGGATACTTGGAATCACAAACCAAGATGCTAGAAACGACTTTTAAAGTGATTCGTGACATTTGGAATCACTAACCAAGATGCTAGAAACGACTTTTAAAGTGTTTCGGGATACTTGGAATCACAAACCAAGATGCTAGAAACGACTTTAAAAGTGTTTCGGGATACTTGGAATCACAAACCAAGGTGCTAGAAACGACTTTTAAAGTGTTTCGGGACACTTGGAATCTCAAACCAAGATGCTAGAAACGACTTTAAAAGTGTTTCGGGGTACTTGGAATCACAAACCAAGATGCTAGAAACGACTTTTAAAGTGTTTCGGGATACTTGGAATCACAAACCAAGATGCTAGAAACGACTTTTAAAGTGTTTCGGGGTACTTGGAATCACAAACCAAGATGCTAGAAACGACTTTAAAAGTGTTTCGGGATACTTGGAATCACAAACCAAGATGCTAGAAACGACTTTTAAAGTGTTTCGGGATACTTGGAATCACAAACCAAGATGCTAGAAACGACTTTTAAAGTGATTCGTGACATTTGGAATCACTAACCAAGATGCTAGAAACGACTTTTAAAGTGTTTCGGGATACTTGGAATCACAAACCAAGATGCTAGAAACGACTTTAAAAGTGTTTCGGGATACTTGGAATCACAAACCAAGATGCTAGAAACGACTTTTAAAGTGATTCGGGGTACTTGGAATCACAAACCAAGATGCTAGAAACGACTTTAAAAGTGTTTCGGGATACTTGGAATCACAAACCAAGATGCTAGAAACGACTATTAAAGTGATTCGTGACATTTGGAATCACTAACCAAGATGCTAGAAACGACTTTTAAATTGTTTCGGGATACTTGGAATCACAAACCAAGATGCTAGAAACGACTTTAAAAGTGTTTCGGGATACTTGGAATCACAAACCAAGATGCTAGAAACGACTTTTAAAGTGTTTCGGGATACTTGGAATCACAAACCAAGATGCTAGAAACGACTTTTAAAGTGTTTCGGGATACTTGGAATTACAAACCAAGATGCTAGAAACGACTTTTAAAGTGTTTCGGGACACATGGAATCACAAACCAAGATGCTAGAAACGACTTTTAAAGTGTTTCGGGACACATGGAGTCACAAACCAAGATGCTAGAAACGACTTTTGAAGTGTTTCGGGATACTTGGAATTACAAACCAAGTTGCTAGAAGCTACTTTTAAAGTGTTTCGGGATACTTGGAATTACAAACCAAGATGCTAGAAACGACTTTTAAAGTGATTCGGGGTACTTGGAATCACAAACCAAGATGCTAGAAACGACTTTAAAAGTGTTTCGGGATACTTGGAATCACAAACCAAGATGCTAGAAACGGCTTTTAAAGTGATTCGTGACATTTGGAATCACTAACCAAGATGCTAGAAACGACTTTTAAAGTGTTTCGGGATACTTGGAATCACAAACCAAGATACTAGAAACGACTTTTAAAGTGTTTCGGGATACTTGGAATCACAAACCAAGATGCTAGAAACGACTTTTAAAGTGATTCGTGACATTTGGAATCACTAACCAAGATGCTAGAAACGACTTTTAAAGTGTTTCGGGACACTTGGAATCTCAAACCAAGATGCTAGAAACGACTTTAAAAGTGTTTCGGGGTACTTGGAATCACAAACCAAGATGCTAGAAACGACTTTTAAAGTGTTTCGGGATACTTGGAATCACAAACCAAGATGCTAGAAACGACTTTTAAAGTGTTTCGGGGTACTTGGAATCACAAACCAAGATGCTAGAAACGACTTTAAAAGTGTTTCGGGATACTTGGAATCACAAACCAAGATGCTAGAAACGACTTTTAAAGTGTTTCGGGATACTTGGAATCACAAACCAAGATGCTAGAAACGACTTTTAAAGTGATTCGTGACATTTGGAATCACTAACCAAGATGCTAGAAACGACTTTTAAAGTGTTTCGGGACACTTGGAATCTCAAACCAAGATGCTAGAAACGACTTTAAAAGTGTTTCGGGGTACTTGGAATCACAAACCAAGATGCTAGAAACGACTTTTAAAGTGTTTCGGGATACTTGGAATCACAAACCAAGATGCTAGAAACGACTTTTAAAGTGTTTCGGGACACTTGGAATCTCAAACCAAGATGCTAGAAACGACTTTAAAAGTGTTTCGGGGTACTTGGAATCACTAACCAAGATGCTAGAAACGACTTTTAAAGTGTTTCGGGATACTTGGAATCACAAACCAAGATGCTAGAAACGACTTTAAAAGTGTTTCGGGATACTTGGAATCACAAACCAAGATGCTAGAAACGACTTTTAAAGTGATTCGGGGTACTTGGAATCACAAACCAAGATGCTAGAAACGACTTTAAAAGTGTTTCGGGATACTTGGAATCACAAACCAAGATGCTAGAAACGACTTTTAAAGTGATTCGTGACATTCGGAATCACTAACCAAGATGCTAGAAACGACTTTTAAATTGTTTCGGGATACTTGGAATCACAAACCAAGATGCTAGAAACGACTTTAAAAGTGTTTCGGGATACTTGGAATCACAAACCAAGGTGCTAGAAACGACTTTTAAAGTGTTTCGGGACACTTGGAATCTCAAACCAAGATGCTAGAAACGACTTTAAAAGTGTTTCGGGGTACTTGGAATCACAAACCAAGATGCTAGAAACGACTTTAAAAGTGTTTCGGGATACTTGGAATCACAAACCAAGATGCTAGAAACGACTTTTAAAGTGTTTCGGGATACTTGGAATTACAAACCAAGTTGCTAGAAGCTACTTTTAAAGTGTTTCGGGATACTTGGAATTACAAACCAAGATGCTAGAAACGACTTTTAAAGTGATTCGGGACACTTGGAATCTCAAACCAAGATGCTAGAAACGACTTTAAAAGTGTTTCGGGACACTTGGAATCTCAAACCAAGATGCTAGAAACGACTTTAAAAGTGTTTCGGGATACTTGGAATCACAAACCAAGATGCTAGAAACGACTTTAAAAGTGTTTCGGGATACTTGGAATCACAAACCAAGATGCTAGAAACGACTTTAAAAGTGTTTCGGGATACTTGGAATCACAAACCAAGATGCTAGAAACGACTTTTAAAGTGTTTCGGGATACTTGGAAATACGAACCAAGATGCTAGGAATGACTTTAAAAGTGTTTCGGGATACTTGGAATCACAAACCAAGATGCTAGAAACGACTTTTAAAGTGTTTCGGGATACTTGGAATCACAAACCAAGATGCTAGAAACGACTTTAAAAGTGTTTCGGGATACTTGGAATCACAAACCAAGGTGCTAGAAACGACTTTTAAAGTGTTTCGGGACACTTGGAATCTCAAACCAAGATGCTAGAAACGACTTTAAAAGTGTTTCGGGGTACTTGGAATCACAAACCAAGATGCTAGAAACGACTTTAAAAGTGTTTCGGGATACTTGGAATCACAAACCAAGATGCTAGAAACGACTTTTAAAGTGTTTCGGGATACTTGGAATTACAAACCAAGTTGCTAGAAGCTACTTTTAAAGTGTTTCGGGATACTTGGAATTACAAACCAAGATGCTAGAAACGACTTTTAAAGTGATTCGGGACACTTGGAATCTCAAACCAAGATGCTAGAAACGACTTTAAAAGTGTTTCGGGATACTTGGAATCACAAACCAAGATGCTAGAAACGACTTTTAAAGTGTTTCGGGATACTTGGAATTACAAACCAAGTTGCTAGAAGCTACTTTTAAAGTGTTTCGGGATACTTGGAATTACAAACCAAGATGCTAGAAACGACTTTTAAAGTGATTCGTGACATTTGGAATCACTAACCAAGATGCTAGAAACGACTTTTAAAGTGTTTCGGGATACTTGGAATCACAAACCAAGATGCTAGAAACGACTTTTAACGTGTTTCGGGATACTTGGAATTACAAACCAAGTTGCTAGAAGCTACTTTTAAAGTGTTTCGGGATACTTGGAATTACAAACCAAGATGCTAGAAACGACTTTTAAAGTGATTCGGGACACTTGGAATCTCAAACCAAGATGCTAGAAACGACTTTTAAAGTGTTTCGGGACACATGGAATCACAAACCAAGATGCTAGAAACGACTTTAAAAGTGTTTCGGGATACTTGGAATCACAAACCAAGATGCTATAAACGACTTTAAAAGTGTTTCGGGATACTTGGAATCACAAACCAAGATGCTAGAAACGACTTTAAAAGTGTTTCGGGATACTTGGAATCACAAACCAAGATGCTAGAAACGACTTTTAAAGTGTTTCGGGACACTTGGAATCTCAAACCAAGATGCTAGAAACGACTTTAAAAGTGTTTCGGGGTACTTGGAATCACAAACCAAGATGCTAGAAACGACTTTTAAAGTGATTCGTGACATTTGGAATCACTAACCAAGATGCTAGAAACGACTTTTAAAGTGTTTCGGGATACTTGGAATCACAAACCAAGATGCTAGAAACGACTTTTAACGTGTTTCGGGATACTTGGAATCACAAACCAAGATGCTAGAAACGACTTTTAAAGTGTTTCGGGGTACTTGGAATCACAAACCAAGATGCTAGAAACGACTTTAAAAGTGTTTCGGGATACTTGGAATCACAAACCAAGATGCTATAAACGACTTTAAAAGTGTTTCGGGATACTTGGAATCACAAACCAAGATGCTAGAAACGACTTTAAAAGTGTTTCGGGATACTTGGAATCACAAACCAAGATGCTAGAAACGACTTTTAAAGTGTTTCGGGACACTTGGAATCTCAAACCAAGATGCTAGAAACGACTTTAAAAGTGTTTCGGGGTACTTGGAATCACAAACCAAGATGCTAGAAACGACTTTTAAAGTGTTTCGGGATACTTGGAATCACAAACCAAGATGCTAGAAACGACTTTAAAAGTGTTTCGGGATACTTGGAATCACAAACCAAGATGCTAGAAACGACTTTTAAAGTGTTTCGGGACACTTGGAATCTCAAACCAAGATGCTAGAAACGACTTTAAAAGTGTTTCGGGGTACTTGGAATCACAAACCAAGATGCTAGAAACGACTTTTAAAGTGTTTCGGGATACTTGGAATCACAAACCAAGATGCTATAAACGACTTTAAAAGTGTTTCGGGATACTTGGAATCACAAACCAAGATGCTAGAAACGACTTTTAAAGTGTTTCGTGACATTTGGAATCACAAACCAAGGTGCTAGAAACGACTTTTAAAGTTTTTCGGGACACTTGGAATCTCAAACCAAGATGCTAGAAACGACTTTAAAAGTGTTTCGGGGTACTTGGAATCACAAACCAAGATGCTAGAAACGACTTTTAAAGTGTTTCGGGATACTTGGAATCACAAACCAAGATGCTATAAACGACTTTAAAAGTGTTTCGGGATACTTGGAATCACAAACCAAGATGCTAGAAACGACTTTAAAAGTGTTTCGGGATACTTGGAATCACAAACCAAGATGCTAGAAACGACTTTTAAAGTGTTTCGTGACATTTGGAATCACAAACCAAGGTGCTAGAAACGACTTTTAAAGTGTTTCGGGACACTTGGAATCTCAAACCAAGATGCTAGAAACGACTTTAAAAGTGTTTCGGGGTACTTGGAATCACAAACCAAGATGCTAGAAACGACTTTTAAAGTGTTTCGGGGTACTTGGAATCACAAACCAAGATGCTATAAACGACTTTAAAAGTGTTTCGGGATACTTGGAATCACAAACCAAGATGCTAGAAACGACTTTTAAAGTGTTTCGTGACATTTGGAATCACAAACCAAGGTGCTAGAAACGACTTTTAAAGTGTTTCGGGACACTTGGAATCTCAAACCAAGATGCTAGAAACGACTTTAAAAGTGTTTCGGGGTACTTGGAATCACAAACCAAGATGCTAGAAACGACTTTTAAAGTGTTTCGGGATACTTGGAATCACAAACCAAGATGCTAGAAACGACTTTTAAAGTGTTTCGGGATACTTGGAATCACAAACCAAGATGCTAGAAACGACTTTTAAAGTGTTTCGGGATACTTGGAATCACAAACCAAGATGCTATAAACGACTTTAAAAGTGTTTCGGGATACTTGGAATCACAAACCAAGATGCTAGAAACGACTTTAAAAGTGTTTCGGGATACTTGGAATCACAAACCAAGATGCTAGAAACGACTTTTAAAGTGTTTCGGGACACTTGGAATCTCAAACCAAGATGCTAGAAACGACTTTAAAAGTGTTTCGGGGTACTTGGAATCACAAACCAAGATGCTAGAAACGACTTTTAAAGTGTTTCGGGATACTTGGAATCACAAACCAAGATGCTAGAAACGACTTTTAAAGTGTTTCGTGACATTTGGAATCACAAACCAAGGTGCTAGAAACGACTTTTAAAGTGTTTCGGGACACTTGGAATCTCAAACCAAGATGCTAGAAACGACTTTTTAAGTGTTTCGGGACACTTGGAATCTCAAACCAAGATGCTAGAAACGACTTTAAAAGTGTTTCGGGGTACTTGGAATCACAAACCAAGATGCTAGAAACGACTTTTAAAGTGTTTCGGGATACTTTGAATCACAAACCAAGATGCTAGAAACGACTTTTAAAGTGTTTCGGGATACTTGGAATCACAAACCAAGATGCTAGAAACGACTTTTAAAGTGTTTCGGGGTACTTGGAATCACAAACCAAGATGCTATAAACGACTTTAAAAGTGTTTCGGGATACTTGGAATCACAAACCAAGATGCTAGAAACGACTTTAAAAGTGTTTCGGGATACTTGGAATCACAAACCAAGATGCTAGAAACGACTTTTAAAGTGTTTCGGGATACTTGGAATCACAAACCAAGATGCTAGAAACGACTTTTAAAGTGTTTCGGGATACTTGGAATCACAAACCAAGATGCTAGAAACGACTTTAAAAGTGTTTCGGGATACTTGGAATCACAAACCAAGATGCTAGAAACGACTTTTAAAGTGTTTCGGGGTACTTGGAATCACAAACCAAGATGCTAGAAACGACTTTTAAAGTGTTTCGGGATACTTGGAATCACAAACCAAGATGCTAGAAACGACTTTTAAAGTGTTTCGGGATACTTGGAATCACAAACCAAGATGCTAGAAACGACTTTAAAAGTGTTTCGGGATACTTGGAATCACAAACCAAGATGCTAGAAACGACTTTTAAAGTGTTTCGGGACACTTGGAATCTCAAACCAAGATGCTAGAAACGACTTTAAAAGTGTTTCGGGGTACTTGGAATCACAAATCAAGATGCTAGAAACGACTTTTAAAGTGTTTCGGGACACATGGAATTACAAACCAAGATGCTAGAAACGACTTTTAAAGTGTTTCGGGATACTTGGAATCACAAACCAAGATGCTAGAAACGACTTTTAAAGTGTTTCGGGACACATGGAATTACAAACCAAGATGCTAGAAACGACTTTTAAAGTGTTTCGGGATACTTGGAATCACAAACCAAGATGCTAGAAACGACTTTTAAAGTGTTTCGGGATACTTGGAATCACAAACCAAGATGCTAGAAACGACTTTTAAAGTGTTTCGGGATACTTGAAATTACAAACCAAGATGCTAGAAACGACTTTCAAAGTGTTTCGGGATACTTGGAATCACAAACCAAGATGCTAGAAACGACTTTTAAAGTGATTCGTGACATTTGGAATCACTAACCAAGATGCTAGAAACGACTTTTAAAGTGTTTCGGGATACTTGGAATCACAAACCAAGATGCTAGAAACGACTTTAAAAGTGTTTCGGGATACTTGGAATCACAAACCAAGATGCTAGAAACGACTTTTAAAGTGTTTCGGGACACATGGAATCACAAACCAAGATGCTAGAAACGACTTTTAAAGTGTTTCGGGACACATGGAATTACAAACCAAGATGCTAGAAACGACTTTTAAAGTGTTTCGGGACACATGGAATCACAAACCAAGATGCTAGAAACGACTTTTAAAGTGTTTCGGGACACATGGAATTACAAACCAAGATGCTAGAAACGACTTTTAAAGTGTTTCGGGACACATGGAATCACAAACCAAGATGCTAGAAACGACTTTTGAAGTGTTTCGGGATACTTGGAATTACAAACCAAGTTGCTAGAAGCTACTTTTAAAGTGTTTCGGGATACTTGGAATTACAAACCAAGATGCTAGAAACGACTTTTAAAGTGATTCGGGGTACTTGGAATCACAAACCAAGATGCTAGAAACGACTTTAAAAGTGTTTCGGGATACTTGGAATCACAAACCAAGATGCTAGAAACGACTTTTAAAGTGTTTCGGGACACTTGGAATCTCAAACCAAGATGCTAGAAACGACTTTAAAAGTGTTTCGGGATACTTGGAATCACAAACCAAGATGCTAGAAACGACTTTTAAAGTGTTTCGGGACACATGGAATTGCAAACCAAGATGCTAGAAACGACTTTTAAAGTGTTTCGGGATACTTGGAATCACAAACCAAGATGCTAGAAACGACTTTTAAAGTGTTTCGGGACACATGGAATTACAAACCAAGATGCTAGAAACGACTTTTAAAGTGTTTCGGGATACTTGGAATCACAAACCAAGATGCTAGAAACGACTTTTAAAGTGTTTCGGGATACTTGGAATCACAAACCAAGATGCTAGAAACGACTTTTAAAGTGTTTCGGGATACTTGAAATTACAAACCAAGATGCTAGAAACGACTTTCAAAGTGTTTCGGGATACTTGGAATCACAAACCAAGATGCTAGAAACGACTTTTAAAGTGATTCGTGACATTTGGAATCACTAACCAAGATGCTAGAAACGACTTTTAAAGTGTTTCGGGATACTTGGAATCACAAACCAAGATGCTAGAAACGACTTTAAAAGTGTTTCGGGATACTTGGAATCACAAACCAAGATGCTAGAAACGACTTTTAAAGTGTTTCGGGACACATGGAATTACAAACCAAGATGCTAGAAACGACTTTTAAAGTGTTTCGGGACACATGGAATCACAAACCAAGATGCTAGAAACGACTTTTAAAGTGTTTCGGGACACATGGAATTACAAACCAAGATGCTAGAAACGACTTTTAAAGTGTTTCGGGACACATGGAATCACAAACCAAGATGCTAGAAACGACTTTTAAAGTGTTTCGGGACACATGGAATTACAAACCAAGATGCTAGAAACGACTTTTGAAGTGTTTCGGGATACTTGGAATTACAAACCAAGTTGCTAGAAGCTACTTTTAAAGTGTTTCGGGATACTTGGAATTACAAACCAAGATGCTAGAAACGACTTTTAAAGTGATTCGGGGTACTTGGAATCACAAACCAAGATGCTAGAAACGACTTTAAAAGTGTTTCGGGATACTTGGAATCACAAACCAAGATGCTAGAAACGACTTTTAAAGTGATTCGTGACATTTGGAATCACTAACCAAGATGCTAGAAACGACTTTTAAAGTGTTTCGGGATACTTGGAATCACAAACCAAGATGCTAGAAACGACTTTAAAAGTGTTTCGGGATACTTGGAATCACAAACCAAGGTGCTAGGAACGACTTTTAAAGTGTTTCGGGACACTTGGAATCTCAAACCAAGATGCTAGAAACGACTTTAAAAGTGTTTCGGGGGTACTTGGAATCACAAACCAAGATGCTAGAAACGACTTTTAAAGTGTTTCGGGATACTTGGAATCACAAACCAAGATGCTAGAAACGACTTTTAAAGTGTTTCGGGGTACTTGGAATCACAAACCAAGATGCTAGAAACGACTTTAAAAGTGTTTCGGGATACTTGGAATCATAAACCAAGATGCTAGAAACGACTTTTAAAGTGATTCGTGACATTTGGAATCACTAACCAAGATGCTAGAAACGACTTTTAAAGTGTTTCGGGATACTTGGAATCACAAACCAAGATGCTAGAAACGACTTTAAAAGTGTTTCGGGATACTTGGAATCACAAACCAAGATGCTAGAAACGACTTTTAAAGTGTTTCGGGACACATGGAATTACAAACCAAGATGCTAGAAACGACTTTTAAAGTGTTTCGGGACACATGGAATCACAAACCAAGATGCTAGAAACGACTTTTAAAGTGTTTCGGGACACATGGAATCACAAACCAAGATGCTAGAAACGACTTTTGAAGTGTTTCGGGATACTTGGAATTACAAACCAAGTTGCTAGAAGCTACTTTTAAAGTGTTTCGGGATACTTGGAATTACAAACCAAGATGCTAGAAACGACTTTTAAAGTGATTCGGGGTACTTGGAATCACAAACCAAGATGCTAGAAACGACTTTAAAAGTGTTTCGGGATACTTGGAATCACAAACCAAGATGCTAGAAACGACTTTTAAAGTGATTCGTGACATTTGGAATCACTAACCAAGATGCTAGAAACGACTTTTAAAGTGTTTCGGGATACTTGGAATCACAAACCAAGATGCTAGAAACGACTTTAAAAGTGTTTCGGGATACTTGGAATCACAAACCAAGGTGCTAGAAACGACTTTTAAAGTGTTTCGGGACACTTGGAATCACAAACCAAGATGCTAGAAACGACTTTAAAAGTGTTTCGGGGTACTTGGAATCACAAACCAAGATGCTAGAAACGACTTTTAAAGTGTTTCGGGATACTTGGAATCACAAACCAAGATGCTAGAAACGACTTTAAAAGTGTTTCGGGATACTTGGAATCACAAACCAAGATGCTAGAAACGACTTTTAAAGTGTTTCGGGGTACTTGGAATCACAAACCAAGATGCTAGAAACGACTTTAAAAGTGTTTCGGGATACTTGGAATCACAAACCAAGATGCTAGAAACGACTTTTAAAGTGTTTCGGGATACTTGGAATCACAAACCAAGATGCTAGAAACGACTTTTAAAGTGATTCGTGACATTTGGAATCACTAACCAAGATGCTAGAAACGACTTTTAAAGTGTTTCGGGATACTTGGAATCACAAACCAAGATGCTAGAAACGACTTTAAAAGTGTTTCGGGATACTTGGAATCACAAACCAAGATGCTAGAAACGACTTTAAAAGTGTTTCGGGGTACTTGGAATCACAAACCAAGATGCTAGAAACGACTTTTAAAGTGTTTCGGGATACTTGGAATCACAAACCAAGATGCTAGAAACGACTTTTAAAGTGTTTCGGGGTACTTGGAATCACAAACCAAGATGCTAGAAACGACTTTTAAAGTGTTTCGGGACACTTGGAATCACAAACCAAGATGCTAGAAACGACTTTAAAAGTGTTTCGGGGTACTTGGAATCACAAACCAAGATGCTAGAAACGACTTTTAAAGTGTTTCGGGACACTTGGAATCACAAACCAAGATGCTAGAAACGACTTTAAAAGTGTTTCGGGGTACTTGGAATCACAAACCAAGATGCTAGAAACGACTTTTAAAGTGTTTCGGGGTACTTGGAATCACAAACCAAGATGCTAGAAACGACTTTAAAAGTGTTTCGGGATACTTGGAATCACAAACCAAGATGCTAGAAACGACTTTTAAAGTGTTTCGGGATACTTGGAATCACAAACCAAGATGCTAGAAACGACTTTTAAAGTGATTCGTGACATTTGGAATCACTAACCAAGATGCTAGAAACGACTTTTAAAGTGATTCGTGACATTTGGAATCACTAACCAAGATGCTAGAAACGACTTTTAAAGTGTTTCGGGATACTTGGAATCACAAACCAAGATGCTAGAAACGACTTTAAAAGTGTTTCGGGATACTTGGAATCACAAACCAAGATGCTATAAACGACTTTAAAAGTGTTTCGGGATACTTGGAATCACAAACCAAGATGCTAGAAACGACTTTAAAAGTGTTTCGGGACACTTGGAATCTCAAACCAAGATGCTAGAAACGACTTTAAAAGTGTTTCGGGGTACTTGGAATCACAAACCAAGATGCTAGAAACGACTTTTAAAGTGTTTCGGGATACTTGGAATCACAAACCAAGATGCTAGAAACGACTTTAAAAGTGTTTCGGGATACTTGGAATCACAAACCAAGATGCTAGAAACGACTTTTAAAGTGTTTCGGGACACTTGGAATCTCAAACCAAGATGCTAGAAACGACTTTAAAAGTGTTTCGGGGTACTTGGAATCACAAACCAAGATGCTAGAAACGACTTTTAAAGTGTTTCGGGATACTTGGATTCACAAACCAAGATGCTAGAAACGACTTTTAAAGTGTTTCGTGACATTTGGAATCACAAACCAAGGTGCTAGAAACGACTTTTAAAGTGTTTCGGGACACTTGGAATCTCAAACCAAGATGCTAGAAACGACTTTAAAAGTGTTTCGGGGTACTTGGAATCACAAACCAAGATGCTAGAAACGACTTTTAAAGTGTTTCGGGATACTTGGAATCACAAACCAAGATGCTAGAAACGACTTTTAAAAAGTTTCGGGATACTTGGACTCACAAACCAAGATGCTAGAAACGACTTTTAAAGTGTTTCGGGATACTTGGAATCATAAACCAAGATGCTAGAAACGACTTTTAAAGTGATTCGTGACATTTGGAATCACTAACCAAGATGCTAGAAACGACTTTTAAAGTGATTCGTGACATTTGGAATCACTAACCAAGATGCTAGAAACGACTTTTAAAGTGTTTCGGGATACTTGGAATCACAAACCAAGATGCTAGAAACGACTTTAAAAGTGTTTCGGGATACTTGGAATCATAAACCAAGGTGCTAGAAACGACTTTTAAAGTGTTTCGGGATACTTGGAATCACAAACCAAGATGCTAGAAACGACTTTTGACGTGTTTCGGGATACTTGGAATCACAAACCAAGATGCTAGAAACGACTTTTGACGTGTTTCGGGATACTTGGATTTACACACCAAGATGATAGAAACGACTTTTAACGTGTTTCGGGATACTTGGAATCACAAACCAAGATGCTAGAAACGACTTGTAACGTGTTTCGGGATACTTGGAATCACAAACCAAGATGCTAGAAACGACTTTTGACGTGTTTCGGGATACTTGGAATTACAAACCAAGATGCAAGAAACGATTTTTAACGTGTTTCAGGATACTTGGAATTACAAACCAAGATGCTAGAAACGATTTTTAACGTGTTTCGGGATACTTTGAATCACAAACCAAGATGCTAGAAACGATTTTTAACGTGTTTCGGGATACTTGGAATTACAAACCAAGATGCTAGAAACGACTTTAAGCGTGTTTCGGGATACTTGGAATCACAAACCAAGATGCTAGAAACGACTTTTAAAGTGTTTCGGGATACTTGGAATCACAAACCAAGATGCTAGAAACGACTTTTAAAGTGTTTCGGGATACTTGGAATCACAAACCAAGATGCTAGAAACGACTTGTAACGTGTTTCGGGATACTTGGAATCACAAACCAAGATGCTAGAAACGACTTTTGACGTGTTTCGGGATACTTGGAATTACAAACCAAGATGCAAGAAACGATTTTTAACGTGTTTCAGGATACTTGGAATTACAAACCAAGATGCTAGAAACGATTTTTAACGTGTTTCGGGATACTTGGAATCACAAACCAAGATGCTAGAAACGATTTTTAACGTGTTTCGGGATACTTGGAATTACAAACCAAGATGCTAGAAACGACTTTAAGCGTGTTTCGGGATACTTGGAATCACAAACCAAGATGCTAGAAACGATTTTTAACGTGTTTCGGGATACTTGGAATTACAAACCAAGATGCTAGAAACGACTTGTAACGTGTTTCGGGATACTTGGAATCACAAACCAAGATGCTAGAAACGACTTTTAAAGTGTTTCGGGATACTTCGAATCACAAACCAAGATGCTAGAAACGACTTTTAACGTGTTTCGGGATACTTGGAATCACAAACCAAGATGCTAGAAACGACTTGTAACGTGTTTCGGGATACTTGGAATCACAAACCAAGATGCTAGAAACGACTTGTAACGTGTTTCGGGATACTTGGAATTACAAACCAAGATGCTAGAAACGACTTTTGACGTGTTTCGGGATACTTGGAATTACAAACCAAGATGCTAGAAACGATTTTTAACGTGTTTCGGGATACTTGGAATTACAAACCAAGATGCTAGAAACGACTTTTGACGTGTTTCGGGATACTTGGAATCACAAACCAAGATGCTAGAAACGACTTTTAACGTGTTTCGGGATACTTGGAATCACAAACCAAGATGCTAGAAACGACTTTTGACGTGTTTCGGGATACTTGGAATTACAAACCAAGATGCAAGAAACGATTTTTAACGTGTTTCAGGATACTTGGAATTACAAACCAAGATGCTAGAAACGATTTTTAACGTGTTTCGGGATACTTGGAATCACAAACCAAGATGCTAGAAACGATTTTTAACGTGTTTCGGGATACTTGGAATTACAAACCAAGATGCTAGAAACGACTTTAAGCGTGTTTCGGGATACTTGGAATCACAAACCAAGATGCTAGAAACGATTTTTAACGTGTTTCGGGATACTTGGAATTACAAACCAAGATGCTAGAAACGACTTGTAACGTGTTTCGGGATACTTGGAATCACAAACCAAGATGCTAGAAACGACTTTTGACGTGTTTCGGGATACTTGGAATTACAAACCAAGATGCTAGAAACGACTTTTAACGTGTTTCGGGATACTTGGAATCACAAACCAAGATGCTAGAAACGACTTGTAACGTGTTTCGGGATACTTGGAATTACAAACCAAGATGCTAGAAACGACTTTTGACGTGTTTCGGGATACTTGGAATTACAAACCAAGATGCTAGAAACGATTTTTAACGTGTTTCGGGATACTTGGAATTACAAACCAAGATGCAAGAAACGATTTTTAACGTGTTTCAGGATACTTGGAATTACAAACCAAGATGCTAGAAACGATTTTTAACGTGTTTCGGGATACTTGGAATCACAAACCAAGATGCTAGAAACGATTTTTAACGTGTTTCGGGATACTTGGAATCACAAACCAAGATGCTAGAAACGACTTTTAAAGTGTTTCGGGATACTTCGAATCACAAACCAAGATGCTAGAAACGACTTTTAACGTGTTTCGGGATACTTGGAATCACAAACCAAGATGCTAGAAACGACTTGTAACGTGTTTCGGGATACTTGGAATCACAAACCAAGATGCTAGAAACGACTTGTAACGTGTTTCGGGATACTTGGAATTACAAACCAAGATGCTAGAAACGACTTTTGACGTGTTTCGGGATACTTGGAATTACAAACCAAGATGCTAGAAACGATTTTTAACGTGTTTCGGGATACTTGGAATTACAAACCAAGATGCTAGAAACGACTTTAAGCGTGTTTCGGGATACTTGGAATCACAAACCAAGATGCTAGAAACGATTTTTAACGTGTTTCGGGATACTTGGAATCACAAACCAAGATGCTAGAAACGGCTAATAACGTGTTTCGGGTTACTTGGAATCACAAACCAAGATGCTAGAAACGGCTTTTAACGTGTTTCGGGATACTTGGAATCACAAACCAAGATGCTAGAAACGACTTTTAACGTGTTTCGGGATACTTGGAATCACAAACCAAGATGCTAGAAACGACTTGTAACGTGTTTCGGGATACTTGGAATCACAAACCAAGATGCTAGAAACGACTTGTAACGTGTTTCGGGATACTTGGAATCACAAACCAAGATGCTAGAAACGACTTTTAACGTGTTTCGGGATACTTGCAATCACAAACCAAGATGCTAGAAACGACTTTTAACGTGTTTCGGGATACTTGGATTTACAAACCAAGATGCTAGAAACGACTTTCAACGTGTTTCGGGATACTTGGAATTACAAACCAAGATGCTAGAAACGATTTTTAACGTGTTTCGGGATACTTGGAATTACAAACCAAGATGCTAGAAACGACTTTAAGCGTGTTTCGGGATACTTGGAATCACAAACCAAGATGCTAGAAACGATTTTTAACGTGTTTCGGGATACTTGGAATTACAAACCAAGATGCTAGAAACGACTTGTAACGTGTTTCGGGATACTTGGAATCACAAACCAAGATGCTAGAAACGACTTTTGACGTGTTTCGGGATACTTGGAATTACAAACCAAGATGCTAGAAACGATTTTTAACGTGTTTCGGGATACTTGGAATTACAAACCAAGATGCTAGAAACGACTTTAAGCGTGTTTCGGGATACTTGGAATCACAAACCAAGATGCTAGAAACGATTTTTAACGTGTTTCGGGATACTTGGAATCACAAACCAAGATGCTAGAAACGGCTAATAACGTGTTTCGGGTTACTTGGAATCACAAACCAAGATGCTAGAAACGGCTTTTAACGTGTTTCGGGATACTTGGAATCACAAACCAAGATGCTAGAAACGACTTTAAAAGTGTTTCGGGATACTTGGAATCACAAACCAAGATGCTAGAAACGACTTTTAAAGTGTTTCGGGATACTTGGAATCACAAACCAAGATGCTAGAAACGACTTTTAAAGTGTTTCGGGATACTTGGAATCACAAACCAAGATGCTAGAAACGACTTTAAAAGTGTTTCGGGATACTTGGAATCACAAACCAAGGTGCTAGAAACGACTTTTAAAGTGTTTCGGGACACTTGGAATCTCAAACCAAGATGCTAGAAACGACTTTAAAAGTGTTTCGGGGTACTTGGAATCACAAACCAAGATGCTAGAAACGACTTTAAAAGTGTTTCGGGATACTTGGAATCATAAACCAAGATGCTAGAAACGACTTTTAAAGTGATTCGTGACATTTGGAATCACTAACCAAGATGCTAGAAACGACTTTTAAAGTGTTTCGGGATACTTGGAATCACAAACCAAGATGCTAGAAACGACTTTAAAAGTGTTTCGGGATACTTGGAATCACAAACCAAGATGCTAGAAACGACTTTTAAAGTGTTTCGGGACACATGGAATTACAAACCAAGATGCTAGAAACGACTTTTAAAGTGTTTCGGGACACATGGAATCACAAACCAAGATGCTAGAAACGACTTTTAAAGTGTTTCGGGACACATGGAATCACAAACCAAGATGCTAGAAACGACTTTTGAAGTGTTTCGGGATACTTGGAATTACAAACCAAGTTGCTAGAAGCTACTTTTAAAGTGTTTCGGGATACTTGGAATTACAAACCAAGATGCTAGAAACGACTTTTAAAGTGATTCGGGGTACTTGGAATCACAAACCAAGATGCTAGAAACGACTTTAAAAGTGTTTCGGGATACTTGGAATCACAAACCAAGATGCTAGAAACGACTTTTAAAGTGATTCGTGACATTTGGAATCACTACCCAAGATGCTAGAAACGACTTTTAAAGTGTTTCGGGATACTTGGAATCACAAACCAAGGTGCTAGAAACGACTTTTAAAGTGTTTCGGGACACTTGGAATCTCAAACCAAGATGCTAGAAACGACTTTAAAAGTGTTTCGGGGTACTTGGAATCACAAACCAAGATGCTAGAAACGACTTTTAAAGTGTTTCGGGATACTTGGAATCACAAACCAAGATGCTAGAAACGACTTTTAAAGTGTTTCGGGGTACTTGGAATCACAAACCAAGATGCTAGAAACGACTTTAAAAGTGTTTCGGGATACTTGGAATCACAAACCAAGATGCTAGAAACGACTTTTAAAGTGTTTCGGGATACTTGGAATCACAAACCAAGATGCTAGAAACGACTTTTAAAGTGATTCGTGACATTTGGAATCACTAACCAAGATGCTAGAAACGACTTTTAAAGTGATTCGTGACATTTGGAATCACTAACCAAGATGCTAGAAACGACTTTTAAAGTGTTTCGGGATACTTGGAATCACAAACCAAGATGCTAGAAACGACTTTAAAAGTGTTTCGGGATACTTGGAATCACAAACCAAGATGCTATAAACGACTTTAAAAGTGTTTCGGGATACTTGGAATCACAAACCAAGATGCTATAAACGACTTTAAAAGTGTTTCGGGATACTTGGAATCACAAACCAAGATGCTAGAAACGACTTTTAAAGTGTTTCGGGACACTTGGAATCTCAAACCAAGATGCTAGAAACGACTTTAAAAGTGTTTCGGGGTACTTGGAATCACAAACCAAGATGCTAGAAACGACTTTTAAAGTGTTTCGGGATACTTGGAATCACAAACCAAGATGCTAGAAACGACTTTAAAAGTGTTTCGGGATACTTGGAATCACAAACCAAGATGCTAGAAACGACTTTTAAAGTGTTTCGGGGTACTTGGAATCACAAACCAAGATGCTAGAAACGACTTTTAAAGTGTTTCGGGATACTTGGAATCACAAACCAAGATGCTAGAAACGACTTTTAAAGTGATTCGTGACATTTGGAATCACTAACCAAGATGCTAGAAACGACTTTTAAAGTGATTCGTGACATTTGGAATCACTAACCAAGATGCTAGAAACGACTTTTAAAGTGTTTCGGGATACTTGGAATCACAAACCAAGATGCTAGAAACGACTTTTAAAGTGTTTCGGGACACATGGAATCACAAACCAAGATGCTAGAAACGGCTTTTAACGTGTTTCGGGATACTTGGAATCACAAACCAAGATGCTAGAAACGACTTTTAAAGTGTTTCGGGATACTTGGAATCACAAACCAAGATGCTAGAAACGACTTTTAACGTGTTTCGGGGTACTTGGAATCACAAACCAAGATGCTAGAAACGACTTTAAAAGTGTTTCGGGATACTTGGAATCATAAACCAAGATGCTAGAAACGACTTTTAAAGTGATTCGTGACATTTGGAATCACTAACCAAGATGCTAGAAACGACTTTTAAAGTGATTCGTGACATTTGGAATCACTAACCAAGTTGCTAGAAACGACTTTTAAAGTGTTTCGGGATACTTGGAATCACAAACCAAGATGCTAGAAACGACTTTTAAAGTGTTTCGGGACACATGGAATCACAAACCAAGATGCTAGAAACGGCTTTTAACGTGTTTCGGGATACTTGGAATCACAAACCAAGATGCTAGAAACGACTTTTAAAGTGTTTCGGGATACTTGGAATCACAAACCAAGATGCTAGAAACGACTTTTAAAGTGTTTCGGGGTACTTGGAATCACAAACCAAGATGCTAGAAACGACTTTTAAAGTGTTTCGTGACATTTGGAATCACTAACCAAGATGCTAGAAACGACTTTTAAAGTGTTTCGGGATACTTGGAATCACAAACCAAGATGCTAGAAACGACTTTTAAAGTGTTTCGGGGTACTTGGAATCACAAACCAAGATGCTAGAAACGACTTTTAAAGTGTTTCGGGACACTTGGAATCTCAAACCAAGATGCTAGAAACGACTTTAAAAGTGTTTCGGGGTACTTGGAATCACAAACCAAGATGCTAGAAACGACTTTTAAAGTGTTTCGGGATACTTGGAATCACAAACCAAGATGCTAGAAACGACTTTAAAAGTGTTTCGGGATACTTGGAATCACAAACCAAGATGCTAGAAACGACTTTTAAAGTGTTTCGGGGTACTTGGAATCACAAACCAAGATGCTAGAAACGACTTTTAAAGTGTTTCGGGATACTTGGAATCACAAACCAAGATGCTAGAAACGACTTTTAAAGTGATTCGTGACATTTGGAATCACTAACCAAGATGCTAGAAACGACTTTTAAAGTGATTCGTGACATTTGGAATCACTAACCAAGATGCTAGAAACGACTTTTAAAGTGATTCGTGACATTTGGAATCACTAACCAAGATGCTAGAAACGACTTTTAAAGTGTTTCGGGATACTTGGAATCACAAACCAAGATGCTAGAAACGACTTTAAAAGTGTTTCGGGATACTTGGAATCACAAACCAAGATGCTAGAAACGACTTTTAAAGTGTTTCGGGACACATGGAATTACAAACCAAGATGCTAGAAACGACTTTTAAAGTGTTTCGGGACACATGGAATCACAAACCAAGATGCTAGAAACGACTTTTAAAGTGTTTCGGGACACATGGAATCACAAACCAAGATGCTAGAAACGACTTTTGAAGTGTTTCGGGATACTTGGAATTACAAACCAAGTTGCTAGAAGCTACTTTTAAAGTGTTTCGGGATACTTGGAATTACAAACCAAGATGCTAGAAACGACTTTTAAAGTGATTCGGGGTACTTGGAATCACAAACCAAGATGCTAGAAACGACTTTAAAAGTGTTTCGGGATACTTGGAATCACAAACCAAGATGCTAGAAACGACTTTTAAAGTGATTCGTGACATTTGGAATCACTAACCAAGATGCTAGAAACGACTTTTAAAGTGTTTCGGGATACTTGGAATCACAAACCAAGGTGCTAGAAACGACTTTTAAAGTGTTTCGGGACACTTGGAATCTCAAACCAAGATGCTAGAAACGACTTTAAAAGTGTTTCGGGGTACTTGGAATCACAAACCAAGATGCTAGAAACGACTTTTAAAGTGTTTCGGGATACTTGGAATCACAAACCAAGATGCTAGAAACGACTTTTAAAGTGTTTCGGGGTACTTGGAATCACAAACCAAGATGCTAGAAACGACTTTTAAAGTGATTCGTGACATTTGGAATCACTAACCAAGATGCTAGAAACGACTTTTAAAGTGATTCGTGACATTTGGAATCACTAACCAAGATGCTAGAAACGACTTTTAAAGTGTTTCGGGATACTTGGAATCACAAACCAAGATGCTAGAAACGACTTTAAAAGTGTTTCGGGATACTTGGAATCACAAACCAAGATGCTATAAACGACTTTAAAAGTGTTTCGGGATACTTGGAATCACAAACCAAGATGCTAGAAACGACTTTAAAAGTGTTTCGGGATACTTGGAATCACAAACCAAGATGCTAGAAACGACTTTTAAAGTGTTTCGGGACACATGGAATCACAAACCAAGATGCTAGAAACGACTTTTGAAGTGTTTCGGGATACTTGGAATTACAAACCAAGTTGCTAGAAGCTACTTTTAAAGTGTTTCGGGATACTTGGAATTACAAACCAAGATGCTAGAAACGACTTTTAAAGTGATTCGGGGTACTTGGAATCACAAACCAAGATGCTAGAAACGACTTTAAAAGTGTTTCGGGATACTTGGAATCACAAACCAAGATGCTAGAAACGACTTTTAAAGTGATTCGTGACATTTGGAATCACTAACCAAGATGCTAGAAACGACTTTTAAAGTGATTCGTGACATTTGGAATCACAAACCAAGATGCTAGAAACGACTTTTAAAGTGTTTCGGGACACTTGGAATCTCAAACCAAGATGCTAGAAACGACTTTAAAAGTGTTTCGGGGTACTTGGAATCACAAACCAAGATGCTAGAAACGACTTTTAAAGTGTTTCGGGATACTTGGAATCACAAACCAAGATGCTAGAAACGACTTTAAAAGTGTTTCGGGATACTTGGAATCACAAACCAAGATGCTAGAAACGACTTTTAAAGTGTTTCGGGACACTTGGAATCTCAAACCAAGATGCTAGAAACGACTTTAAAAGTGTTTCGGGGTACTTGGAATCACAAACCAAGATGCTAGAAACGACTTTTAAAGTGTTTCGGGATACTTGGATTCACAAACCAAGATGCTAGAAACGACTTTTAAAGTGTTTCGTGACATTTGGAATCACAAACCAAGGTGCTAGAAACGACTTTTAAAGTGTTTCGGGACACTTGGAATCTCAAACCAAGATGCTAGAAACGACTTTAAAAGTGTTTCGGGGTACTTGGAATCACAAACCAAGATGCTAGAAACGACTTTTAAAGTGTTTCGGGATACTTGGAATCACAAACCAAGATGCTAGAAACGACTTTTAAAGTGTTTCGGGATACTTGGAATCACAAACCAAGATGCTAGAAACGACTTTTAAAGTGTTTCGGGACACTTGGAATCTCAAACCAAGATGCTAGAAACGACTTTAAAAGTGTTTCGGGGTACTTGGAATCACAAACCAAGATGCTAGAAACGACTTTTAAAGTGTTTCGGGATACTTGGAATCACAAACCAAGATGCTAGAAACGACTTTTAAAGTGTTTCGGGATACTTGGAATCACAAACCAAGATGCTAGAAACGACTTTTGACGTGTTTCGGGATACTTGGAATCACAAACCAAGATGCTAGAAACGACTTTTGACGTGTTTCGGGATACTTGGAATCACAAACCAAGATGCTAGAAACGACTTTTGACGTGTTTCGGGATACTTGGATTTACACACCAAGATGATAGAAACGACTTTTAACGTGTTTCGGGATACTTGGAATCACAAACCAAGATGCTAGAAACGACTTGTAACGTGTTTCGGGATACTTGGAATCACAAACCAAGATGCTAGAAACGACTTTTGACGTGTTTCGGGATACTTGGAATTACAAACCAAGATGCAAGAAACGATTTTTAACGTGTTTCAGGATACTTGGAATTACAAACCAAGATGCTAGAAACGATTTTTAACGTGTTTCGGGATACTTGGAATCACAAACCAAGATGCTAGAAACGATTTTTAACGTGTTTCGGGATACTTGGAATTACAAACCAAGATGCTAGAAACGACTTTAAGCGTGTTTCGGGATACTTGGAATCACAAACCAAGATGCTAGAAACGACTTGTAACGTGTTTCGGGATACTTGGAATCACAAACCAAGATGCTAGAAACGACTTTTAAAGTGTTTCGGGATACTTCGAATCACAAACCAAGATGCTAGAAACGACTTGTAACGTGTTTCGGGATACTTGGAATTACAAACCAAGATGCTAGAAACGACTTTTAACGTGTTTCGGGATACTTGGAATTACAAACCAAGATGCTACAAACGACTTTTAACGTGTTTCGGGATACTTGGAATCGCAAACCAAGATGCTAGAAACGACTTTTGACGTGTTTCGGGATACTTGGAATCACAAACCAAGATGCTAGAAACGACTTTTGACGTGTTTCGGGATACTTGGAATCACAAACCAAGATGCTAGAAACGATTTTTAACGTGTTTCGGGATACTTGGAATTACAAACCAAGATGCTAGAAACGACTTTTGACGTGTTTCGGGATACTTGGAATTACACACCAAGATGATAGAAACGACTTTTAACGTGTTTCGGGATACTTGGAATCACAAACCAAGATGCTAGAAACGACTTTTGACGTGTTTCGGGATACTTGGATTTACACACCAAGATGATAGAAACGACTTGTAACGTGTTTCGGGATACTTGGAATCACAAACCAAGATGCTAGAAACGACTTTTGACGTGTTTCGGGATACTTGGAATTACAAACCAAGATGCAAGAAACGATTTTTAACGTGTTTCAGGATACTTGGAATTACAAACCAAGATGCTAGAAACGATTTTTAACGTGTTTCGGGATACTTGGAATCACAAACCAAGATGCTAGAAACGATTTTTAACGTGTTTCGGGATACTTGGAATTACAAACCAAGATGCTAGAAACGACTTTAAGCGTGTTTCGGGATACTTGGAATCACAAACCAAGATGCTAGAAACGATTTTTAACGTGTTTCGGGATACTTGGAATTACAAACCAAGATGCTAGAAACGACTTGTAACGTGTTTCGGGATACTTGGAATCACAAACCAAGATGCTAGAAACGACTTTTAAAGTGTTTCGGGATACTTCGAATCACAAACCAAGATGCTAGAAACGACTTGTAACGTGTTTCGGGATACTTGGAATTACAAACCAAGATGCTAGAAACGACTTTTAACGTGTTTCGGGATACTTGGAATCACAAACCAAGATGCTAGAAACGATTTTTAACGTGTTTCGGGATACTTGGAATCGCAAACCAAGATGCTAGAAACGACTTTTGACGTGTTTCGGGATACTTGGAATCACAAACCAAGATGCTAGAAACGACTTTTGACGTGTTTCGGGATACTTGGAATCACAAACCAAGATGCTAGAAACGATTTTTAACGTGTTTCGGGATACTTGGAATTACAAACCAAGATGCTAGAAACGACTTTTGACGTGTTTCGGGATACTTGGAATTACACACCAAGATGATAGAAACGACTTTTAACGTGTTTCGGGATACTTGGAATCACAAACCAAGATGCTAGAAACGACTTTTGACGTGTTTCGGGATACTTGGATTTACACACCAAGATGATAGAAACGACTTTTAACGTGTTTCGGGATACTTGGAATCACAAACCAAGATGCTAGAAACGACTTGTAACGTGTTTCGGGATACTTGGAATCACAAACCAAGATGCTAGAAACGACTTGTAACGTGTTTCGGGATACTTGGAATTACAAACCAAGATGCTAGAAACGACTTTTGACGTGTTTCGGGATACTTGGAATTACAAACCAAGATGCTAGAAACGATTTTTAACGTGTTTCGGGATACTTGGAATTACAAACCAAGATGCTAGAAACGACTTTTGACGTGTTTCGGGATACTTGGAATCACAAACCAAGATGCTAGAAACGACTTTTAACGTGTTTCGGGATAGTTGGAATCACAAACCAAGATGCTAGAAACGACTTGTAACGTGTTTCGGGATACTTGGAATCACAAACCAAGATGCTAGAAACGACTTGTAACGTGTTTCGGGATACTTGGAATCACAAACCAGGATGCTAGAAACGATTTTTAACGTGTTTCGGGATACTTGGAATTACAAACCAAGATGCTAGAAACGACTTTTGACGTGTTTCGGGATACTTGGAATTACAAACCAAGATGCTAGAAACGACTTTTGACGTGTTTCGGGATACTTGGAATCACAAACCAAGATGCTAGAAACGACTTTTGACGTGTTTCGGGATACTTGGAATCACAAACCAAGATGCTAGAAACGACTTTTGACGTGTTTCGGGATACTTGGAATCACAAACCAAGATGCTAGAAACGACTTGTAACGTGTTTCGGGATACTTGGAATCACAAACCAGGATGCTAGAAACGATTTTTAACGTGTTTCGGGATACTTGGAATTACAAACCAAGATGCTAGAAACGACTTTTGACGTGTTTCGGGATACTTGGAATTACAAACCAAGATGCTAGAAACGATTTTTAACGTGTTTCGGGATACTTGGAATTACAAACCAAAATGCTAGAAACGACTTTTGACGTGTTTCGGGATACTTGGAATCACAAACCAAGATGCTAGAAACGACTTTTAACGTGTTTCGGGATACTTGGATTTACACACCAAGATGATAGAAACGACTTTTAACGTGTTTCGGGATACTTGGAATCACAAACCAAGATGCTAGAAACGACTTGTAACGTGTTTCGGGATACTTGGAATCACAAACCAAGATGCTAGAAACGACTTGTAACGTGTTTCGGGATACTTGGAATCACAAACCAAGATGCTAGAAACGACTTGTAACGTATTTCGGGATACTTGGAATCACAAACCAAGATGCTAGAAACGACTTGTAACGTGTTTCGGGATACTTGGAATCACAAACCAAGATGCTAGAAACGACTTTTGACGTGTTTCGGGATACTTGGAATTACAAACCAAGATGCTACAAACGACTTTTAACGTGTTTCGGTATACTTGGAATCGCAAACCAAGATGCTAGAAACGACTTTTGACGTGTATCGGGATACTTGGAATTACACACCAAGATGCTAGAAACGACTTTTGACGTGTTTCGGGATACTTGGAATCACAAACCAAGATGCTAGAAACGATTTTTAACGTGTTTCGGGATACTTGGAATTACAAACCAAGATGCTAGAAACGACTTTTGACGTGTTTCGGGATACTTGGAATTACACACCAAGATGATAGAAACGACTTTTAACGTGTTTCGGGATACTTGGAATCACAAACCAAGATGCTAGAAACGACTTTTGACGTGTTTCGGGATACTTGGATTTACACACCAAGATGATAGAAACGACTTGTAACGTGTTTCGGGATACTTGGAATCACAAACCAAGATGCTAGAAACGACTTTTAACGTGTATCGGGATACTTGGAATAACAAACCAAGATGCTAGAAACGACTTTTAAAGTGTTTCGGAACACTTGGAATAACAAACCAAGATGCTAGAAACGACTTTTAAAGTGTTTCGGGATACTTGGAATCACAAACCAAGATGCAAGAAACGACTTTTAACATGTTTCGGGATACTTTGAATCACAAACCAAGATGCAAGAAACGACTTTTAACGTGTATCGGGATACTTGGAATAACAAACCAAGATGCTACAAACGACTTTTAACGTGTGTCGGGATACTTGGAATCGCAAACCAAGATGCTACAAACGACTTTTAACGTGTTTCGGAATACTTGGAATCACAAACCAAGATGCTAGAAACGACTTTTAACGTGTTTCGGAATACTTGGAATAACAAACCAAGATGCAAGAAACGACTTTTAAAGTGTTTCGGGATACTTGGAATTACAAACCAAGATGCTAGAAACGACTTTTAACGTGTTACGGGATACTTGGAATCACAAACCAAGATGCTAGAAACGACTTTTAACATATTTCGGGATACTTGGAATCACAAATCAAGATGCAAGAAACGACTTTTAACGTGTTTCGGGATACTTGGAATCACAAACCAAGATGCAAGAAACGACTTTTAAAGTGTTTCGGAATACTTGGAATAACAAACCAAGATGCTAGAAACGACTTTTAACGTGTTTCCGGATACTTGGAATAACAAACCAAGATGCTAGAAACGACTTTTAAAGTGTTTCGGGATACTTGGAATCGCAAACCAAGATGCAAGAAACGACTTTTAACATATTTCGGGATACTTGGAATCACAAATCAAGATGCAAGAAACGACTTTTAACGTGTTTCGGGATAGTTGGAATCACAAACCAAGATGCTAGAAACGGCTAATGACGTGTTTCGGGATACTTGGAATCACAAACCAAGATTCAAGAAACGACTTTTAACGTGTATCGGGATACTTGGAATAACAAACCAAGATGCTAGAAACGACTTTTAAAGTGTTTCGGAACACTTGGAATAACAAACCAAGATGCTACAAACGACTTTCAGCATGTTTCGGGATACTTGGAATCGCAAACCAAGATGCAAGAAACGACTTTTAACGTGTTTCCGGATACTTAAAATCGCAAACCAAGATGCTACAAACGACTTTTAACGTGTTTCGGGATACTTGGAATCACAAACCAAGATGCTAGAAACGACTTTTAACGTGTTTCGGGCTACTTGGAATCGCAAACCAAGATGCTACAAACGACTTTTAACGTGTTTCGGAATACTTGGAATCACAAACCAAGATGCTAGAAACGACTTTTAACGTGTTTCGGGATACTTGGAATAACAAACCAAGATGCTAGAAACGACTTTTAACGTGTTACGGGATACTTGGAATCACAAACCAAGATGCTAGCAACGACTTTTAACATATTTCGGGATACTTGGAATCACAAATCAAGATGCAAGAATCGACTTTTAACGTGTTTCGGGATACTTGGAATCACAAACCAAGATGCAAGAAACGACTTTTAAAGTGTTTCGGAATACTTGGAATAACAAACCAAGATGCTAGAAACGACTTTTAACGTGTTTCGGGATACTTGGAATCGCAAACCAAGATGCAAGAAACGTCTTTTAACGTGTTTCGGAATACTTGGAATCACAAACCAAGATGCAAGAAACGACTTTTAACGTATTTCGGGATACTTGGAATTACAAACCAAGATGCAAGAAACGACTTTTAACGTATTTCGGGATACTTGGAATCACAAACCAAGATACTACAAACGACTTTCAGCGTGCTTCGGGATACTTGGAATTACAAACCAAGATGCTACAAACGACTTTTAGCGTGATTCGGGATACTTGGAATCACAAACCAAGATGCTAGAAACGACTTTTAACATGTTTCGGGATACTTGGAATCACAAACCAAGATGCTAGAAACGACTTATAATGTGTATCGGGATACTTGGAATAACAAACCAAGATGCTACAAACGACTTTTAACGTGTTTCGGGATACTTGGAATCGCAAACCAAGATGCTACAAACGACTTTTAACGTGATTCGGGATACTTGGAATAACAAACCAAGATGCAAGAAACGACTTTTAACGTGTTTCGGAATACTTGGAATTACAAACCAAGATGCAAGAAACGACTTTTTACGTGTTTCGGAATACTTGGAATCACAAACCAAGATGCTAGAAACGACTTTTAACGTGTTTCGGGATACTTGGAATCGCAAACCAAGATGCTACAAACGACTTTCAGCATGTTTCGGGATACTTGGAATCGCAAACCAAGATGCAAGAAACGACTTTTAAAGTGTTTCGGGATACTTGGAATCACAAACCAAGATGCTAGAAACGACTTTTAACGTGTTTCGGGATACTTGGATTTACACACCAAGATGATAGAAACGACTTTTAACGTGTTTCGGTATACTTGGAATTACAAACCAAGATGCTAGAAACGACTTTTGACGTGTTTCGGGATGCTTGGAATCACAAACCAAGATGCTAGAAACGATTTTTAACGTGTTTCGGGATACTTGGAATTACAAACCAAGATGCTAGAAACGACTTTTGACGTGTTTCGGGATACTTGGAATCACAAATCAAGATGCAAGAAACGACTTTTAACGTGTTTCGGGATACTTGGAATCACAAACCAAGATGCAAGAAACGACTTTTAAAGTGTTTCGGAATAGTTGGAATAACAAACCAAGATGCTAGAAACGACTTTTAACGTGTTTCGGGATACTTGGAATCGCAAACCAAGATGCAAGAAACGACTTTTAACGTGTTTCGGAATACTTGGAATCACAAACCAAGATGCTAGAAACGACTTTTAACGTGTATCGGGATACTTGGAATTACAAACCAAGATGCAAGAAACGACTTTTAACGTGTTTCGGGATACTTGGAATCGCAAACCAAGATGCTACAAACGACTTTCAGCATGTTTCGGGATACTTGGAATCGCAAACCAAGATGCAAGAAACGACTTTTAGCGTGTTTCGGGCTACTTGGAATCACAAACCAAGATGCTAGAAACGACTTTTAACGTGTTTCGGGATACTTGGAATCACAAACCAAGATGCAAGAAACGACTTTTCAAGTGTTTCGGGACACTTGGAATAACAAACCAAGATGCTAGAAACGACTTTTAACGTGTTTCGGGATACTTGAAATCACAAACCAAGATGCTAGAAACGACTTTTAACGTGTTTCGGGATACTTGGAATCACAAACCAAGATGCAAGAAACGACTTTTAAAGTGTTTCGGAATACTTGGAATAACAAATCAAGATGCTAGAAACGACTTTTAACGTGTTTCGGGATACTTGGAATCACAAACCAAGATGCTAGAAACGACTTTTAACATGTTTCGGGATACTTGGAATCACAAACCAAGAAGCTAGAAACGACTTATAATGTGTATCGGGATACTTGGAATAACAAACCAAGATGCTACAAACGACTTTTAACGTGTTTCGGGATACTTGGATTTACACAACAAGATGCTAGAAACGACTTTTAACGTGTTTCGGGATACTTGGAATCGCAAACCAAGATGCTACAAACGACTTTTAACGTGTTTCGGGATACTTGGAATAACAAACCAAGATGCAAGAAACGACTTTTAACGTGTTTCGGGATAATTGGAATCACAAATTAAGATGCTAGAAACGACTTTTAACGTGTTTCGGGATACTTGGAATCGCAAACCAAGATGCTACAAACGACTTTTAACGTGTTTCGGGATACTTGAAATCACAAACCAAGATGCAAGAAACGACTTTTAGCGTGTTTCGGGCTACTTGGAATCACAAACCAAGATGCTAGAAACGACTTTTAACGTGTTTCGGGATACTTGGAATCACAAACCAAGATGCAAGAAACGACTTTTCAAGTGTTTCGGGACACTTGGAATAACAAACCAAGATGCTAGAAACGACTTTTAACGTGTTTCGGGATACTTGGAATTACAAACCAAGATGCTACAAACGACTTTTAACGTGTTTCGGGATACTTGGAATCACAAACCAAGATGCAAGAAACGACTTTTAGCGTGTTTCGGGCTACTTGGAATCACAAACCAAGATGCAAGAAACGACTTTTAAAGTGTTTCGGAATAGTTGGAATAACAAAGCAAGATGCAAGAAACGACTTTTAACGTGTTTCGGGATACTTGGAATCACAAACCAAGATGCTACAAACGACTTTTAACGTGTTTCGGGATACTTGGAATAACAAACCAAGATGCAAGAAACGACTTTTAACGTGTTTCGGGATAATTGGAATCACAAATTAAGATGCTAGAAACGACTTTTAACGTGTTTCGGGATACTTGGAATCACAAACCAAGATGCTAGAAACGACTTTTAACGTGTTTCGGGATACTTGGAATCACAAATCAAGATGCAAGAAACGACTTTTAACGTGTTTCGGGATACTTGGAATCACAAACCAAGATGCAAGAAACGACTTTTAAAGTGTTTCGGAATACTTGGAATAACAAATCAAGATGCTAGAAACGACTTTTAACGTGTTTCGGGATACTTGGAATCACAAACCAAGATGCTAGAAACGACTTTTAACATGTTTCGGGATACTTGGAATCACAAACCAAGATGCTAGAAACGACTTATAATGTGTATCGGGATACTTGGATTTACACAACAAGATGCTACAAACGACTTTTAACGTGTTTCGGGATACTTGGATTTACACAACAAGATGCTAGAAACGACTTTTAACGTGTTTCGGGATACTTGGAATCGCAAACCAAGATGCTACAAACGACTTTTAACGTGTTTCGGGATACTTGGAATAACAAACCAAGATGCAAGAAACGACTTTTAACGTGTTTCGGGATAATTGGAATCACAAATTAAGATGCTAGAAACGACTTTTAACGTGTTTCGGGATACTTGGAATCGCAAACCAAGATGCTACAAACGACTTTCAGCATGTTTCGGGATACTTGGAATCGCAAACCAAGATGCAAGAAACGACTTTTAGCGTGTTTCGGGCTACTTGGAATCACAAACCAAGATGCTAGAAACGACTTTTAACGTGTTTCGGGATACTTGGAATCACAAACCAAGATGCAAGAAACGACTTTTAAAGTGTTTCGGAATACTTGGAATAACAAATCAAGATGCTAGAAACGACTTTTAACGTGTTTCGGGATACTTGGAATTACAAACCAAGATGCTACAAACGACTTTTAACGTGTTTCGGGATACTTGGAATCACAAATCAAGATGCAAGAAACGACTTTTAACGTGTTTCGGGATACTTGGAATCACAAACCAAGATGCAAGAAACGACTTTTAAAGTGTTTCGGAATACTTGGAATAACAAATCAAGATGCTAGAAACGACTTTTAACGTGTTTCGGGATACTTGGAATCACAAACCAAGATGCTAGAAACGACTTTTAACATGTTTCGGGATACTTGGAATCACAAACCAAGATGCTAGAAACGACTTATAATGTGTATCGGGATACTTGGAATAACAAACCAAGATGCTACAAACGACTTTTAACGTGTTTCGGGATACTTGGATTTACACAACAAGATGCTAGAAACGACTTTTAACGTGTTTCGGGATACTTGGAATCGCAAACCAAGATGCTACAAACGACTTTTAACGTGTTTCGGGATACTTGGAATCGCAAACCAAGATGCTACAAACGACTTTCAGCATGTTTCGGGCTACTTGGAATCACAAACCAAGATGCAAGAAACGACTTTTAACGTGTTTCGGGATACTTGGAATCACAAATCAAGATGCAAGAAACGACTTTTAACGTGTTTCGGGATACTTGGAATCACAAACCAAGATGCAAGAAACGACTTTTAAAGTGTTTCGGAATACTTGGAATAACAAATCAAGATGCTAGAAACGACTTTTAACGTGTTTCGGGATACTTGGAATCACAAACCAAGATGCTAGAAACGACTTTTAACATGTTTCGGGATACTTGGAATCACAAACCAAGATGCTAGAAACGACTTATAATGTGTATCGGGATACTTGGATTTACACAACAAGATGCTACAAACGACTTTTAACGTGTTTCGGGATACTTGGATTTACACAACAAGATGCTAGAAACGACTTTTAACGTGTTTCGGGATACTTGGAATCGCAAACCAAGATGCAAGAAACGACTTTTAACGTGTTTCGGAATACTTGGAATCACAAACCAAGATGCAAGAAACGACTTTTAACGTGTTTCGGAATACTTGGAATTACAAACCAAGATGCAAGAAACGACTTTTAACGTGTTTCGGGATACTTGGAATCGCAAACCAAGATGCTACAAACGACTTTCAGCATGTTTCGGGATACTTGGAATCGCAAACCAAGATGCAAGAAACGACTTTTAGCGTGTTTCGGGCTACTTGGAATCACAAACCAAGATGCTAGAAACGACTTTTAACGTGTTTCGGGATACTTGGAATCACAAACCAAGATGCAAGAAACGACTTTTCAAGTGTTTCGGGACACTTGGAATAACAAACCAAGATGCTAGAAACGACTTTTAACGTGTTTCGGGATACTTGGAATCACAAACCAAGATGCTAGAAACGACTTTTAACGTGTTTCGGGATACTTGGAATCACAAATCAAGATGCAAGAAACGACTTTTAACGTGTTTCGGGATACTTGGAATCACAAACCAAGATGCAAGAAACGACTTTTAAAGTGTTTCGGAATACTTGGAATAACAAATCAAGATGCTAGAAACGACTTTTAACGTGTTTCGGGATACTTGGAATCACAAACCAAGATGCTAGAAACGACTTTTAACATGTTTCGGGATACTTGGAATCACAAACCAAGATGCTAGAAACGACTTATAATGTGTATCGGGATACTTGGAATAACAAACCAAGATGCTACAAACGACTTTTAACGTGTTTCGGGATACTTGGATTTACACAACAAGATGCTAGAAACGACTTTTAACGTGTTTCGGGATACTTGGAATCGCAAACCAAGATGCTACAAACGACTTTTAACGTGTTTCGGGATACTTGGAATCGCAAACCAAGATGCTACAAACGACTTTCAGCATGTTTCGGGATACTTGGAATCGCAAACCAAGATGCAAGAAACGACTTTTAGCGTGTTTCGGGCTACTTGGAATCACAAACCAAGATGCAAGAAACGACTTTTAAAGTGTTTCGGAATAGTTGGAATAACAAAGCAAGATGCAAGAAACGACTTTTAACGTGTTTCGGGATACTTGGAATCACAAACCAAGATGCTACAAACGACTTTTAACGTGTTTCGGGCTACTTGGAATCACAAACCAAGATGCTAGAAACGACTTTCAACGTGTTTCGGGATAATTGGAATCACAAATTAAGATGCTAGAAACGACTTTTAACGTGTTTCGGGATACTTGGAATCACAAACCAAGATGCAAGAAACGACTTTTAAAGTGTTTCGGAATACTTGGAATAACAAATCAAGATGCTAGAAACGACTTTTAACGTGTTTCGGGATACTTGGAATCACAAACCAAGATGCTAGAAACGACTTTTAACATGTTTCGGGATACTTGGAATCACAAACCAAGATGCTAGAAACGACTTATAATGTGTATCGGGATACTTGGATTTACACAACAAGATGCTACAAACGACTTTTAACGTGTTTCGGGATACTTGGATTTACACAACAAGATGCTAGAAACGACTTTTAACGTGTTTCGGGATACTTGGAATCGCAAACCAAGATGCTACAAACGACTTTTAACGTGTTTCGGGATACTTGGAATCGCAAACCAAGATGCTACAAACGACTTTCAGCATGTTTCGGGATACTTGGAATCGCAAACCAAGATGCAAGAAACGACTTTTAGCGTGTTTCGGGCTACTTGGAATCACAAACCAAGATGCAAGAAACGACTTTTAAAGTGTTTCGGAATAGTTGGAATAACAAAGCAAGATGCAAGAAACGACTTTTAACGTGTTTCGGGATACTTGGAATTACAAACCAAGATGCAAGAAACGACTTTTAACGTGTTTCGGGATACTTGGAATCGCAAACCAAGATGCTACAAACGACTTTCAGCATGTTTCGGGATACTTGGAATCGCAAACCAAGATGCAAGAAACGACTTTTAGCGTGTTTTGGGCTACTTGGAATCACAAACCAAGATGCTAGAAACGACTTTCAACGTGTAACGGGATACTTGGAATCACAAACCAAGATGCTAGAAACGACTTTTAAAGTGATTCGGGATACTTGGGATGATGACCCAAGATGCTAAAAACTACTTTTAAAGTGATTCGGGATACTTGGGATGACGACCCAAGATGCTAAAAACTACTTTTAAAGTGTTTCGGGATACTTGGAATAACAAACCAAGATGCAAGAAACGACTTTTAACGTGTATCGGGATACTTGGAATAACAAACCAAGATGCTAGAAACGACTTTTAAAGTGTTTCGGGATACTTGGAATCGCAAACCAAGATGCAAGAAACGACTTTTAACGTGTTTCGGAATACTTGGAATCACAAACCAAGATGCTAGAAACGACTTTTAACGTGTATCGGGATACTTGGAATTACAAACCAAGATGCAAGAAACGGCTAATAACGTGTTTCGGGATACTTGGAATCGCAAACCAAGATGCTACAAACGACTTTCAGCATGTTTCGGGATACTTGGAATCGCAAACCAAGATGCAAGAAACGACTTTTAGCGTGTTTCGGGCTACTTGGAATCACAAACCAAGATGCTACAAACGACTTTTAACGTGTTTCGGGATACTTGGATTTACACACCAAGATGCTAGAAACGACTTTTAACGTGTTTCGGGATACTTGGATTTACACACCAAGATGCTAGAAACGATTTTTAACGTGTTTCGGGATACTTGGAATTACAAACCAAGATGCTAGAAACGACTTTTAACGTGTTTCGGGATACTTGGAATTACAAACCAAGATGCTAGAAACGACTTTTGACGTGTTTCGGGATACTTGGAATTACAAACCAAGATGCTAGAAACGACTTTTAACGTGTTTCGGGATACTTGGAATCACAAACTAAGATGCTAGAAACGACTTTTAACGTTTTTCGGGATACTTGGAATCACAAACATAGATGCTAGAAACGACTTTTAACGTGTTTCGGGATACTTGGAATCACAAACCAAGATGATAGAAACGACTTTAAACGTGTGTCCGGATACTTGGAATCACTAACCAAGATGTTAAAAACGACTTTTAAAGTGATTCGGGATACTAGGAATCACAAACCAAGATGCTAGAAACTACATATAAAGTGTTTCGGGATGCTTGGAATGACGAACCAAGATGCTAGAAACTACATATAAAGTGTTTCGGGATGCTTGGAATGACGAACCAAGATGCTAGAAACTACATATAAAGTGTTTCGGGATGCTTGGAATGACGAACCAAGATGCTAGAAACTACATATAAAGTGTTTTTGGATGCTTGGACTGACGAACCAAGATGCTAGAAACTATATATAAAGTGTTTCGGGATGCTTGGAATGACGAACCAAGATGCTAGAAACTACATATAAAGTGTTTCGGGATGCTTGGAATCACAAACCAAGATGCTAGAAACGACTTTTAAAGTGTTTCGGGACACTTGGAATCACAAACCAAGATGCTAGAAACGACTTTTAAAGTGATTCGGGATACTTGGAATCACAAACCAAGATGCTAGAAACGACTTTTAAAGTGATTCGGGATACTTGGAATCACAAACCAAGATGCTAGAAACGACTTTTAACGTGTTTCGGGATACTTGGAATTACAAACCAAGATGCTAGAAACGACTTTTAAAGTGATTCGGGATACTAGGAATCACAAACCAAGATGCTAGAAACTACTTTTAAAGTGTTTCGGGACACATGGAATCACAAACCAAGATGCTAGAAACGACTTTTAAAGTGATTCGGGATACTTGGAATCACAAACCAAGATGCTATAAACGACTTTTAAAGTGTTTCGTGATACTTGGAATTACAAACCAAGATGCTATAAACGACTTTTAAAGTGTTTCGTGATACTTGGAATCACAAACCAAGATGCTAGAAACGACTTTTAAATTGATTCGGGATACTAGGAATCACAAACCAAGATGCTAGAAACTACTTTTAAAGTGTTTCGGGACACATGGAATCACAAACCAAGATGCTAGAAACGACTTTTAAAGTGATTCGGGATACTTGGAATCACAAACCAAGATGCTAGAAACGACTTTTAAAGTGTTTCGGGATACTTGGAATAACGAACCAAGATGCTAGAAACTACATATAAAGTGTTTCGGGATACTTGGAATGACGTACCAAGATGCTAGAAACTACATATAAAGTGTTTCGGGATGCTTGGAATGACGAACCAAGATGCTAGAAACTACGTATAAAGTGTTTCGAGATGCTTGGAATGACGAACCAAGATGCTAGAAACTACATATAAAGTGTTTCGGGATGCTTGGAATGACGAACCAAGATGCTAGAAACTACATATAAAGTGTTTCGGGATACTTGGAATGACGTACCAAGATGCTAGAAACTACATATAAAGTGTTTCGGGATACTTGGAATGACGTACCAAGATGCTAGAAACTACATATAAAGTGTTTCGGGATGCTTGGAATGACGAACCAAGATGCTAGAAACTACGTATAAAGTGTTTTTGGATGCTTGGACTGACGAACCAAGATGCTAGAAACTACATATAAAGTGTTTCGGGATGCTTGGAATGACGAACCAAGATGCTAGAAACTACAAATAAAGTGTTTCGGGATGCTTGGAATGACGAACCAAGATGCTAGAAACTATATATAAAGTGTTTCGGGATGCTTGGAATGACGAACCAAGATGCTAGAAACTACATATAAAGTGTTTCGGGATACTTGGAATGACGTACCAAGATGCTAGAAACTACATATAAAGTGTTTCGGGATACTTGGAATGACGAACCAAGATGCTAGAAACTACATATAAAGTGTTTCGGGATGCTTTGAATGACGAACCAAGATGCTAGAAACTACATATAAAGTGTTTCGGGATGCTTGGAATCACAAACCAAGATGCTAGAAACTACTTTTAAAGTGTTTCGGGATACTTGGAATAACGAACCAAGATGCTAGAAACTACATATAAAGTGTTTCGGGATACTTGGAATGACGTACCAAGATGCTAGAAACTACATATAAAGTGTTTCGGGATGCTTGGAATGACGAACCAAGATGCTAGAAACTACATATAAAGTGTTTCGGGATACTTGGAATGACGTACCAAGATGCTAGAAACTACATATAAAGTGTTTCGGGATGCTTGGAATCACAAACCAAGATGCTAGAAACTACTTTTAAAGTGTTTCGGGATACTTGGAATAACGAACCAAGATGCTAGAAACTACATATAAAGTGTTTCGGGATACTTGGAATGACGTACCAAGATGCTAGAAACTACATATAAAGTGTTTCGGGATGCTTGGAATGACGAACCAAGATGCTAGAAACTACGTATAAAGTGTTTCGAGATGCTTGGAATGACGAACCAAGATGCTAGAAACTACATATAAAGTGTTTCGGGATACTTGGGATGACGAACCAAGATGCTAGAAACTACATATAAAGTGTTTCGGGATACTTGGGATGACGAACCAAGATGCTAGAAACTACATATAAAGTGTTTCGGGATACTTGGAATGACGTACCAAGATGCTAGAAACTACATATAAAGTGTTTCGGGATACTTGGAATGACGTACCAAGATGCTAGAAACTACATATAAAGTGTTTCGGGATGCTTGGAATGACGAACCAAGATGCTAGAAACTACGTATAAAGTGTTTCGAGATGCTTGGAATGACGAACCAAGATGCTAGAAACTACATATAAAGTGTTTCGGGATACTTGGAATGACGTACCAAGATGCTAGAAACTACATATAAAGTGTTTCGGGATACTTGGAATGACGTACCAAGATGCTAGAAACTACATATAAAGTGTTTCGGGATGCTTGGAATGACGAACCAAGATGCTAGAAACTACGTATAAAGTGTTTCGAGATGCTTGGAATGACGAACCAAGATGCTAGAAACTACATATAAAGTGTTTCGGGATGCTTGGAATGACGAACCAAGATGCTAGAAACTACATATAAAGTGTTTCGGGATACTTGGAATGACGTACCAAGATGCTAGAAACTACATATAAAGTGTTTCGGGATGCTTGGAATGACGAACCAAGATGCTAGAAACTACGTATAAAGTGTTTTTGGATGCTTGGACTGACGAACCAAGATGCTAGAAACTACATATAAAGTGTTTCGGGATACTTGGAATGACGTACCAAGATGCTAGAAACTACATATAAAGTGTTTCGGGATGCTTGGAATGACGAACCAAGATGCTAGAAACTACATATAAAGTGTTTCGGGATGCTTGGAATGACGTACCAAGATGCTAGAAACTACATATAAAGTGTTTCGGGATGCTTGGAATGACGAACCAAGATGCTAGAAACTACATATAAAGTGTTTTTGGATGCTTGGACTGACGAACCAAGATGCTAGAAACTATATATAAAGTGTTTCGGGATGCTTGGAATGACGAACCAAGATGCTAGAAACTACATATAAAGTGTTTCGGGATACTTGGAATGACGTACCAAGATGCTAGAAACTACATATAAAGTGTTTCGGGATACTTGGAATGACGAACCAAGATGCTAGAAACTACATATAAAGTGTTTCGGGATGCTTTGAATGACGAACCAAGATGCTAGAAACTACATATAAAGTGTTTCGGGATGCTTGGAATCACAAACCAAGATGCTAGAAACTACGTATAAAGTGTTTTTGGATGCTTGGACTGACGAACCAAGATGCTAGAAACTACATATAAAGTGTTTCGGGATGCTTGGAATGACGAACCAAGATGCTAGAAACTACATATAAAGTGTTTCGGGATACTTGGAATGACGTACCAAGATGCTAGAAACTACATATAAAGTGTTTCGGGATGCTTGGAATGACGAACCAAGATGCTAGAAACTACGTATAAAGTGTTTTTGGATGCTTGGACTGACGAACCAAGATGCTAGAAACTACATATAAAGTGTTTTTGGATGCTTGGACTGACGAACCAAGATGCTAGAAACTACATATAAAGTGTTTCGGGATACTTGGAATGACGTACCAAGATGCTAGAAACTACATATAAAGTGTTTCGGGATGCTTGGAATGACGAACCAAGATGCTAGAAACTACATATAAAGTGTTTCGGGATACTTGGAATGACGTACCAAGATGCTAGAAACTACATATAAAGTGTTTCGGGATGCTTGGAATCACAAACCAAGATGCTAGAAACTACTTTTAAAGTGTTTCGGGATACTTGGAATAACGAACCAAGATGCTAGAAACTACATATAAAGTGTTTCGGGATACTTGGAATGACGTACCAAGATGCTAGAAACTACATATAAAGTGTTTCGGGATGCTTGGAATGACGAACCAAGATGCTAGAAACTACATTTAAAGTGTTTCGGGATGCTTGGAATGACGAAGCAAGATGCTAGAAACTACATATAAAGTGTTTCGGGATACTTGGGATGACGAACCAAGATGCTAGAAACTACATATAAAGTGTTTCGGGATACTTAGGATGACGAACCAAGATGCTAGAAACTACATATAAAGTGTTTCGGGATACTTGGAATAACGAACCAAGATGCTAGAAACTACATATAAAGTGTTTCGGGATACTTGGAATGACGTACCAAGATGCTAGAAACTACATATAAAGTGTTTCGGGATGCTTGGAATGACGAACCAAGATGCTAGAAACTACATATAAAGTGTTTCGGGATACTTGGAATGACGTACCAAGATGCTAGAAACTACATATAAAGTGTTTCGGGATGCTTGGAATCACAAACCAAGATGCTAGAAACTACTTTTAAAGTGTTTCGGGATACTTGGAATAACGAACCAAGATGCTAGAAACTACATATAAAGTGTTTCGGGATACTTGGAATGACGTACCAAGATGCTAGAAACTACATATAAAGTGTTTCGGGATGCTTGGAATGACGAACCAAGATGCTAGAAACTACGTATAAAGTGTTTCGAGATGCTTGGAATGACGAACCAAGATGCTAGAAACTACATATAAAGTGTTTCGGGATACTTGGGATGACGAACCAAGATGCTAGAAACTACATATAAAGTGTTTCGGGATACTTGGGATGACGAACCAAGATGCTAGAAACTACATATAAAGTGTTTCGGGATACTTGGAATGACGTACCAAGATGCTAGAAACTACATATAAAGTGTTTCGGGATACTTGGAATGACGTACCAAGATGCTAGAAACTACATATAAAGTGTTTCGGGATGCTTGGAATGACGAACCAAGATGCTAGAAACTACATATAAAGTGTTTCGGGATGCTTGGAATGACGAACCAAGATGCTAGAAACTACATATAAAGTGTTTCGGGATACTTGGAATGACGTACCAAGATGCTAGAAACTACATATAAAGTGTTTCGGGATACTTGGAATGACGTACCAAGATGCTAGAAACTACATATAAAGTGTTTCGGGATGCTTGGAATGACGAACCAAGATGCTAGAAACTACGTATAAAGTGTTTCGAGATGCTTGGAATGACGAACCAAGATGCTAGAAACTACATATAAAGTGTTTCGGGATGCTTGGAATGACGAACCAAGATGCTAGAAACTACGTATAAAGTGTTTCGGGATGCTTGGAATGACGAACCAAGATGCTAGAAACTACATATAAAGTGTTTCGGGATGCTTGGAATGACGAACCAAGATGCTAGAAACTACATATAAAGTGTTTCGGGATGCTTGGAATGACGAACCAAGATGCTAGAAACTACATATAAAGTGTTTTTGGATGCTTGGACTGACGAACCAAGATGCTAGAAACTATATATAAAGTGTTTCGGGATGCTTGGAATGACGAACCAAGATGCTAGAAACTACATATAAAGTGTTTCGGGATACTTGGAATGACGTACCAAGATGCTAGAAACTACATATAAAGTGTTTCGGGATACTTGGAATGACGAACCAAGATGCTAGAAACTACATATAAAGTGTTTCGGGATGCTTTGAATGACGAACCAAGATGCTAGAAACTACATATAAAGTGTTTCGGGATGCTTGGAATCACAAACCAAGATGCTAGAAACTACTTTTAAAGTGTTTCGGGATACTTGGAATAACGAACCAAGATGCTAGAAACTACATATAAAGTGTTTCGGGATACTTGGAATGACGTACCAAGATGCTAGAAACTACATATAAAGTGTTTCGGGATGCTTGGAATGACGAACCAAGATGCTAGAAACTACATTTAAAGTGTTTCGGGATGCTTGGAATGACGAAGCAAGATGCTAGAAACTACATATAAAGTGTTTCGGGATACTTGGGATGACGAACCAAGATGCTAGAAACTACATATAAAGTGTTTCGGGATACTTAGGATGACGAACCAAGATGCTAGAAACTACATATAAAGTGTTTCGGGATACTTGGAATAACGAACCAAGATGCTAGAAACTACATATAAAGTGTTTCGGGATACTTGGAATGACGTACCAAGATGCTAGAAACTACATATAAAGTGTTTCGGGATGCTTGGAATGACGAACCAAGATGCTAGAAACTACGTATAAAGTGTTTCGAGATGCTTGGAATGACGAACCAAGATGCTAGAAACTACATATAAAGTGTTTCGGGATGCTTGGAATGACGAACCAAGATGCTAGAAACTACATATAAAGTGTTTCGGGATACTTAGGATGACGTACCAAGATGCTAGAAACTACGTATAAAGTGTTTTTGGATGCTTGGACTGACGAACCAAGATGCTAGAAACTACATATAAAGTGTTTCGGGATACTTGGGATGACGAACCAAGATGCTAGAAACTACATATAAAGTGTTTCGGGATACTTGGAATAACGAACCAAGATGCTAGAAACTACATATAAAGTGTTTCGGGATGCTTGGAATGACGTACCAAGATGCTAGAAACTACATATAAAGTGTTTCGGGATGCTTGGAATGACGAACCAAGATGCTAGAAACTACGTATAAAGTGTTTTTGGATGCTTGGACTGACGAACCAAGATGCTAGAAACTACATATAAAGTGTTTCGGGATACTTGGAATGACGTACCAAGATGCTAGAAACTACATATAAAGTGTTTCGGGATGCTTGGAATGACGAACCAAGATGCTAGAAACTACATATAAAGTGTTTCGGGATGCTTGGAATGACGAACCAAGATGCTAGAAACTACATATAAAGTGTTTCGGGATGCTTGGAATGACGAACCAAGATGCTAGAAACTACATATAAAGTGTTTCGGGATGCTTGGAATCACAAACCAAGATGCTAGAAACTACTTTTAAAGTGTTTCGGGACACATGGAATCACAAACCAAGATGCTAGAAACGACTTTTAAAGTGATTCGGGATACTTGGAATCACAAACCAAGATGCTATAAACGACTTTTAAAGTGTTTCGTGATACTTGGAATTACAAACCAAGATGCTATAAACGACTTTTAAAGTGTTTCGTGATACTTGGAATTACAAACCAAGATGCTAGAAACGACTTTTAAAGTGATTCGGGATACTAGGAATCACAAACCAAGATGCTAGAAACTACTTTTAAAGTGTTTCGGGACACATGGAATCACAAACCAAGATGCTAGAAACGACTTTTAAAGTGATTCGGGATACTTGGAATCACAAACCAAGATGCTAGAAACGACTTTTAAAGTGTTTCGGGACACATGGAATTACAAACCAAGTTGCTAGAAACTACATATAAAGTGTTTCGGGATACTTGGAATAACGAACCAAGATGCTAGAAACTACATATAAAGTGTTTCGGGATACTTGGAATGACGTACCAAGATGCTAGAAACTACATATAAAGTGTTTCGGGATGCTTGGAATGACGAACCAAGATGCTAGAAACTACGTATAAAGTGTTTCGAGATGCTTGGAATGACGAACCAAGATGCTAGAAACTACATATAAAGTGTTTCGGGATACTTGGAATGACGAACCAAGATGCTAGAAACTACATATAAAGTGTTTCGGGATGCTTTGAATGACGAACCAAGATGCTAGAAACTACATATAAAGTGTTTTTGGATGCTTGGACTGACGAACCAAGATGCTAGAAACTACATATAAAGTGTTTCGGGATACTTGGAATGACGTACCAAGATGCTAGAAACTACATATAAAGTGTTTCGGGATGCTTGGAATGACGAACCAAGATGCTAGAAACTACATATAAAGTGTTTCGGGATACTTGGAATGACGTACCAAGATGCTAGAAACTACATATAAAGTGTTTCGGGATGCTTGGAATGACGAACCAAGATGCTAGAAACTACGTATAAAGTGTTTTTGGATGCTTGGACTGACGAACCAAGATGCTAGAAACTACATATAAAGTGTTTCGGGATACTTGGAATGACGTACCAAGATGCTAGAAACTACATATAAAGTGTTTCGGGATGCTTGGAATGACGAACCAAGATGCTAGAAACTACATATAAAGTGTTTCGGGATACTTGGAATGACGTACCAAGATGCTAGAAACTACATATAAAGTGTTTCGGGATGCTTGGAATGACGAACCAAGATGCTAGAAACTACGTATAAAGTGTTTTTGGATGCTTGGACTGACGAACCAAGATGCTAGAAACTACATATAAAGTGTTTCGGGATGCTTGGAATGACGAACCAAGATGCTAGAAACTACAAATAAAGTGTTTCGGGATGCTTGGAATGACGAACCAAGATGCTAGAAACTATATATAAAGTGTTTCGGGATGCTTGGAATGACGAACCAAGATGCTAGAAACTACATATAAAGTGTTTCGGGATACTTGGAATGACGTACCAAGATGCTAGAAACTACATATAAAGTGTTTCGGGATGCTTTGAATGACGAACCAAGATGCTAGAAACTACATATAAAGTGTTTCGGGATACTTGGAATGACGTACCAAGATGCTAGAAACTACATATAAAGTGTTTCGGGATGCTTGGAATGACGAACCAAGATGCTAGAAACTACGTATAAAGTGTTTTTGGATGCTTGGACTGACGAACCAAGATGCTAGAAACTACATATAAAGTGTTTCGGGATGCTTGGAATGACGAACCAAGATGCTAGAAACTACGTATAAAGTGTTTTTGGATGCTTGGACTGACGAACCAAGATGCTAGAAACTACATATAAAGTGTTTCGGGATGCTTGGAATGACGAACCAAGATGTTAGAAACTACGTATAAAGTGTTTCGGGATGCTTGGAATGACGAACCAAGATGCTAGAAACTATATATAAAGTGTTTCGGGATGCTTGGAATGACGAACCAAGATGCTAGAAACTACATATAAAGTGTTTCGGGATACTTGGAATGACGTACCAAGATGCTAGAAACTACATATAAAGTGTTTCGGGATGCTTTGAATGACGAACCAAGATGCTAGAAACTACATATAAAGTGTTTTTGGATGCTTGGACTGACGAACCAAGATGCTAGAAACTACATATAAAGTGTTTCGGGATACTTGGAATGACGTACCAAGATGCTAGAAACTACATATAAAGTGTTTCGGGATGCTTGGAATGACGAACCAAGATGCTAGAAACTACATATAAAGTGTTTCGGGATACTTGGAATGACGTACCAAGATGCTAGAAACTACATATAAAGTGTTTCGGGATACTTGGAATGACGAACCAAGATGCTAGAAACTACATATAAAGTGTTTCGGGATGCTTGGACTGACGAACCAAGATGCTAGAAACTACATATAAAGTGTTTCGGGATGCTTGGAATGACGAACCAAGATGCTAGAAACTACATATAAAGTGTTTCGGGATGCTTTGAATGACGAACCAAGATGCTAGAAACTACATATAAAGTGTTTTTGGATGCTTGGACTGACGAACCAAGATGCTAGAAACTACATATAAAGTGTTTCGGGATACTTGGAATGACGTACCAAGATGCTAGAAACTACATATAAAGTGTTTCGGGATGCTTGGAATGACGAACCAAGATGCTAGAAACTACATATAAAGTGTTTCGGGATACTTGGAATGACGTACCAAGATGCTAGAAACTACATATAAAGTGTTTCGGGATGCTTGGAATGACGAACCAAGATGCTAGAAACTACGTATAAAGTGTTTTTGGATGCTTGGACTGACGAACCAAGATGCTAGAAACTACATATAAAGTGTTTTTGGATGCTTGGACTGACGAACCAAGATGCTAGAAACTACATATAAAGTGTTTCGGGATACTTGGAATGACGTACCAAGATGCTAGAAACTACATATAAAGTGTTTCGGGATGCTTGGAATGACGAACCAAGATGCTAGAAACTACATATAAAGTGTTTCGGGATACTTGGAATGACGTACCAAGATGCTAGAAACTACATATAAAGTGTTTCGGGATACTTGGAATGACGAACCAAGATGCTAGAAACTACATATAAAGTGTTTCGGGATGCTTGGAATGACGAACCAAGATGCTAGAAACTACGTATAAAGTGTTTTTGGATGCTTGGACTGACGAACCAAGATGCTAGAAACTACATATAAAGTGTTTCGGGATGCTTGGAATGACGAACCAAGATGCTAGAAACTACGTATAAAGTGTTTCGGGATGCTTGGACTGACGAACCAAGATGCTAGAAACTACATATAAAGTGTTTCGGGATGCTTGGAATGACGAACCAAGATGCTAGAAACTACATATAAAGTGTTTCGGGATGCTTGGAATGACGAACCAAGATGCTAGAAACTACGTATAAAGTGTTTTTGGATGCTTGGACTGACGAACCAAGATGCTAGAAACTACATATAAAGTGTTTTTGGATGCTTGGACTGACGAACCAAGATGCTAGAAACTACATATAAAGTGTTTCGGGATACTTGGAATGACGTACCAAGATGCTAGAAACTACATATAAAGTGTTTCGGGATGCTTGGAATGACGAACCAAGATGCTAGAAACTACATATAAAGTGTTTCGGGATACTTGGAATGACGTACCAAGATGCTAGAAACTACATATAAAGTGTTTCGGGATACTTGGAATGACGAACCAAGATGCTAGAAACTACATATAAAGTGTTTCGGGATGCTTGGAATGACGAACCAAGATGCTAGAAACTACATATAAAGTGTTTCGGGATGCTTGGAATGACGAACCAAGATGCTAGAAACTACATATAAAGTGTTTCGGGATGCTTTGAATGACGAACCAAGATGCTAGAAACTACATATAAAGTGTTTTTGGATGCTTGGACTGACGAACCAAGATGCTAGAAACTACATATAAAGTGTTTCGGGATACTTGGAATGACGTACCAAGATGCTAGAAACTACATATAAAGTGTTTCGGGATGCTTGGAATGACGAACCAAGATGCTAGAAACTACATATAAAGTGTTTCGGGATACTTGGAATGACGTACCAAGATGCTAGAAACTACATATAAAGTGTTTCGGGATACTTGGAATGACGAACCAAGATGCTAGAAACTACATATAAAGTGTTTCGGGATGCTTGGACTGACGAACCAAGATGCTAGAAACTACATATAAAGTGTTTCGGGATGCTTGGAATGACGAACCAAGATGCTAGAAACTACATATAAAGTGTTTCGGGATGCTTTGAATGACGAACCAAGATGCTAGAAACTACATATAAAGTGTTTTTGGATGCTTGGACTGACGAACCAAGATGCTAGAAACTACATATAAAGTGTTTCGGGATACTTGGAATGACGTACCAAGATGCTAGAAACTACATATAAAGTGTTTCGGGATGCTTGGAATGACGAACCAAGATGCTAGAAACTACATATAAAGTGTTTCGGGATACTTGGAATGACGTACCAAGATGCTAGAAACTACATATAAAGTGTTTCGGGATGCTTGGAATGACGAACCAAGATGCTAGAAACTACGTATAAAGTGTTTTTGGATGCTTGGACTGACGAACCAAGATGCTAGAAACTACATATAAAGTGTTTTTGGATGCTTGGACTGACGAACCAAGATGCTAGAAACTACATATAAAGTGTTTCGGGATACTTGGAATGACGTACCAAGATGCTAGAAACTACATATAAAGTGTTTCGGGATGCTTGGAATGACGAACCAAGATGCTAGAAACTACATATAAAGTGTTTCGGGATGCTTGGAATGACGTACCAAGATGCTAGAAACTACATATAAAGTGTTTCGGGATACTTGGAATGACGAACCAAGATGCTAGAAACTACATATAAAGTGTTTCGGGATGCTTGGAATGACGAACCAAGATGCTAGAAACTACGTATAAAGTGTTTTTGGATGCTTGGACTGACGAACCAAGATGCTAGAAACTACATATAAAGTGTTTCGGGATGCTTGGAATGACGAACCAAGATGCTAGAAACTACGTATAAAGTGTTTCGGGATGCTTGGACTGACGAACCAAGATGCTAGAAACTACATATAAAGTGTTTCGGGATGCTTGGAATGACGAACCAAGATGCTAGAAACTACATATAAAGTGTTTCGGGATGCTTGGAATGACGAACCAAGATGCTAGAAACTACGTATAAAGTGTTTTTGGATGCTTGGACTGACGAACCAAGATGCTAGAAACTACATATAAAGTGTTTTTGGATGCTTGGACTGACGAACCAAGATGCTAGAAACTACATATAAAGTGTTTCGGGATGCTTGGAATGACGAACCAAGATGCTAGAAACTACATATAAAGTGTTTCGGGATGCTTGGAATGACGAACCAAGATGCTAGAAACTACATATAAAGTGTTTCGGGATACTTGGAATGACGTACCAAGATGCTAGAAACTACATATAAAGTGTTTCGGGATACTTGGAATGACGAACCAAGATGCTAGAAACTACATATAAAGTGTTTCGGGATGCTTGGACTGACGAACCAAGATGCTAGAAACTACATATAAAGTGTTTCGGGATGCTTGGAATGACGAACCAAGATGCTAGAAACTACATATAAAGTGTTTCGGGATGCTTTGAATGACGAACCAAGATGCTAGAAACTACATATAAAGTGTTTTTGGATGCTTGGACTGACGAACCAAGATGCTAGAAACTACATATAAAGTGTTTCGGGATACTTGGAATGACGTACCAAGATGCTAGAAACTACATATAAAGTGTTTCGGGATGCTTGGAATGACGAACCAAGATGCTAGAAACTACATATAAAGTGTTTCGGGATACTTGGAATGACGTACCAAGATGCTAGAAACTACATATAAAGTGTTTCGGGATGCTTGGAATGACGAACCAAGATGCTAGAAACTACGTATAAAGTGTTTTTGGATGCTTGGACTGACGAACCAAGATGCTAGAAACTACATATAAAGTGTTTTTGGATGCTTGGACTGACGAACCAAGATGCTAGAAACTACATATAAAGTGTTTCGGGATACTTGGAATGACGTACCAAGATGCTAGAAACTACATATAAAGTGTTTCGGGATGCTTGGAATGACGAACCAAGATGCTAGAAACTACATATAAAGTGTTTCGGGATACTTGGAATGACGTACCAAGATGCTAGAAACTACATATAAAGTGTTTCGGGATACTTGGAATGACGAACCAAGATGCTAGAAACTACATATAAAGTGTTTCGGGATGCTTGGAATGACGAACCAAGATGCTAGAAACTACATATAAAGTGTTTCGGGATACTTGGAATGACGTACCAAGATGCTAGAAACTACATATAAAGTGTTTCGGGATGCTTGGAATGACGAACCAAGATGCTAGAAACTACGTATAAAGTGTTTTTGGATGCTTGGACTGACGAACCAAGATGCTAGAAACTACATATAAAGTGTTTCGGGATGCTTGGAATGACGAACCAAGATGCTAGAAACTACGTATAAAGTGTTTCGGGATGCTTGGAATGACGAACCAAGATGCTAGAAACTATATATAAAGTGTTTCGGGATGCTTGGAATGACGAACCAAGATGCTAGAAACTACATATAAAGTGTTTCGGGATACTTGGAATGACGTACCAAGATGCTAGAAACTACATATAAAGTGTTTCGGGATGCTTTGAATGACGAACCAAGATGCTAGAAACTACATATAAAGTGTTTCGGGATACTTGGAATGACGTACCAAGATGCTAGAAACTACATATAAAGTGTTTCGGGATGCTTGGAATGACGAACCAAGATGCTAGAAACTACATATAAAGTGTTTCGGGATACTTGGAATGACGTACCAAGATGCTAGAAACTACATATAAAGTGTTTCGGGATACTTGGAATGACGAACCAAGATGCTAGAAACTACATATAAAGTGTTTCGGGATGCTTGGAATGACGAACCAAGATGCTAGAAACTACATATAAAGTGTTTCGGGATACTTGGAATGACGTACCAAGATGCTAGAAACTACATATAAAGTGTTTCGGGATACTTGGAATGACGAACCAAGATGCTAGAAACTACATATAAAGTGTTTCGGGATGCTTGGACTGACGAACCAAGATGCTAGAAACTACATATAAAGTGTTTCGGGATGCTTGGAATGACGAACCAAGATGCTAGAAACTACATATAAAGTGTTTCGGGATGCTTTGAATGACGAACCAAGATGCTAGAAACTACATATAAAGTGTTTTTGGATGCTTGGACTGACGAACCAAGATGCTAGAAACTACATATAAAGTGTTTCGGGATACTTGGAATGACGAACCAAGATGCTAGAAACTACATATAAAGTGTTTCGGGATACTTGGAATGACGTACCAAGATGCTAGAAACTACATATAAAGTGTTTCGGGATGCTTGGAATGACGAACCAAGATGCTAGAAACTACATATAAAGTGTTTCGGGATGCTTGGAATGACGAACCAAGATGCTAGAAACTACATATAAAGTGTTTCGGGATGCTTGGACTGACGAACCAAGATGCTAGAAACTACATATAAAGTGTTTCGGGATGCTTGGAATGACGAACCAAGATGCTAGAAACTACATATAAAGTGTTTCGGGATGCTTTGAATGACGAACCAAGATGCTAGAAACTACATATAAAGTGTTTTTGGATGCTTGGACTGACGAACCAAGATGCTAGAAACTACATATAAAGTGTTTCGGGATGCTTGGAATGACGAACCAAGATGCTAGAAACTACATATAAAGTGTTTCGGGATACTTGGAATGACGTACCAAGATGCTAGAAACTACATATAAAGTGTTTCGGGATACTTGGAATGACGAACCAAGATGCTAGAAACTACATATAAAGTGTTTTTGGATGCTTGGACTGACGAACCAAGATGCTAGAAACTACATATAAAGTGTTTCGGGATACTTGGAATGACGTACCAAGATGCTAGAAACTATATATAAAGTGTTTCGGGATGCTTGGAATGACGAACCAAGATGCTAGAAACTACATATAAAGTGTTTCGGGATGCTTGGAATGACGAACCAAGATGCTAGAAACTACATATAAAGTGTTTCGGGATGCTTGGAATGACGAACCAAGATGCTAGAAACTACATATAAAGTGTTTCGGGATGCTTGGAATGACGAACCAAGATGCTAGAAACTACATATAAAGTGTTTTTGGATGCTTGGACTGACGAACCAAGATGCTAGAAACTACATATAAAGTGTTTCGGGATGCTTGGAATGACGAACCAAGATGCTAGAAACTACATATAAAGTGTTTCGGGATGCTTGGAATGACGAACCAAGATGCTAGAAACTACATATAAAGTGTTTCGGGATACTTGGAATGACGAATCAAGATGCTAGAAACTACATATAAAGTGTTTCGGGATACTTGGAATGACGAACCAAGATGCTAGAAACTACATATAAAGTGTTTCGGGATACTTGGAATGACGTACCAAGATGCTAGAAACTACATATAAAGTGTTTCGGGATACTTGGAATGACGAACCAAGATGCTAGAAACTACATATAAAGTGTTTCGGGATGCTTGGACTGACGAACCAAGATGCTGGAAACTACATATAAAGTGTTTCGGGATACTTGGAATGACGTACCAAGATGCTAGAAACTATATATAAAGTGTTTCGGGATGCTTGGAATGACGAACCAAGATGCTAGAAACTACATATAAAGTGTTTCGGGATACTTGGAATGACGTACCAAGATGCTAGAAACTACATTTAAAGTGTTTCGGGATGCTTGGAATGACGAACCAAGATGCTAGAAACTGCATTTAAAGTGTTTCGGGATGCTTGGAATGACGAACTAAGATGCTAGAAACTACATATAAAGTGTTTCGGGATGCTTGGAATGACGAACCAAGATGCTAGAAACTAAATTTAAAGTGTTTCGGGATGCTTGGAATGACGAACTAAGATGCTAGAAACTACATATAAAGTGTTTCGGGATACTTGGAATGACGAACCAAGATGCTAGAAACTACATATAAAGTGTTTCGGGATACTTGGAATGACGAACTAAGATGCTAGAAACTACATATAAAGTGTTTCGGGATGCTTGGAATGACGAACTAAGATGCTAGAAACTACATATAAAGTGTTTCGGGATGCTTGGAATGACGAACTAAGATGCTAGAAACTACATTTAAAGTGTTTCGGGATGCTTGGAATGACGAACCAAGATGCTAGAAACTACATATAAAGTGTTTCGGGATGCTTGGAATGACGAACCAAGATGCTAGAAACTACATATAAAGTGTTTCGGGATACTTGGAATGACGAACCAAGATGCTAGAAACTACATATAAAGTGTTTCGGGATGCGTGGGATGACGAACTTAGATGCTAGAAACTACATATAAAGTGTTTCGGGATGCGTGGGATGACGAACTAAGATGCTAGAAACTACATATAAAGTGTTTCGGGATGCGTGGGATGACGAACTAAGATGCTAGAAACTACATATAAAGTGTTTCGGGATGCTTGGAATGACGAACTAAGATGCTAGAAACTACATTTAAAGTGTTTCGGGATGCTTGGAATGACGAACTAAGATGCTAGAAACTACATATAAAGTGTTTCGGGATGCGTGGAATGACGAACTTAGATGCTGGAAACTACATTTAAAGTGTTTCGGGATGCTTGGAATGACGAACTTAGATGCTAGAAACTACATATTAAGTGTTTCGGGATGCTTGGAATGACGAACTAAGATGCTAGAAACTACATTTAAAGTGTTTCGGGATGCTTGGAATGACGAACTAAGATGCTAGAAACTACATATAAAGTGTTTCGGGATGCTTGGAATGACGAACCAAGATGCTAGAAACTACATATAAAGTGTTTCGGGATGCTTGGAATGACGAACCAAGATGCTAGAAACTACATATAAAGTGTTTCGGGATACTTGGAATGACGAACCAAGATGCTAGAAACTACATATAAAGTGTTTCGGGATGCGTGGGATGACGAACTAAGATGCTAGAAACTACATATAAAGTGTTTCGGGATGCGTGGAATGACGAACTTAGATGCTAGAAACTACATATTAAGTGTTTCGGGATGCTTGGAATGACGAACTAAGATGCTAGAAACTACATTTAAAGTGTTTCGGGATGCGTGGAATGACGAACTAAGATGCTAGAAACTACATATAAAGTGTTTCGGGATGCTTGGAATGACGAACTAAGATGCTAGAAACTACATTTAAAGTGTTTCGGGATGCGTGGAATGACGAACTAAGATGCTAGAAACTACATATAAAGTGTTTCGGGATGCTTGGAATGACGAACCAAGATGCTAGAAACTACATATAAAGTGTTTCAGGATACTTGGAATGACGAACTAAGATGCTAGAAACTACATATAAAGTGTTTCGGGATACTTGGAATGACGAACCAAGATGCTAGAAACTACATATAAAGTGTTTCGGGATGCGTGGAATGACGAACTAAGATGCTGGAAACTACATTTAAAGTGTTTCGGGATGCTTGGAATGACGTACTTAGATGCTAGAAACTACATATAAAGTGTTTCGGGATGCTTGGAATGACGAACCAAGATGCTAGAAACTACATATAAAGTGTTTCGGGATGCTTGGAATGACGAACTAAGATGCTAGAAACTACATATAAAGTGTTTCGGGATGCTTGGACTGACGAACCAAGATGCTAGAAACTACATATAAAGTGTTTCGGGATGCTTGGAATGACGAACCAAGATGCTAGAAACTACATATAAAGTGTTTTTGGATGCTTGGACTGACGAACCAAGATGCTAGAAACTACATATAAAGTGTTTCGGGATACTTGGAATGACGAATCAAGATGCTAGAAACTACATATAAAGTGTTTCGGGATACTTGGAATGACGAACCAAGATGCTAGAAACTACATATAAAGTGTTTCGGGATACTTGGAATGACGTACCAAGATGCTAGAAACTACATATAAAGTGTTTCGGGATACTTGGAATGACGAACCAAGATGCTAGAAACTACATATAAAGTGTTTCGGGATGCTTGGACTGACGAACCAAGATGCTAGAAACTACATATAAAGTGTTTCGGGATACTTGGAATGACGTACCAAGATGCTAGAAACTACATATAAAGTGTTTCAGGATACTTGGAATGACGAACTAAGATGCTAGAAACTACATATAAAGTGTTTCGGGATACTTGGAATGACGAACCAAGATGCTAGAAACTACATATAAAGTGTTTCGGGATACTTGGAATGACGTACCAAGATGCTAGAAACTACATATAAAGTGTTTCAGGATACTTGGAATGACGAACCAAGATGCTAGAAACTACATTTAAAGTGTTTCGGGATGCTTGGACTGACGAACCAAGATGCTAGAAACTACATATAAAGTGTTTCGGGATGCTTGGAATGACGAACCAAGATGCTAGAAACTACATATAAAGTGTTTTTGGATGCTTGGACTGACGAACCAAGATGCTAGAAACTACATATAAAGTGTTTCGGGATGCTTGGAATGACGAACCAAGATGCTAGAAACTACATATAAAGTGTTTCGGGATGCGTGGGATGACGAACTTAGATGCTAGAAACTACATATAAAGTGTTTCGGGATGCGTGGGATGACGAACTAAGATGCTAGAAACTACATATAAAGTGTTTCGGGATGCGTGGGATGACGAACTAAGATGCTAGAAACTACATATAAAGTGTTTCGGGATGCTTGGAATGACGAACTAAGATGCTAGAAACTACATTTAAAGTGTTTCGGGATGCTTGGAATGACGAACTAAGATGCTAGAAACTACATATAAAGTGTTTCGGGATGCGTGGAATGACGAACTTAGATGCTGGAAACTACATTTAAAGTGTTTCGGGATGCTTGGAATGACGAACTTAGATGCTAGAAACTACATATTAAGTGTTTCGGGATGCTTGGAATGACGAACTAAGATGCTAGAAACTACATTTAAAGTGTTTCGGGATGCTTGGAATGACGAACTAAGATGCTAGAAACTACATTTAAAGTGTTTCGGGATGCTTGGAATGACGAACCAAGATGCTAGAAACTACATATAAAGTGTTTCGGGATGCTTGGAATGACGAACCAAGATGCTAGAAACTACATATAAAGTGTTTCGGGATACTTGGAATGACGAACCAAGATGCTAGAAACTACATATAAAGTGTTTCGGGATGCGTGGGATGACGAACTAAGATGCTAGAAACTACATATAAAGTGTTTCGGGATGCGTGGAATGACGAACTTAGATGCTAGAAACTACATATTAAGTGTTTCGGGATGCTTGGAATGACGAACTAAGATGCTAGAAACTACATTTAAAGTGTTTCGGGATGCGTGGAATGACGAACTAAGATGCTAGAAACTACATATAAAGTGTTTCGGGATGCTTGGAATGACGTACCAAGATGCTAGAAACTACATATAAAGTGTTTCAGGATACTTGGAATGACGAACCAAGATGCTAGAAACTACATATAAAGTGTTTCGGGATGCGTGGGATGACGAACTAAGATGCTAGAAACTACATATAAAGTGTTTCGGGATGCGTGGAATGACGAACTTAGATGCTAGAAACTACATTTAAAGTGTTTCGGGATGCTTGGAATGACGAACTAAGATGCTAGAAACTACATTTAAAGTGTTTCGGGATGCTTGGAATGACGAACCAAGATGCTAGAAACTACATATAAAGTGTTTCGGGATGCTTGGAATGACGAACCAAGATGCTAGAAACTACATATAAAGTGTTTCGGGATACTTGGAATGACGAACCAAGATGCTAGAAACTACATATAAAGTGTTTCGGGATGCGTGGGATGACGAACTAAGATGCTAGAAACTACATATAAAGTGTTTCGGGATGCGTGGAATGACGAACTTAGATGCTAGAAACTACATATTAAGTGTTTCGGGATGCTTGGAATGACGAACTTAGATGCTAGAAACTACATATTAAGTGTTTCGGGATGCTTGGAATGACGAACTAAGATGCTAGAAACTACATATAAAGTGTTTCGGGATACTTGGAATGACGAACCAAGATGCTAGAAACTACATATAAAGTGTTTCGGGATGCGTGGAATGACGAACTTAGATGCTGGAAACTACATTTAAAGTGTTTCGGGATGCTTGGAATGACGAACTTAGATGCTAGAAACTACATATTAAGTGTTTCGGGATGCTTGGAATGACGAACTAAGATGCTAGAAACTACATTTAAAGTGTTTCGGGATGCTTGGAATGACGAACTAAGATGCTAGAAACTACATTTAAAGTGTTTCGGGATGCTTGGAATGACGAACCAAGATGCTAGAAACTACATATAAAGTGTTTCGGGATGCTTGGAATGACGAACCAAGATGCTAGAAACTACATATAAAGTGTTTCGGGATACTTGGAATGACGAACCAAGATGCTAGAAACTACATATAAAGTGTTTCGGGATGCGTGGGATGACGAACTAAGATGCTAGAAACTACATATAAAGTGTTTCGGGATGCGTGGAATGACGAACTTAGATGCTAGAAACTACATATTAAGTGTTTCGGGATGCTTGGAATGACGAACTAAGATGCTAGAAACTACATTTAAAGTGTTTCGGGATGCTTGGAATGACGAACCAAGATGCTAGAAACTACATATAAAGTGTTTCGGGATGCTTGGAATGACGAACCAAGATGCTAGAAACTACATATAAAGTGTTTCGGGATACTTGGAATGACGAACCAAGATGCTAGAAACTACATATAAAGTGTTTCGGGATGCGTGGGATGACGAACTAAGATGCTAGAAACTACATATAAAGTGTTTCGGGATGCGTGGAATGACGAACTTAGATGCTAGAAACTACATTTAAAGTGTTTCGGGATGCTTGGAATGACGAACTAAGATGCTAGAAACTACATTTAAAGTGTTTCGGGATGCTTGGAATGACGAACCAAGATGCTAGAAACTACATATAAAGTGTTTCGGGATGCTTGGAATGACGAACCAAGATGCTAGAAACTACATATAAAGTGTTTCGGGATACTTGGAATGACGAACCAAGATGCTAGAAACTACATATAAAGTGTTTCGGGATGCGTGGGATGACGAACTAAGATGCTAGAAACTACATATAAAGTGTTTCGGGATGCGTGGAATGACGAACTTAGATGCTAGAAACTACATATTAAGTGTTTCGGGATGCTTGGAATGACGAACTAAGATGCTAGAAACTACATTTAAAGTGTTTCGGGATGCGTGGAATGACGAACTAAGATGCTAGAAACTACATATAAAGTGTTTCGGGATGCTTGGAATGACGAACCAAGATGCTAGAAACTACATATAAAGTGTTTCAGGATACTTGGAATGACGAACTAAGATGCTAGAAACTACATATAAAGTGTTTCGGGATACTTGGAATGACGAACCAAGATGCTAGAAACTACATATAAAGTGTTTCGGGATGCGTGGAATGACGAACTAAGATGCTGGAAACTACATTTAAAGTGTTTCGGGATGCTTGGAATGACGTACTTAGATGCTAGAAACTACATATAAAGTGTTTCGGGATGCTTGGAATGACGAACCAAGATGCTAGAAACTACATATAAAGTGTTTCGGGATGCTTGGAATGACGAACCAAGATGCTAGAAACTACATATAAAGTGTTTCGGGATGCTTGGAATGACGAACCAAGATGCTAGAAACTACATATAAAGTGTTTCGGGATACTTGGAATGACGAACCAAGATGCTAGAAACTACATATAAAGTGTTTCGGGATGCGTGGGATGACGAACTAAGATGCTAGAAACTACATATAAAGTGTTTCGGGATGCGTGGAATGACGAACTTAGATGCTAGAAACTACATATTAAGTGTTTCGGGATGCTTGGAATGACGAACTAAGATGCTAGAAACTACATTTAAAGTGTTTCGGGATGCGTGGAATGACGAACTAAGATGCTAGAAACTACATATAAAGTGTTTCGGGATGCTTGGAATGACGAACTAAGATGCTAGAAACTACATTTAAAGTGTTTCGGGATACTTGGAATGACGAATCAAGATGCTAGAAACTACATATAAAGTGTTTCGGGATACTTGGAATGACGAACCAAGATGCTAGAAACTACATATAAAGTGTTTCGGGATACTTGGAATGACGTACCAAGATGCTAGAAACTACATATAAAGTGTTTCGGGATACTTGGAATGACGAACCAAGATGCTAGAAACTACATATAAAGTGTTTCGGGATGCTTGGACTGACGAACCAAGATGCTAGAAACTACATATAAAGTGTTTCGGGATACTTGGAATGACGTACCAAGATGCTAGAAACTACATATAAAGTGTTTCAGGATACTTGGAATGACGAACTAAGATGCTAGAAACTACATATAAAGTGTTTCGGGATACTTGGAATGACGAACCAAGATGCTAGAAACTACATATAAAGTGTTTCGGGATGCGTGGAATGACGAACTTAGATGCTAGAAACTACATATAAAGTGTTTCGGGATGCTTGGAATGACGAACCAAGATGCTAGAAACTACATATAAAGTGTTTCGGGATGCTTGGAATGACGAACTAAGATGCTAGAAACTACATATAAAGTGTTTCGGGATGCTTGGACTGACGAACCAAGATGCTAGAAACTACATTTAAAGTGTTTCGGGATGCGTGGAATGACGAACTAAGATGCTAGAAACTACATATAAAGTGTTTCGGGATGCGTGGGATGACGAACTTAGATGCTAGAAACTACATATAAAGTGTTTCGGGATGCGTGGGATGACGAACTAAGATGCTAGAAACTACATATAAAGTGTTTCGGGATGCGTGGGATGACGAACTAAGATGCTAGAAACTACATATAAAGTGTTTCGGGATGCTTGGAATGACGAACTAAGATGCTAGAAACTACATTTAAAGTGTTTCGGGATGCTTGGAATGACGAACTAAGATGCTAGAAACTACATATAAAGTGTTTCGGGATGCGTGGAATGACAAACTTAGATGCTGGAAACTACATTTAAAGTGTTTCGGGATGCTTGGAATGACGAACTTAGATGCTAGAAACTACATATAAAGTGTTTCGGGATGCTTGGAATGACGAACTAAGATGCTAGAAACTACATTTAAAGTGTTTCGGGATGCTTGGAATGACGAACTAAGATGCTAGAAACTACATTTAAAGTGTTTCGGGATGCTTGGAATGACGAACCAAGATGCTAGAAACTACATATAAAGTGTTTCGGGATGCTTGGAATGACGAACCAAGATGCTAGAAACTACATATAAAGTGTTTCGGGATACTTGGAATGACGAACCAAGATGCTAGAAACTACATATAAAGTGTTTCGGGATGCGTGGGATGACGAACTAAGATGCTAGAAACTACATATAAAGTGTTTCGGGATGCGTGGAATGACGAACTTAGATGCTAGAAACTACATATTAAGTGTTTCGGGATGCTTGGAATGACGAACTAAGATGCTAGAAACTACATTTAAAGTGTTTCGGGATGCGTGGAATGACGAACTAAGATGCTAGAAACTACATATAAAGTGTTTCGGGATGCTTGGAATGACGAACTAAGATGCTAGAAACTACATTTAAAGTGTTTCGGGATGCGTGGAATGACGAACTAAGATGCTAGAAACTACATATAAAGTGTTTCGGGATGCTTGGAATGACGAACCAAGATGCTAGAAACTACATATAAAGTGTTTCAGGATACTTGGAATGACGAACTAAGATGCTAGAAACTACATATAAAGTGTTTCGGGATACTTGGAATGACGAACCAAGATGCTAGAAACTACATATAAAGTGTTTCGGGATGCGTGGAATGACGAACTAAGATGCTGGAAACTACATTTAAAGTGTTTCGGGATGCTTGGAATGACGTACTTAGATGCTAGAAACTACATTTAAAGTGTTTCGGGATGCTTGGAATGACGAACTAAGATGCTAGAAACTACATTTAAAGTGTTTCGGGATGCTTGGAATGACGAACCAAGATGCTAGAAACTACATATAAAGTGTTTCGGGATGCTTGGAATGACGAACCAAGATGCTAGAAACTACATATAAAGTGTTTCGGGATACTTGGAATGACGAACCAAGATGCTAGAAACTACATATAAAGTGTTTCGGGATGCGTGGGATGACGAACTAAGATGCTAGAAACTACATATAAAGTGTTTCGGGATGCGTGGAATGACGAACTTAGATGCTAGAAACTACATATTAAGTGTTTCGGGATGCTTGGAATGACGAACTAAGATGCTAGAAACTACATTTAAAGTGTTTCGGGATGCGTGGAATGACGAACTAAGATGCTAGAAACTACATATAAAGTGTTTCGGGATGCTTGGAATGACGAACTAAGATGCTAGAAACTACATTTAAAGTGTTTCGGGATACTTGGAATGACGAATCAAGATGCTAGAAACTACATATAAAGTGTTTCGGGATACTTGGAATGACGAACCAAGATGCTAGAAACTACATATAAAGTGTTTCGGGATACTTGGAATGACGTACCAAGATGCTAGAAACTACATATAAAGTGTTTCGGGATACTTGGAATGACGAACCAAGATGCTAGAAACTACATATAAAGTGTTTCGGGATGCTTGGACTGACGAACCAAGATGCTAGAAACTACATATAAAGTGTTTCGGGATACTTGGAATGACGTACCAAGATGCTAGAAACTACATATAAAGTGTTTCAGGATACTTGGAATGACGAACTAAGATGCTAGAAACTACATATAAAGTGTTTCGGGATACTTGGAATGACGAACCAAGATGCTAGAAACTACATATAAAGTGTTTCGGGATGCGTGGAATGACGAACTTAGATGCTAGAAACTACATATAAAGTGTTTCGGGATGCTTGGAATGACGAACCAAGATGCTAGAAACTACATATAAAGTGTTTCGGGATGCTTGGAATGACGAACTAAGATGCTAGAAACTACATATAAAGTGTTTCGGGATGCTTGGACTGACGAACCAAGATGCTAGAAACTACATATAAAGTGTTTCGGGATGCTTGGAATGACGAACCAAGATGCTAGAAACTACATATAAAGTGTTTTTGGATGCTTGGACTGACGAACCAAGATGCTAGAAACTACATATAAAGTGTTTTTGGATGCTTGGACTGACGAACCAAGATGCTAGAAACTACATATAAAGTGTTTCGGGATGCGTGGGATGACGAACTTAGATGCTAGAAACTACATATAAAGTGTTTCGGGATGCGTGGGATGACGAACTAAGATGCTAGAAACTACATATAAAGTGTTTCGGGATGCGTGGGATGACGAACTAAGATGCTAGAAACTACATATAAAGTGTTTCGGGATGCTTGGAATGACGAACTAAGATGCTAGAAACTACATTTAAAGTGTTTCGGGATGCTTGGAATGACGAACTAAGATGCTAGAAACTACATATAAAGTGTTTCGGGATGCGTGGAATGACGAACTTAGATGCTGGAAACTACATTTAAAGTGTTTCGGGATGCTTGGAATGACGAACTTAGATGCTAGAAACTACATATTAAGTGTTTCGGGATGCTTGGAATGACGAACTAAGATGCTAGAAACTACATTTAAAGTGTTTCGGGATGCTTGGAATGACGAACTAAGATGCTAGAAACTACATTTAAAGTGTTTCGGGATGCTTGGAATGACGAACCAAGATGCTAGAAACTACATATGAAGTGTTTCGGGATGCTTGGAATGACGAACCAAGATGCTAGAAACTACATATAAAGTGTTTCGGGATACTTGGAATGACGAACCAAGATGCTAGAAACTACATATAAAGTGTTTCGGGATGCGTGGGATGACGAACTAAGATGCTAGAAACTACATATAAAGTGTTTCGGGATGCGTGGAATGACGAACTTAGATGCTAGAAACTACATATTAAGTGTTTCGGGATGCTTGGAATGACGAACTAAGATGCTAGAAACTACATTTAAAGTGTTTCGGGATGCGTGGAATGACGAACTAAGATGCTAGAAACTACATATAAAGTGTTTCGGGATGCTTGGAATGACGAACTAAGATGCTAGAAACTACATTTAAAGTGTTTCGGGATGCGTGGAATGACGAACTAAGATGCTAGAAACTACATATAAAGTGTTTCGGGATGCTTGGAATGACGAACCAAGATGCTAGAAACTACATATAAAGTGTTTCAGGATACTTGGAATGACGAACTAAGATGCTAGAAACTACATATAAAGTGTTTCGGGATACTTGGAATGACGAACCAAGATGCTAGAAACTACATATAAAGTGTTTCGGGATGCGTGGAATGACGAACTAAGATGCTGGAAACTACATTTAAAGTGTTTCGGGATGCTTGGAATGACGTACTTAGATGCTAGAAACTACATATAAAGTGTTTCGGGATGCTTGGAATGACGAACCAAGATGCTAGAAACTACATATAAAGTGTTTCGGGATGCTTGGAATGACGAACTAAGATGCTAGAAACTACATATAAAGTGTTTCGGGATGCTTGGAATGACGAACTAAGATGCTAGAAACTACATATAAAGTGTTTCGGGATGCTTGGAATGACGAACCAAGATGCTAGAAACTACATATAAAGTGTTTCGGGATGCTTGGAATGACGAACCAAGATGCTAGAAACTACATATAAAGTGTTTCGGGATACTTGGAATGACGAATCAAGATGCTAGAAACTACATATAAAGTGTTTCGGGATACTTGGAATGACGAACCAAGATGCTAGAAACTACATATAAAGTGTTTCGGGATACTTGGAATGACGTACCAAGATGCTAGAAACTACATATAAAGTGTTTCGGGATACTTGGAATGACGAACCAAGATGCTAGAAACTACATATAAAGTGTTTCGGGATGCTTGGACTGACGAACCAAGATGCTAGAAACTACATATAAAGTGTTTCGGGATACTTGGAATGACGTACCAAGATGCTAGAAACTACATATAAAGTGTTTCAGGATACTTGGAATGACGAACTAAGATGCTAGAAACTACATATAAAGTGTTTCGGGATACTTGGAATGACGAACCAAGATGCTAGAAACTACATATAAAGTGTTTCGGGATGCGTGGAATGACGAACTTAGATGCTAGAAACTACATATAAAGTGTTTCGGGATGCTTGGAATGACGAACCAAGATGCTAGAAACTACATATAAAGTGTTTCGGGATGCTTGGAATGACGAACTAAGATGCTAGAAACTACATATAAAGTGTTTCGGGATGCTTGGACTGACGAACCAAGATGCTAGAAACTACATATAAAGTGTTTCGGGATGCTTGGAATGACGAACCAAGATGCTAGAAACTACATATAAAGTGTTTTTGGATGCTTGGACTGACGAACCAAGATGCTAGAAACTACATATAAAGTGTTTCGGGATGCTTGGAATGACGAACCAAGATGCTAGAAACTACATATAAAGTGTTTCGGGATGCTTGGAATGACGAACCAAGATGCTAGAAACTACATATAAAGTGTTTCGGGATACTTGGATTGACGAATCAAGATGCTAGAAACTACATATAAAGTGTTTCGGGATACTTGGAATGACGAACCAAGATGCTAGAAACTACATATAAAGTGTTTCGGGATACTTGGAATGACGTACCAAGATGCTAGAAACTACATATAAAGTGTTTCGGGATACTTGGAATGACGAACCAAGATGCTAGAAACTACATATAAAGTGTTTCGGGATGCTTGGACTGACGAACCAAGATGCTAGAAACTACATATAAAGTGTTTCGGGATGCTTGGAATGACGAACCAAGATGCTAGAAACTACATATAAAGTGTTTCGGGATGCTTGGAATGACGAACCAAGATGCTAGAAACTACATATAAAGTGTTTCGGGATGCTTGGAATGACGAACCAAGATGCTAGAAACTACATATAAAGTGTTTCGGGATGCTTGGAATGACGAACTAAGATGCTAGAAACTACATTTAAAGTGTTTCGGGATGCTTGGAATGACGAACCAAGATGCTAGAAACTACATTTAAAGTGTTTCGGGATGCTTGGAATGACGAACCAAGATGCTAGAAACTACATTTAAAGTGTTTCGGGATACTTGGAATGACGAACCAAGATGCTAGAAACTACATATAAAGTGTTTCGGGATGCTTGGAATGACGAACCAAGATGCTAGAAACTACATATAAAGTGTTTCGGGATGCTTGGAATGACGAACCAAGATGCTAGAAACTACATATAAAGTGTTTCGGGATGCTTGGAATGACGAACTAAGATGCTAGAAACTATATATAAAGTGTTTCGGGATGCTTGGAATGACGAACTAAGATGCTAGAAACTACATATAAAGTGTTTCGGGATGCTTGGAATGACGAACCAAGATGCTAGAAACTACATTTAAAGTGTTTCGGGATGCTTGGAATGACGAACTAAGATGCTAGAAACTACATATAAAGTGTTTCGGGATACTTGGAATGACGAACCAAGATGCTAGAAACTACATATAAAGTGTTTCGGGATACTTGGAATGACGAACTAAGATGCTAGAAACTACATATAAAGTGTTTCGGGATGCGTGGGATGACGAACTTAGATGCTAGAAACTACATATAAAGTGTTTCGGGATGCGTGGGATGACGAACTAAGATGCTAGAAACTACATATAAAGTGTTTCGGGATGCGTGGGATGACGAACTAAGATGCTAGAAACTACATATAAAGTGTTTCGGGATGCTTGGAATGACGAACTAAGATGCTAGAAACTACATATAAAGTGTTTCGGGATGCTTGGAATGACGAACTAAGATGCTAGAAACTACATTTAAAGTGTTTCGGGATGCTTGGAATGACGAACTAAGATGCTAGAAACTACATATAAAGTGTTTCGGGATGCGTGGAATGACGAACTAAGATGCTGGAAACTACATTTAAAGTGTTTCGGGATGCTTGGAATGACGTACTTAGATGCTAGAAACTACATATAAAGTGTTTCGGGATGCTTGGAATGACGAACCAAGATGCTAGAAACTACATATAAAGTGTTTCGGGATGCTTGGAATGACGAACTAAGATGCTAGAAACTACATATAAAGTGTTTCGGGATGCTTGGACTGACGAACCAAGATGCTAGAAACTACATATAAAGTGTTTCGGGATGCTTGGAATGACGAACCAAGATGCTAGAAACTACATATAAAGTGTTTTTGGATGCTTGGACTGACGAACCAAGATGCTAGAAACTACATATAAAGTGTTTCGGGATGCTTGGATCGACGAACCAAGATGCTAGAAACTACATATAAAGTGTTTCGGGATACTTGGAATGACGAATCAAGATGCTAGAAACTACATATAAAGTGTTTCGGGATACTTGGAATGACGAACCAAGATGCTAGAAACTACATATAAAGTGTTTCGGGATACTTGGAATGACGTACCAAGATGCTAGAAACTACATATAAAGTGTTTCGGGATACTTGGAATGACGAACCAAGATGCTAGAAACTACATATAAAGTGTTTCGGGATGCTTGGACTGACGAACCAAGATGCTAGAAACTACATATAAAGTGTTTCGGGATGCTTGGAATGACGAACCAAGATGCTAGAAACTACATATAAAGTGTTTCGGGATGCTTGGAATGACGAACCAAGATGCTAGAAACTACATATAAAGTGTTTCGGGATGCTTGGAATGACGAACTAAGATGCTAGAAACTATATATAAAGTGTTTCGGGATGCTTGGAATGACGAACTAAGATGCTAGAAACTACATATAAAGTGTTTCGGGATGCTTGGAATGACGAACCAAGATGCTAGAAACTACATTTAAAGTGTTTCGGGATGCTTGGAATGACGAACTAAGATGCTAGAAACTACATATAAAGTGTTTCGGGATACTTGGAATGACGAACCAAGATGCTAGAAACTACATATAAAGTGTTTCGGGATACTTGGAATGACGAACTAAGATGCTAGAAACTACATATAAAGTGTTTCGGGATGCGTGGGATGACGAACTTAGATGCTAGAAACTACATATAAAGTGTTTCGGGATGCGTGGGATGACGAACTAAGATGCTAGAAACTACATTTAAAGTGTTTCGGGATGCTTGGAATGACGAACCAAGATGCTAGAAACTACATTTAAAGTGTTTCGGGATGCTTGGAATGACGAACCAAGATGCTAGAAACTACATATAAAGTGTTTCGGGATGCTTGGAATGACGAACTAAGATGCTAGAAACTACATTTAAAGTGTTTCGGGATGCTTGGAATGACGAACTAAGATGCTAGAAACTACATATAAAGTGTTTCGGGATGCGTGGAATGACGAACTAAGATGCTGGAAACTACATTTAAAGTGTTTCGGGATGCTTGGAATGACGTACTTAGATGCTAGAAACTACATATAAAGTGTTTCGGGATGCTTGGAATGACGAACCAAGATGCTAGAAACTACATATAAAGTGTTTCGGGATGCTTGGAATGACGAACTAAGATGCTAGAAACTACATATAAAGTGTTTCGGGATGCTTGGACTGACGAACCAAGATGCTAGAAACTACATATAAAGTGTTTCGGGATGCTTGGAATGACGAACCAAGATGCTAGAAACTACATATAAAGTGTTTTTGGATGCTTGGACTGACGAACCAAGATGCTAGAAACTACATATAAAGTGTTTCGGGATGCTTGGATCGACGAACCAAGATGCTAGAAACTACATATAAAGTGTTTCGGGATACTTGGAATGACGAATCAAGATGCTAGAAACTACATATAAAGTGTTTCGGGATACTTGGAATGACGAACCAAGATGCTAGAAACTACATATAAAGTGTTTCGGGATACTTGGAATGACGTACCAAGATGCTAGAAACTACATATAAAGTGTTTCGGGATACTTGGAATGACGAACCAAGATGCTAGAAACTACATATAAAGTGTTTCGGGATGCTTGGACTGACGAACCAAGATGCTAGAAACTACATATAAAGTGTTTCGGGATGCTTGGAATGACGAACCAAGATGCTAGAAACTACATATAAAGTGTTTCGGGATGCTTGGAATGACGAACCAAGATGCTAGAAACTACATATTAAGTGTTTCGGGATGCTTGGAATGACGAACTAAGATGCTAGAAACTACATTTAAAGTGTTTCGGGATGCTTGGAATGACGAACTAAGATGCTAGAAACTACATTTAAAGTGTTTCGGGATGCTTGGAATGACGAACCAAGATGCTAGAAACTACATATAAAGTGTTTCGGGATGCTTGGAATGACGAACCAAGATGCTAGAAACTACATATAAAGTGTTTCGGGATGCTTGGAATGACGAACCAAGATGCTAGAAACTACATATAAAGTGTTTCGGGATGCTTTGAATGACGAACCAAGATGCTAGAAACTACATATAAAGTGTTTCGGGATACTTGGAATGACGTACCAAGATGCTAGAAACTACATATAAAGTGTTTCGGGATACTTGGAATGACGAACCAAGATGCTAGAAACTACATATAAAGTGTTTCGGGATACTTGGAATGACGTACCAAGATGCTAGAAACTACATATAAAGTGTTTCGGGATGCTTGGAATGACGAACCAAGATGCTAGAAACTACATATAAAGTGTTTCGGGATACTTGGAATGACGTACCAAGATGCTAGAAACTACATATAAAGTGTTTCGGGATGCTTGGAATGACGAACCAAGATGCTAGAAACTACGTATAAAGTGTTTTTGGATGCTTGGACTGACGAACCAAGATGCTAGAAACTACATATAAAGTGTTTCGGGATGCTTGGAATCACAAACCAAGATGCTAGAAACTACTTTTAAAGTGTTTCGGGACACATGGAATCACAAACCAAGATGCTAGAAACGACTTTTAAAGTGATTCGGGATACTTGGAATCACAAACCAAGATGCTATAAACGACTTTTAAAGTGTTTCGTGATACTTGGAATCACAAACCAAGATGCTATAAACGACTTTTAAAGTGTTTCGTGATACTTGGAATTACAAACCAAGATGCTATAAACGACTTTTAAAGTGTTTCGTGATACTTGGAATTACAAACCAAGATGCTAGAAACGACTTTTAAAGTGATTCGGGATACTAGGAATCACAAACCAAGATGCTAGAAACTACTTTTAAAGTGTTTCGGGACACATGGAATCACAAACCAAGATGCTAGAAACGACTTTTAAAGTGATTCGGGATACTTGGAATCACAAACCAAGATGCTAGAAACGACTTTTAAAGTGTTTCGGGACACATGGAATTACAAACCAAGTTGCTAGAAACTACATATAAAGTGTTTCGGGATACTTGGAATAACGAACCAAGATGCTAGAAACTACATATAAAGTGTTTCGGGATACTTGGAATGACGTACCAAGATGCTAGAAACTACATATAAAGTGTTTCGGGATGCTTGGAATGACGAACCAAGATGCTAGAAACTACATATAAAGTGTTTCGGGATACTTGGAATGACGAACCAAGATGCTAGAAACTACATATAAAGTGTTTCGGGATGCTTTGAATGACGAACCAAGATGCTAGAAACTACATATAAAGTGTTTTTGGATGCTTGGACTGACGAACCAAGATGCTAGAAACTACATATAAAGTGTTTCGGGATACTTGGAATGACGTACCAAGATGCTAGAAACTACATATAAAGTGTTTCGGGATGCTTGGAATGACGAACCAAGATGCTAGAAACTACATATAAAGTGTTTCGGGATACTTGGAATGACGTACCAAGATGCTAGAAACTACATATAAAGTGTTTCGGGATGCTTGGAATGACGAACCAAGATGCTAGAAACTACGTATAAAGTGTTTTTGGATGCTTGGACTGACGAACCAAGATGCTAGAAACTACATATAAAGTGTTTCGGGATACTTGGAATGACGTACCAAGATGCTAGAAACTACATATAAAGTGTTTCGGGATGCTTGGAATGACGAACCAAGATGCTAGAAACTACATATAAAGTGTTTCGGGATACTTGGAATGACGTACCAAGATGCTAGAAACTACATATAAAGTGTTTCGGGATGCTTGGAATGACGAACCAAGATGCTAGAAACTACGTATAAAGTGTTTTTGGATGCTTGGACTGACGAACCAAGATGCTAGAAACTACATATAAAGTGTTTCGGGATGCTTGGAATCACAAACCAAGATGCTAGAAACGACTTTTAAAGTGATTCGGGATACTTGGAATCACAAACCAAGATGCTATAAACGACTTTTAAAGTGTTTCGTGATACTTGGAATCACAAACCAAGATGCTATAAACGACTTTTAAAGTGTTTCGTGATACTTGGAATTACAAACCAAGATGCTATAAACGACTTTTAAAGTGTTTCGTGATACTTGGAATTACAAACCAAGATGCTAGAAACGACTTTTAAAGTGATTCGGGATACTAGGAATCACAAACCAAGATGCTAGAAACTACTTTTAAAGTGTTTCGGGATGCTTGGAATGACGAACCAAGATGCTAGAAACTACGTATAAAGTGTTTCGAGATGCTTGGAATGACGAACCAAGATGCTAGAAACTACATATAAAGTGTTTCGGGATACTTGGAATGACGAACCAAGATGCTAGAAACTACATATAAAGTGTTTCGGGATGCTTTGAATGACGAACCAAGATGCTAGAAACTACATATAAAGTGTTTTTGGATGCTTGGACTGACGAACCAAGATGCTAGAAACTACATATAAAGTGTTTCGGGATACTTGGAATGACGTACCAAGATGCTAGAAACTACATATAAAGTGTTTCGGGATGCTTGGAATGACGAACCAAGATGCTAGAAACTACATATAAAGTGTTTCGGGATACTTGGAATGACGTACCAAGATGCTAGAAACTACATATAAAGTGTTTCGGGATGCTTGGAATGACGAACCAAGATGCTAGAAACTACGTATAAAGTGTTTTTGGATGCTTGGACTGACGAACCAAGATGCTAGAAACTACATATAAAGTGTTTCGGGATACTTGGAATGACGTACCAAGATGCTAGAAACTACATATAAAGTGTTTCGGGATGCTTGGAATGACGAACCAAGATGCTAGAAACTACATATAAAGTGTTTCGGGATACTTGGAATGACGTACCAAGATGCTAGAAACTACATATAAAGTGTTTCGGGATGCTTGGAATGACGAACCAAGATGCTAGAAACTACGTATAAAGTGTTTTTGGATGCTTGGACTGACGAACCAAGATGCTAGAAACTACATATAAAGTGTTTCGGGATGCTTGGAATCACAAACCAAGATGCTAGAAACGACTTTTAAAGTGATTCGGGATACTTGGAATCACAAACCAAGATGCTATAAACGACTTTTAAAGTGTTTCGTGATACTTGGAATCACAAACCAAGATGCTATAAACGACTTTTAAAGTGTTTCGTGATACTTGGAATTACAAACCAAGATGCTATAAACGACTTTTAAAGTGTTTCGTGATACTTGGAATTACAAACCAAGATGCTAGAAACGACTTTTAAAGTGATTCGGGATACTAGGAATCACAAACCAAGATGCTAGAAACTACTTTTAAAGTGTTTCGGGACACATGGAATCACAAACCAAGATGCTAGAAACGACTTTTAAAGTGATTCGGGATACTTGGAATCACAAACCAAGATGCTAGAAACGACTTTTAAAGTGTTTCGGGACACATGGAATTACAAACCAAGTTGCTAGAAACTACATATAAAGTGTTTCGGGATACTTGGAATAACGAACCAAGATGCTAGAAACTACATATAAAGTGTTTCGGGATGCTTGGAATGACGAACCAAGATGCTAGAAACTACGTATAAAGTGTTTCGAGATGCTTGGAATGACGAACCAAGATGCTAGAAACTACATATAAAGTGTTTCGGGATACTTGGAATGACGAACCAAGATGCTAGAAACTACATATAAAGTGTTTCGGGATGCTTTGAATGACGAACCAAGATGCTAGAAACTACATATAAAGTGTTTTTGGATGCTTGGACTGACGAACCAAGATGCTAGAAACTACATATAAAGTGTTTCGGGATACTTGGAATGACGTACCAAGATGCTAGAAACTACATATAAAGTGTTTCGGGATGCTTGGAATGACGAACCAAGATGCTAGAAACTACATATAAAGTGTTTCGGGATACTTGGAATGACGTACCAAGATGCTAGAAACTACATATAAAGTGTTTCGGGATACTTGGAATGACGAACCAAGATGCTAGAAACTACATATAAAGTGTTTCGGGATGCTTGGAATGACGAACCAAGATGCTAGAAACTACATATAAAGTGTTTCGGGATACTTGGAATGACGTACCAAGATGCTAGAAACTACATATAAAGTGTTTCGGGATGCTTGGAATGACGAACCAAGATGCTAGAAACTACGTATAAAGTGTTTTTGGATGCTTGGACTGACGAACCAAGATGCTAGAAACTACATATAAAGTGTTTCGGGATGCTTGGAATGACGAACCAAGATGCTAGAAACTACATATAAAGTGTTTCGGGATGCTTTGAATGACGAACCAAGATGCTAGAAACTACATATAAAGTGTTTTTGGATGCTTGGACTGACGAACCAAGATGCTAGAAACTACATATAAAGTGTTTCGGGATACTTGGAATGACGTACCAAGATGCTAGAAACTACATATAAAGTGTTTCGGGATGCTTGGAATGACGAACCAAGATGCTAGAAACTACATATAAAGTGTTTCGGGATACTTGGAATGACGTACCAAGATGCTAGAAACTACATATAAAGTGTTTCGGGATACTTGGAATGACGAACCCAGATGCTAGAAACTACATATAAAGTGTTTCGGGATACTTGGGATGACGAACCAAGATGCTAGAAACTACATATAAAGTGTTTCGGGATGCTTTGAATGACGAACCAAGATGCTAGAAACTACATATAAAGTGTTTCGGGATGCGTGGAATGACGAACAAAGATGCTAGAAACTATATATAAAGTGTTTCGGGATACTTGGAATGACGTACCAAGATGCTAGAAACTACATATAAAGTGTTTCGGGATACTTGGAATGACGAACCAAGATGCTAGAAACTACATATAAAGTGTTTCGGGATGCTTTGAATGACGAACCAAGATGCTAGAAACTACATATAAAGTGTTTTTGGATGCTTGGACTGACGAACCAAGATGCTAGAAACTACATATAAAGTGTTTCGGGATACTTGGAATGACGTACCAAGATGCTAGAAACTACATATAAAGTGTTTCGGGATGCTTGGAATGACGTACCAAGATGCTAGAAACTACATATAAAGTGTTTTGGGATGCTTGGAATGACGAACCAAGATGCTAGAAACTACATATAAAGTGTTTCGGGATACTTGGAATGACGTACCAAGATGCTAGAAACTATATATAAAGTGTTTCGGGATGCTTGGAATGACGAACCAAGATGCTAGAAACTACATATAAAGTGTTTCGGGATGCGTGGGATGACGAACTAAGATGCTAGAAACTACATATAAAGTGTTTCGGGATGCGTGGGATGACGAACTAAGATGCTAGAAACTACATATAAAGTGTTTCGGGATGCTTTGAATGACGAACCAAGATGCTAGAAACTACATATAAAGTGTTTTTGGATGCTTGGACTGACGAACCAAGATGCTAGAAACTACATATAAAGTGTTTCGGGATACTTGGAATGACGTACCAAGATGCTAGAAACTACATATAAAGTGTTTCGGGATGCTTGGAATGACGAACCAAGATGCTAGAAACTACATATAAAGTGTTTCGGGATGCTTTGAATGACGAACCAAGATGCTAGAAACTACATATAAAGTGTTTCGGGATGCGTGGGATGACGAACTAAGATGCTAGAAACTACATATAAAGTGTTTCGGGATGCGTGGGATGACGAACTAAGATGCTAGAAACTACATATAAAGTGTTTCGGGATGCTTGGAATGACGAACCAAGATGCTAGAAACTACATATAAAGTGTTTTTGGATGCTTGGACTGACGAACCAAGATGCTAGAAACTACATATAAAGTGTTTCGGGATACTTGGAATGACGTACCAAGATGCTAGAAACTACATATAAAGTGTTTCGGGATACTTGGAATGACGAACCAAGATGCTAGAAACTACATATAAAGTGTTTCGGGATGCTTGGAATGACGAACCAAGATGCTAGAAACTACATATAAAGTGTTTCGGGATGCTTTGAATGACGAACCAAGATGCTAGAAACTACATATAAAGTGTTTCGGGATGCTTGGAATGACGAACCAAGATGCTAGAAACTACATATAAAGTGTTTCGGGATACTTGGAATGACGTACCAAGATGCTAGAAACTACATATAAAGTGTTTCGGGATACTTGGAATGACGAACCAAGATGCTAGAAACTACATATAAAGTGTTTCGGGATGCTTGGACTGACGAACCAAGATGCTAGAAACTACATATAAAGTGTTTCGGGATGCTTGGAATGACGAACCAAGATGCTAGAAACTACATATAAAGTGTTTCGGGATGCTTTGAATGACGAACCAAGATGCTAGAAACTACATATAAAGTGTTTTTGGATGCTTGGACTGACGAACCAAGATGCTAGAAACTACATATAAAGTGTTTCGGGATACTTGGAATGACGTACCAAGATGCTAGAAACTACATATAAAGTGTTTCGGGATGCTTGGAATGACGAACCAAGATGCTAGAAACTACATATAAAGTGTTTCGGGATACTTGGAATGACGTACCAAGATGCTAGAAACTACATATAAAGTGTTTCGGGATACTTGGAATGACGAACCCAGATGCTAGAAACTACATATAAAGTGTTTCGGGATACTTGGGATGACGAACCAAGATGCTAGAAACTACATATAAAGTGTTTCGGGATGCTTTGAATGACGAACCAAGATGCTAGAAACTACATATAAAGTGTTTCGGGATGCGTGGAATGACGAACAAAGATGCTGGAAACTACATTTAAAGTGTTTCGGGATGCTTGGAATGACGAACTTAGATGCTAGAAACTACATATTAAGTGTTTCGGGATGCTTGGAATGACGAACCAAGATGCTAGAAACTACATATAAAGTGTTTCGGGATGCTTGGAATGACGAACCAAGATGCTAGAAACTACATATAAAGTGTTTCGGGATACTTGGAATGACGAACCAAGATGCTAGAAACTACATATAAAGTGTTTCGGGATGCGTGGGATGACGAACTAAGATGCTAGAAACTACATATAAAGTGTTTCGGGATACTTGGAATGACGTACCAAGATGCTAGAAACTACATATAAAGTGTTTCGGGATGCTTGGAATGACGAACCAAGATGCTAGAAACTACATATAAAGTGTTTCGGGATACTTGGAATGACGTACCAAGATGCTAGAAACTATATATAAAGTGTTTCGGGATGCTTGGAATGACGAACCAAGATGCTAGAAACTACATATAAAGTGTTTCGGGATACTTGGAATGACGTACCAAGATGCTAGAAACTACATTTAAAGTGTTTCGGGATGCTTGGAATGACGAACCAAGATGCTAGAAACTACATATAAAGTGTTTCGGGATGCTTGGAATGACGAACCAAGATGCTAGAAACTACATATAAAGTGTTTCGGGATACTTGGAATGACGTACCAAGATGCTAGAAACTACATATAAAGTGTTTCGGGATACTTGGAATGACGAACCCAGATGCTAGAAACTACATATAAAGTGTTTCGGGATACTTGGGATGACGAACCAAGATGCTAGAAACTACATATAAAGTGTTTCGGGATGCTTTGAATGACGAACCAAGATGCTAGAAACTACATATAAAGTGTTTCGGGATGCTTTGAATGACGAACCAAGATGCTAGAAACTACATATAAAGTGTTTCGGGATACTTGGAATGACGTACCAAGATGCTAGAAACTACATATAAAGTGTTTCGGGATACTTGGAATGACGTACCAAGATGCTAGAAACTACATATAAAGTGTTTCGGGATACTTGGAATGACGAACCAAGATGCTAGAAACTACATATAAAGTGTTTCGGGATGCTTGGACTGACGAACCAAGATGCTAGAAACTACATATAAAGTGTTTCGGGATGCTTGGAATGACGAACCAAGATGCTAGAAACTACATATAAAGTGTTTCGGGATGCTTTGAATGACGAACCAAGATGCTAGAAACTACATATAAAGTGTTTTTGGATGCTTGGACTGACGAACCAAGATGCTAGAAACTACATATAAAGTGTTTCGGGATACTTGGAATGACGTACCAAGATGCTAGAAACTACATATAAAGTGTTTCGGGATACTTGGAATGACGAACCAAGATGCTAGAAACTACATATAAAGTGTTTCGGGATGCTTTGAATGACGAACCAAGATGCTAGAAACTACATATAAAGTGTTTTTGGATGCTTGGACTGACGAACCAAGATGCTAGAAACTACATATAAAGTGTTTCGGGATACTTGGAATGACGTACCAAGATGCTAGAAACTACATATAAAGTGTTTCGGGATGCTTGGAATGACGAACCAAGATGCTAGAAACTACATATAAAGTGTTTCGGGATACTTGGAATGACGTACCAAGATGCTAGAAACTACATATAAAGTGTTTCGGGATACTTGGAATGACGAACCAAGATGCTAGAAACTACATATAAAGTGTTTCGGGATGCTTGGAATGACGAACCAAGATGCTAGAAACTACATATAAAGTGTTTCGGGATACTTGGAATGACGTACCAAGATGCTAGAAACTACATATAAAGTGTTTCGGGATGCTTGGAATGACGAACCAAGATGCTAGAAACTATATATAAAGTGTTTCGGGATGCTTGGAATGACGAACCAAGATGCTAGAAACTACATATAAAGTGTTTCGGGATACTTGGAATGACGTACCAAGATGCTAGAAACTACATATAAAGTGTTTCGGGATGCTTTGAATGACGAACCAAGATGCTAGAAACTACATATAAAGTGTTTTTGGATGCTTGGACTGACGAACCAAGATGCTAGAAACTACATATAAAGTGTTTCGGGATACTTGGAATGACGTACCAAGATGCTAGAAACTACATATAAAGTGTTTCGGGATGCTTGGAATGACGAACCAAGATGCTAGAAACTACATATAAAGTGTTTCGGGATACTTGGAATGACGTACCAAGATGCTAGAAACTACATATAAAGTGTTTCGGGATACTTGGAATGACGAACCAAGATGCTAGAAACTACATATAAAGTGTTTCGGGATGCTTGGAATGACGAACCAAGATGCTAGAAACTACATATAAAGTGTTTCGGGATACTTGGAATGACGAACCAAGATGCTAGAAACTACATATAAAGTGTTTCGGGATACTTGGAATGACGAACCAAGATGCTAGAAACTACATATAAAGTGTTTCGGGATACTTGGAATGACGTACCAAGATGCTAGAAACTACATATAAAGTGTTTCGGGATACTTGGAATGACGAACCAAGATGCTAGAAACTACATATAAAGTGTTTCGGGATGCTTGGACTGACGAACCAAGATGCTAGAAACTACATATAAAGTGTTTCGGGATGCTTGGAATGACGAACCAAGATGCTAGAAACTACATATAAAGTGTTTCGGGATGCGTGGAATGACGAACAAAGATGCTGGAAACTACATTTAAAGTGTTTCGGGATGCTTGGAATGACGAACTTAGATGCTAGAAACTACATATTAAGTGTTTCGGGATACTTGGAATGACGTACCAAGATGCTAGAAACTACATATAAAGTGTTTCGGGATACTTGGAATGACGAACCAAGATGCTAGAAACTACATATAAAGTGTTTCGGGATGCTTGGACTGACGAACCAAGATGCTAGAAACTACATATAAAGTGTTTTTGGATGCTTGGACTGACGAACCAAGATGCTAGAAACTACATATAAAGTGTTTCGGGATACTTGGAATGACGTACCAAGATGCTAGAAACTACATATAAAGTGTTTCGGGATGCTTGGAATGACGAACCAAGATGCTAGAAACTACATATAAAGTGTTTCGGGATACTTGGAATGACGTACCAAGATGCTAGAAACTACATATAAAGTGTTTCGGGATACTTGGAATGACGAACCCAGATGCTAGAAACTACATATAAAGTGTTTCGGGATACTTGGGATGACGAACCAAGATGCTAGAAACTACATATAAAGTGTTTCGGGATGCTTTGAATGACGAACCAAGATGCTAGAAACTACATATAAAGTGTTTCGGGATGCGTGGAATGACGAACAAAGATGCTGGAAACTACATTTAAAGTGTTTCGGGATGCTTGGAATGACGAACTTAGATGCTAGAAACTACATATTAAGTGTTTCGGGATGCTTGGAATGACGAACCAAGATGCTAGAAACTACATATAAAGTGTTTCGGGATGCTTGGAATGACGAACCAAGATGCTAGAAACTACATATAAAGTGTTTCGGGATACTTGGAATGACGAACCAAGATGCTAGAAACTACATATAAAGTGTTTCGGGATGCGTGGGATGACGAACTAAGATGCTAGAAACTACATATAAAGTGTTTCGGGATACTTGGAATGACGTACCAAGATGCTAGAAACTACATATAAAGTGTTTCGGGATGCTTGGAATGACGAACCAAGATGCTAGAAACTACATATAAAGTGTTTCGGGATACTTGGAATGACGTACCAAGATGCTAGAAACTACATATAAAGTGTTTCGGGATACTTGGAATGACGTACCAAGATGCTAGAAACTACATATAAAGTGTTTCGGGATACTTGGAATGACGTACCAAGATGCTAGAAACTACATATAAAGTGTTTCGGGATGCTTGGAATGACGAACCAAGATGCTAGAAACTACATATAAAGTGTTTCGGGATGCGTGGAATGACGAACAAAGATGCTGGAAACTACATTTAAAGTGTTTCGGGATGCTTGGAATGACGAACTTAGATGCTAGAAACTACATATTAAGTGTTTCGGGATGCTTGGAATGACGAACCAAGATGCTAGAAACTACATATAAAGTGTTTCGGGATGCTTGGAATGACGAACCAAGATGCTAGAAACTACATATAAAGTGTTTCGGGATACTTGGAATGACGAACCAAGATGCTGGAAACTACATTTAAAGTGTTTCGGGATGCTTGGAATGACGAACTTAGATGCTAGAAACTACATATTAAGTGTTTCGGGATGCTTGGAATGACGAACCAAGATGCTAGAAACTACATATAAAGTGTTTCGGGATGCGTGGGATGACGAACTAAGATGCTAGAAACTACATATAAAGTGTTTCGGGATACTTGGAATGACGTACCAAGATGCTAGAAACTACATATAAAGTGTTTCGGGATGCGTGGGATGACGAACTAAGATGCTAGAAACTACATATAAAGTGTTTCGGGATACTTGGAATGACGTACCAAGATGCTAGAAACTACATATAAAGTGTTTCGGGATGCTTGGAATGACGAACCAAGATGCTAGAAACTACATATAAAGTGTTTCGGGATACTTGGAATGACGTACCAAGATGCTAGAAACTACATATAAAGTGTTTCGGGATACTTGGAATGACGAACCAAGATGCTAGAAACTACATATAAAGTGTTTCGGGATGCTTGGAATGACGAACCAAGATGCTAGAAACTACATATAAAGTGTTTCGGGATACTTGGAATGACGAACCAAGATGCTAGAAACTACATATAAAGTGTTTCGGGATGCTTGGAATGACGAACCAAGATGCTAGAAACTACATATAAAGTGTTTCGGGATACTTGGAATGACGTACCAAGATGCTAGAAACTACATATAAAGTGTTTCGGGATACTTGGAATGACGAACCAAGATGCTAGAAACTACATATAAAGTGTTTCGGGATGCTTGGACTGACGAACCAAGATGCTAGAAACTACATATAAAGTGTTTCGGGATGCTTGGAATGACGAACCAAGATGCTAGAAACTACATATAAAGTGTTTCGGGATGCTTTGAATGACGAACCAAGATGCTAGAAACTACATATAAAGTGTTTCGGGATGCGTGGAATGACGAACAAAGATGCTGGAAACTACATTTAAAGTGTTTCGGGATGCTTGGAATGACGAACTTAGATGCTAGAAACTACATATTAAGTGTTTCGGGATGCTTGGAATGACGAACCAAGATGCTAGAAACTACATATAAAGTGTTTCGGGATGCTTGGAATGACGAACCAAGATGCTAGAAACTACATATAAAGTGTTTCGGGATACTTGGAATGACGTACCAAGATGCTAGAAACTACATATAAAGTGTTTCGGGATGCTTGGAATGACGAACCAAGATGCTAGAAACTACATATAAAGTGTTTCGGGATACTTGGAATGACGTACCAAGATGCTAGAAACTACATATAAAGTGTTTCGGGATACTTGGAATGACGAACCCAGATGCTAGAAACTACATATAAAGTGTTTCGGGATACTTGGGATGACGAACCAAGATGCTAGAAACTACATATAAAGTGTTTCGGGATGCTTTGAATGACGAACCAAGATGCTAGAAACTACATATAAAGTGTTTCGGGATGCGTGGAATGACGAACAAAGATGCTGGAAACTACATTTAAAGTGTTTCGGGATGCTTGGAATGACGAACTTAGATGCTAGAAACTACATATTAAGTGTTTCGGGATGCTTGGAATGACGAACCAAGATGCTAGAAACTACATATAAAGTGTTTCGGGATGCTTGGAATGACGAACCAAGATGCTAGAAACTACATATAAAGTGTTTCGGGATACTTGGAATGACGAACCAAGATGCTAGAAACTACATATAAAGTGTTTCGGGATGCGTGGGATGACGAACTAAGATGCTAGAAACTACATATAAAGTGTTTCGGGATACTTGGAATGACGTACCAAGATGCTAGAAACTACATATAAAGTGTTTCGGGATGCTTGGAATGACGAACCAAGATGCTAGAAACTACATATAAAGTGTTTCGGGATACTTGGAATGACGTACCAAGATGCTAGAAACTATATATAAAGTGTTTCGGGATGCTTGGAATGACGAACCAAGATGCTAGAAACTACATATAAAGTGTTTCGGGATACTTGGAATGACGTACCAAGATGCTAGAAACTACATTTAAAGTGTTTCGGGATGCTTGGAATGACGAACCAAGATGCTAGAAACTACATTTAAAGTGTTTCGGGATGCTTGGAATGACGAACTAAGATGCTAGAAACTACATATAAAGTGTTTCGGGATGCTTGGAATGACGAACCAAGATGGTAGAAACTACATATAAAGTGTTTCGGGATGCTTGGAATGACGAACTAAGATGCTAGAAACTACATATAAAGTGTTTCGGGATGCTTGGAATGACGAACCAAGATGCTAGAAACTACATATAAAGTGTTTCGGGATACTTGGAATGACGAACCAAGATGCTAGAAACTACATTTAAAGTGTTTCGGGATGCTTGGAATGACGAACTAAGATGCTAGAAACTACATATAAAGTGTTTCGGGATGCTTGGAATGACGAACCAAGATGGTAGAAACTACATATAAAGTGTTTCGGGATGCTTGGAATGACGAACTAAGATGCTAGAAACTACATATAAAGTGTTTCGGGATGCTTGGAATGACGAACCAAGATGCTAGAAACTACATATAAAGAGTTTCGGGATGCTTGGAATGACGAACCAAGATGCTAGAAACTACATATAAAGTGTTTCGGGATACTTGGAATGACGAACTAAGATGCTAGAAACTACATATAAAGTGTTTCGGGATGCGTGGGATGACGAACTTAGATGCTAGAAACTACATATAAAGTGTTTCGGGATGCGTGGGATGACGAACTAAGATGCTAGAAACTACATATAAAGTGTTTCGGGATGCGTGGGATGACGAACTAAGATGCTAGAAACTACATATAAAGTGTTTCGGGATGCTTGGAATGACGAACTAAGATGCTAGAAACTACATTTAAAGTGTTTCGGGATGCTTGGAATGACGAACTAAGATGCTAGAAACTACATATAAAGTGTTTCGGGATGCGTGGGATGACGAACTAAGATGCTAGAAACTACATATAAAGTGTTTCGGGATGCTTGGAATGACGAACTAAGATGCTAGAAACTACATTTAAAGTGTTTCGGGATGCTTTGAATGACGAACCAAGATGCTAGAAACTACATATAAAGTGTTTCGGGATACTTGGAATGACGAACTAAGATGCTAGAAACTACATATAAAGTGTTTCGGGATGCTTGGAATGACGTACCAAGATGCTAGAAACTACATTTAAAGTGTTTCGGGATGCTTGGAATGACGAACTAAGATGCTAGAAACTACATATAAAGTGTTTCGGGATGCTTGGAATGACGAACCAAGATGCTAGAAACTACATATAAAGTGTTTCGGGATACTTGGAATGACGAACCAAGATGCTAGAAACTACATATAAAGTGTTTCGGGATGCTTGGAATGACGAACCAAGATGCTAGAAACTACATATAAAGTGTTTCGGGATACTTGGAATGACGTACCAAGATGCTAGAAACTACATTTAAAGTGTTTCGGGATGCTTGGAATGACGAACTAAGATGCTAGAAACTACATATAAAGTGTTTCGGGATGCGTGGAATGACGAACAAAGATGCTGGAAACTACATTTAAAGTGTTTCGGGATGCTTGGAATGACGAACTTAGATGCTAGAAACTACATATTAAGTGTTTCGGGATACTTGGAATGACGTACCAAGATGCTAGAAACTACATTTAAAGTGTTTCGGGATGCTTGGAATGACGAACTAAGATGCTAGAAACTACATTTAAAGTGTTTCGGGATGCTTGGAATGACGAACTAAGATGCTAGAAACTACATATAAAGTGTTTCGGGATGCTTGGAATGACGAACCAAGATGCTAGAAACTACATATAAAGTGTTTCGGGATGCTTGGAATGACGAACTAAGATGCTAGAAACTACATATAAAGTGTTTCGGGATGCTTGGAATGACGAACCAAGATGCTAGAAACTACATATAAAGAGTTTCGGGATGCTTGGAATGACGAACCAAGATGCTAGAAACTACATATAAAGTGTTTCGGGATACTTGGAATGACGAACTAAGATGCTAGAAACTACATATAAAGTGTTTCGGGATGCGTGGGATGACGAACTAAGATGCTAGAAACTACATATAAAGTGTTTCGGGATGCGTGGGATGACGAACTAAGATGCTAGAAACTACATATAAAGTGTTTCGGGATGCTTGGAATGACGAACTAAGATGCTAGAAACTACATTTAAAGTGTTTCGGGATGCTTTGAATGACGAACCAAGATGCTAGAAACTACATATAAAGTGTTTTTGGATGCTTGGACTGACGAACCAAGATGCTAGAAACTGCATATAAAGTGTTTTGGGATACTTGGAATGACGAACCAAGATGCTAGAAACTACATATAAAGTGTTTCGGGGTACTTGGAATGACGAACTAAGATGCTAGAAACTACATTTAAAGTGTTTCGGGATGCTTGGAATGACGAACTAAGATGCTAGAAACTACATATAAAGTGTTTCGGGATGCTTGGAATGACGAACCAAGATGCTAGAAACTACATATAAAGTGTTTCGGGATGCTTGGAATGACGAACTAAGATGCTAGAAACTACATATAAAGTGTTTCGGGATGCTTGGAATGACGAACCAAGATGCTAGAAACTATATATAAAGTGTTTCGGGATGCTTGGAATGACGAACCAAGATGCTAGAAACTACATATAAAGTGTTTCGGGATACTTGGAATGACGTACCAAGATGCTAGAAACTACATTTAAAGTGTTTCGGGATGCTTGGAATGACGAACCAAGATGCTAGAAACTACATTTAAAGTGTTTCGGGATGCTTGGAATGACGAACTAAGATGCTAGAAACTACATATAAAGTGTTTCGGGATGCTTGGAATGACGAACCAAGATGGTAGAAACTACATATAAAGTGTTTCGGGATGCTTGGAATGACGAACTAAGATGCTAGAAACTACATATAAAGTGTTTCGGGATGCTTGGAATGACGAACCAAGATGCTAGAAACTACATATAAAGTGTTTCGGGATGCTTGGAATGACGAACCAAGATGCTAGAAACTACATTTAAAGTGTTTCGGGATGCTTGGAATGACGAACTAAGATGCTAGAAACTACATATAAAGTGTTTCGGGATGCTTGGAATGACGAACCAAGATGGTAGAAACTACATATAAAGTGTTTCGGGATGCTTGGAATGACGAACTAAGATGCTAGAAACTACATATAAAGTGTTTCGGGATGCTTGGAATGACGAACCAAGATGCTAGAAACTACATATAAAGAGTTTCGGGATGCTTGGAATGACGAACCAAGATGCTAGAAACTACATATAAAGTGTTTCGGGATACTTGGAATGACGAACTAAGATGCTAGAAACTACATATAAAGTGTTTCGGGATGCGTGGGATGACGAACTTAGATGCTAGAAACTACATATAAAGTGTTTCGGGATGCGTGGGATGACGAACTAAGATGCTAGAAACTACATATAAAGTGTTTCGGGATGCGTGGGATGACGAACTAAGATGCTAGAAACTACATATAAAGTGTTTCGGGATGCTTGGAATGACGAACTAAGATGCTAGAAACTACATTTAAATTGTTTCGGGATGCTTGGAATGACGAACTAAGATGCTAGAAACTACATATAAAGTGTTTCGGGATGCGTGGGATGACGAACTAAGATGCTAGAAACTACATATAAAGTGTTTCGGGATGCTTGGAATGACGAACTAAGATGCTAGAAACTACATTTAAAGTGTTTCGGGATGCTTTGAATGACGAACCAAGATGCTAGAAACTACATATAAAGTGTTTCGGGATACTTGGAATGACGAACTAAGATGCTAGAAACTACATATAAAGTGTTTCGGGATGCTTGGAATGACGTACCAAGATGCTAGAAACTACATTTAAAGTGTTTCGGGATGCTTGGAATGACGAACTAAGATGCTAGAAACTACATATAAAGTGTTTCGGGATGCTTGGAATGACGAACCAAGATGCTAGAAACTACATATAAAGTGTTTCGGGATGCTTGGAATGACGAACTAAGATGCTAGAAACTACATATAAAGTGTTTCGGGATGCTTGGAATGACGAACCAAGATGGTAGAAACTACATATAAAGTGTTTCGGGATACTTGGAATGACGAACCAAGATGCTAGAAACTACATATAAAGTGTTTCGGGATGCTTGGAATGACGAACCAAGATGCTAGAAACTACATATAAAGTGTTTCGGGATACTTGGAATGACGTACCAAGATGCTAGAAACTACATTTAAAGTGTTTCGGGATGCTTGGAATGACGAACTAAGATGCTAGAAACTACATATAAAGTGTTTCGGGATGCGTGGAATGACGAACAAAGATGCTGGAAACTACATTTAAAGTGTTTCGGGATGCTTGGAATGACGAACTTAGATGCTAGAAACTACATATTAAGTGTTTCGGGATACTTGGAATGACGTACCAAGATGCTAGAAACTACATTTAAAGTGTTTCGGGATGCTTGGAATGACGAACTAAGATGCTAGAAACTACATTTAAAGTGTTTCGGGATGCTTGGAATGACGAACTAAGATGCTAGAAACTACATATAAAGTGTTTCGGGATGCTTGGAATGACGAACCAAGATGCTAGAAACTACATATAAAGTGTTTCGGGATGCTTGGAATGACGAACTAAGATGCTAGAAACTACATATAAAGTGTTTCGGGATGCTTGGAATGACGAACCAAGATGCTAGAAACTACATATAAAGAGTTTCGGGATGCTTGGAATGACGAACCAAGATGCTAGAAACTACATATAAAGTGTTTCGGGATACTTGGAATGACGAACTAAGATGCTAGAAACTACATATAAAGTGTTTCGGGATGCGTGGGATGACGAACTAAGATGCTAGAAACTACATATAAAGTGTTTCGGGATGCGTGGGATGACGAACTAAGATGCTAGAAACTACATATAAAGTGTTTCGGGATGCTTGGAATGACGAACTAAGATGCTAGAAACTACATTTAAAGTGTTTCGGGATGCGTGGGATGACGAACTAAGATGCTAGAAACTACATATAAAGTGTTTCGGGATGCGTGGGATGACGAACTAAGATGCTAGAAACTACATATAAAGTGTTTCGGGATGCTTGGAATGACGAACTAAGATGCTAGAAACTACATTTAAAGTGTTTCGGGATGCTTTGAATGACGAACCAAGATGCTAGAAACTACATATAAAGTGTTTTTGGATGCTTGGACTGACGAACCAAGATGCTAGAAACTGCATATAAAGTGTTTTGGGATACTTGGAATGACGTACCAAGATGCTAGAAACTACATTTAAAGTGTTTCGGGATACTTGGAATGACGTACCAAGATGCTAGAAACTACATATAAAGTGTTTCGGGATGCGTGGGATGACGAACTAAGATGCTAGAAACTACATATAAAGTGTTTCGGGATGCGTGGGATGACGAACTAAGATGCTAGAAACTACATATAAAGTGTTTCGGGATGCTTGGAATGACGAACCAAGATGCTAGAAACTACATATAAAGTGTTTCGGGATGCGTGGGATGACGAACTAAGATGCTAGAAACTACATATAAAGTGTTTCGGGATGCGTGGGATGACGAACTAAGATGCTAGAAACTACATATAAAGTGTTTCGGGATGCTTGGAATGACGAACCAAGATGCTAGAAACTACATATAAAGTGTTTCGGGATGCTTGGAATGACGAACCAAGATGCTAGAAACTACATATAAAGAGTTTCGGGATGCTTGGAATGACGAACCAAGATGCTAGAAACTACATATAAAGTGTTTCGGGATACTTGGAATGACGAACTAAGATGCTAGAAACTACATATAAAGTGTTTCGGGATGCGTGGGATGACGAACTAAGATGCTAGAAACTACATATAAAGTGTTTCGGGATGCGTGGGATGACGAACTAAGATGCTAGAAACTACATATAAAGTGTTTCGGGATGCTTGGAATGACGAACTAAGATGCTAGAAACTACATTTAAAGTGTTTCGGGATGCGTGGGATGACGAACTAAGATGCTAGAAACTACATATAAAGTGTTTCGGGATGCGTGGGATGACGAACTAAGATGCTAGAAACTACATATAAAGTGTTTCGGGATGCTTGGAATGACGAACTAAGATGCTAGAAACTACATTTAAAGTGTTTCGGGATGCTTTGAATGACGAACCAAGATGCTAGAAACTACATATAAAGTGTTTTTGGATGCTTGGAATGACGAACCAAGATGCTAGAAACTACATATAAAGAGTTTCGGGATGCTTGGAATGACGAACCAAGATGCTAGAAACTACATATAAAGTGTTTCGGGATACTTGGAATGACGAACTAAGATGCTAGAAACTACATATAAAGTGTTTCGGGATGCGTGGGATGACGAACTAAGATGCTAGAAACTACATATAAAGTGTTTCGGGATGCGTGGGATGACGAACTAAGATGCTAGAAACTACATATAAAGTGTTTCGGGATGCTTGGAATGACGAACCAAGATGCTAGAAACTACATATAAAGTGTTTCGGGATGCGTGGGATGACGAACTAAGATGCTAGAAACTACATATAAAGTGTTTCGGGATGCGTGGGATGACGAACTAAGATGCTAGAAACTACATATAAAGTGTTTCGGGATGCTTGGAATGACGAACCAAGATGCTAGAAACTACATATAAAGTGTTTCGGGATGCTTGGAATGACGAACCAAGATGCTAGAAACTACATATAAAGTGTTTCGGGATGCTTGGAATGACGAACTAAGATGCTAGAAACTACATATAAAGTGTTTCGGGATGCTTGGAATGACGAACCAAGATGCTAGAAACTACATATAAAGAGTTTCGGGATGCTTGGAATGACGAACCAAGATGCTAGAAACTACATATAAAGTGTTTCGGGATGCGTGGGATGACGAACTTAGATGCTAGAAACTACATATAAAGTGTTTCGGGATGCGTGGGATGACGAACTAAGATGCTAGAAACTACATATAAAGTGTTTCGGGATGCGTGGGATGACGAACTAAGATGCTAGAAACTACATATAAAGTGTTTCGGGATGCTTGGAATGACGAACTAAGATGCTAGAAACTACATTTAAAGTGTTTCGGGATGCGTGGGATGACGAACTAAGATGCTAGAAACTACATATAAAGTGTTTCGGGATGCGTGGGATGACGAACTAAGATGCTAGAAACTACATATAAAGTGTTTCGGGATGCTTGGAATGACGAACTAAGATGCTAGAAACTACATTTAAAGTGTTTCGGGATGCTTTGAATGACGAACCAAGATGCTAGAAACTACATATAAAGTGTTTTTGGATGCTTGGACTGACGAACCAAGATGCTAGAAACTACATATAAAGTGTTTCGGGATACTTGGAATGACGTACCAAGATGCTAGAAACTACATTTAAAGTGTTTCGGGATGCTTGGAATGACGAACTAAGATGCTAGAAACTACATATAAAGTGTTTCGGGATGCTTGGAATGACGAACCAAGATGCTAGAAACTACATATAAAGTGTTTCGGGATACTTGGAATGACGAACCAAGATGCTAGAAACTACATATAAAGTGTTTCGGGATGCTTGGAATGACGAACCAAGATGCTAGAAACTACATATAAAGTGTTTCGGGATACTTGGAATGACGAACTTAGATGCTAGAAACTACATATTAAGTGTTTCGGGATACTTGGAATGACGTACCAAGATGCTAGAAACTACATTTAAAGTGTTTCGGGATGCTTGGAATGACGAACTAAGATGCTAGAAACTACATTTAAAGTGTTTCGGGATGCTTGGAATGACGAACCAAGATGCTAGAAACTACATATAAAGTGTTTCGGGATGCTTGGAATGACGAACCAAGATGCTAGAAACTACATATAAAGTGTTTCGGGATACTTGGAATGACGAACCAAGATGCTAGAAACTACATATAAAGTGTTTCGGGATGCTTGGAATGACGAACCAAGATGCTAGAAACTACATATAAAGTGTTTCGGGATACTTGGAATGACGAACTTAGATGCTAGAAACTACATATTAAGTGTTTCGGGATACTTGGAATGACGTACCAAGATGCTAGAAACTACATTTAAAGTGTTTCGGGATGCTTGGAATGACGTACCAAGATGCTAGAAACTACATTTAAAGTGTTTCGGGATGCTTGGAATGACGAACTAAGATGCTAGAAACTACATATAAAGTGTTTCGGGATGCGTGGAATGACGAACAAAGATGCTGGAAACTACATTTAAAGTGTTTCGGGATGCTTGGAATGACGAACTTAGATGCTAGAAACTACATATTAAGTGTTTCGGGATACTTGGAATGACGTACCAAGATGCTAGAAACTACATTTAAAGTGTTTCGGGATGCTTTGAATGACGAACCAAGATGCTAGAAACTACATATAAAGTGTTTTTGGATGCTTGGACTGACGAACCAAGATGCTAGAAACTACATATAAAGTGTTTCGGGATACTTGGAATGACGTACCAAGATGCTAGAAACTACATTTAAAGTGTTTCGGGATGCTTGGAATGACGAACTAAGATGCTAGAAACTACATATAAAGTGTTTCGGGATGCTTGGAATGACGAACCAAGATGCTAGAAACTACATATAAAGTGTTTCGGGATACTTGGAATGACGAACCAAGATGCTAGAAACTACATATAAAGTGTTTCGGGATGCTTGGAATGACGAACCAAGATGCTAGAAACTACATATAAAGTGTTTCGGGATACTTGGAATGACGAACTTAGATGCTAGAAACTACATATTAAGTGTTTCGGGATACTTGGAATGACGTACCAAGATGCTAGAAACTACATTTAAAGTGTTTCGGGATGCTTGGAATGACGAACTAAGATGCTAGAAACTACATTTAAAGTGTTTCGGGATGCTTGGAATGACGAACCAAGATGCTAGAAACTACATATAAAGTGTTTCGGGATGCTTGGAATGACGAACCAAGATGCTAGAAACTACATATTAAGTGTTTCGGGATACTTGGAATGACGTACCAAGATGCTAGAAACTACATATAAAGTGTTTCGGGATGCTTGGAATGACGAACCAAGATGCTAGAAACTACATATAAAGTGTTTCGGGATACTTGGAATGACGAACTTAGATGCTAGAAACTACATATTAAGTGTTTCGGGATACTTGGAATGACGTACCAAGATGCTAGAAACTACATTTAAAGTGTTTCGGGATGCTTGGAATGACGTACCAAGATGCTAGAAACTACATTTAAAGTGTTTCGGGATGCTTGGAATGACGAACTAAGATGCTAGAAACTACATATAAAGTGTTTCGGGATGCGTGGGATGACGAACTAAGATGCTAGAAACTACATATAAAGTGTTTCGGGATACTTGGAATGACGTACCAAGATGCTAGAAACTACATATAAAGTGTTTCGGGATGCTTGGAATGACGAACCAAGATGCTAGAAACTACATATAAAGTGTTTCGGGATACTTGGAATGACGTACCAAGATGCTAGAAACTACATTTAAAGTGTTTCGGGATGCTTGGAATGACGAACCAAGATGCTAGAAACTACATTTAAAGTGTTTCGGGATGCTTGGAATGACGAACTAAGATGCTAGAAACTACATATAAAGTGTTTCGGGATGCTTGGAATGACGAACCAAGATGCTAGAAACTACATATAAAGTGTTTCGGGATACTTGGAATGACGAACCAAGATGCTAGAAACTACATATAAAGTGTTTCGGGATACTTGGAATGACGAACCAAGATGCTAGAAACTACATTTAAAGTGTTTCGGGATGCTTGGAATGACGAACCAAGATGCTAGAAACTACATATTAAGTGTTTCGGGATACTTGGAATGACGTACCAAGATGCTAGAAACTACATTTAAAGTGTTTCGGGATGCTTGGAATGACGAACTAAGATGCTAGAAACTACATTTAAAGTGTTTCGGGATGCTTGGAATGACGTACCAAGATGCTAGAAACTACATATAAAGTGTTTCGGGATGCTTGGAATGACGAACCAAGATGCTAGAAACTACATATTAAGTGTTTCGGGATACTTGGAATGACGTACCAAGATGCTAGAAACTACATATAAAGTGTTTCGGGATGCTTGGAATGACGAACTAAGATGCTAGAAACTACATTTAAAGTGTTTCGGGATGCTTGGAATGACGAACTTAGATGCTAGAAACTACATATTAAGTGTTTCGGGATACTTGGAATGACGTACCAAGATGCTAGAAACTACATTTAAAGTGTTTCGGGATGCTTGGAATGACGAACTAAGATGCTAGAAACTACATTTAAAGTGTTTCGGGATGCTTGGAATGACGAACCAAGATGCTAGAAACTACATATAAAGTGTTTCGGGATGCTTGGAATGACGAACCAAGATGCTAGAAACTACATATAAAGTGTTTCGGGATACTTGGAATGACGAACCAAGATGCTAGAAACTACATATAAAGTGTTTCGGGATGCGTGGGATGACGAACTAAGATGCTAGAAACTACATATAAAGTGTTTCGGGATACTTGGAATGACGTACCAAGATGCTAGAAACTACATATAAAGTGTTTCGGGATGCTTGGAATGACGAACCAAGATGCTAGAAACTACATATAAAGTGTTTCGGGATACTTGGAATGACGTACCAAGATGCTAGAAACTACATTTAAAGTGTTTCGGGATGCTTGGAATGACGAACCAAGATGCTAGAAACTACATTTAAAGTGTTTCGGGATGCTTGGAATGACGAACTAAGATGCTAGAAACTACATATAAAGTGTTTCGGGATGCTTGGAATGACGAACCAAGATGCTAGAAACTACATATAAAGTGTTTCGGGATACTTGGAATGACGTACCAAGATGCTAGAAACTACATATAAAGTGTTTCGGGATGCGTGGGATGACGAACTAAGATGCTAGAAACTACATATAAAGTGTTTCGGGATACTTGGAATGACGTACCAAGATGCTAGAAACTATATATAAAGTGTTTCGGGATGCTTGGAATGACGAACCAAGATGCTAGAAACTACATATAAAGTGTTTCGGGATACTTGGAATGACGTACCAAGATGCTAGAAACTACATTTAAAGTGTTTCGGGATGCTTGGAATGACGAACCAAGATGCTAGAAACTACATTTAAAGTGTTTCGGGATGCTTGGAATGACGAACTAAGATGCTAGAAACTACATATAAAGTGTTTCGGGATGCTTGGAATGACGAACCAAGATGGTAGAAACTACATATAAAGTGTTTCGGGATGCTTGGAATGACGAACTAAGATGCTAGAAACTACATATAAAGTGTTTCGGGATGCTTGGAATGACGAACCAAGATGCTAGAAACTACATATAAAGTGTTTCGGGATACTTGGAATGACGAACCAAGATGCTAGAAACTACATTTAAAGTGTTTCGGGATGCTTGGAATGACGAACCAAGATGCTAGAAACTACATATTAAGTGTTTCGGGATACTTGGAATGACGTACCAAGATGCTAGAAACTACATTTAAAGTGTTTCGGGATGCTTGGAATGACGAACTAAGATGCTAGAAACTACATTTAAAGTGTTTCGGGATGCTTGGAATGACGAACCAAGATGCTAGAAACTACATATAAAGTGTTTCGGGATGCTTGGAATGACGAACCAAGATGCTAGAAACTACATATAAAGTGTTTCGGGATACTTGGAATGACGAACCAAGATGCTAGAAACTACATATAAAGTGTTTCGGGATGCGTGGGATGACGAACTAAGATGCTAGAAACTACATATAAAGTGTTTCGGGATACTTGGAATGACGTACCAAGATGCTAGAAACTATATATAAAGTGTTTCGGGATGCTTGGAATGACGAACCAAGATGCTAGAAACTACATATAAAGTGTTTCGGGATACTTGGAATGACGTACCAAGATGCTAGAAACTACATTTAAAGTGTTTCGGGATGCTTGGAATGACGAACCAAGATGCTAGAAACTACATATAAAGTGTTTCGGGATGCTTGGAATGACGAACTAAGATGCTAGAAACTACATATAAAGTGTTTCGGGATGCTTGGAATGACGAACCAAGATGCTAGAAACTACATATAAAGTGTTTCGGGATACTTGGAATGACGTACCAAGATGCTAGAAACTACATATAAAGTGTTTCGGGATGCGTGGGATGACGAACTAAGATGCTAGAAACTACATATAAAGTGTTTCGGGATACTTGGAATGACGTACCAAGATGCTAGAAACTATATATAAAGTGTTTCGGGATGCTTGGAATGACGAACCAAGATGCTAGAAACTACATATAAAGTGTTTCGGGATACTTGGAATGACGTACCAAGATGCTAGAAACTACATTTAAAGTGTTTCGGGATGCTTGGAATGACGAACCAAGATGCTAGAAACTACATTTAAAGTGTTTCGGGATGCTTGGAATGACGAACTAAGATGCTAGAAACTACATATAAAGTGTTTCGGGATGCTTGGAATGACGAACCAAGATGGTAGAAACTACATATAAAGTGTTTCGGGATGCTTGGAATGACGAACTAAGATGCTAGAAACTACATATAAAGTGTTTCGGGATGCTTGGAATGACGAACCAAGATGCTAGAAACTACATATAAAGTGTTTCGGGATACTTGGAATGACGAACCAAGATGCTAGAAACTACATTTAAAGTGTTTCGGGATGCTTGGAATGACGAACTAAGATGCTAGAAACTATATATAAAGTGTTTGGGGATACTTGGAATGACGTACCAAGATGCTAGAAACTACATTTAAAGTGTTTCGGGATGCTTGGAATGACGAACTAAGATGCTAGAAACTACATATAAAGTGTTTCGGGATGCGTGGAATGACGAACAAAGATGCTGGAAACTACATTTAAAGTGTTTCGGGATGCTTGGAATGACGAACTTAGATGCTAGAAACTACATATTAAGTGTTTCGGGATACTTGGAATGACGTACCAAGATGCTAGAAACTACATTTAAAGTGTTTCGGGATGCTTGGAATGACGAACTAAGATGCTAGAAACTACATATAAAGTGTTTCGGGATGCTTGGAATGACGAACCAAGATGCTAGAAACTACATATAAAGTGTTTCGGGATGCTTGGAATGACGAAACAAGATGCTAGAAACTACATATAAAGTGTTTCGGGATACTTGGAATGACGAACCAAGATGCTAGAAACTACATATAAAGTGTTTCGGGATGCGTGGGATGACGAACTAAGATGCTAGAAACTACATATAAAGTGTTTCGGGATACTTGGAATGACGTACCAAGATGCTAGAAACTACATATAAAGTGTTTCGGGATGCTTGGAATGACGAACCAAGATGCTAGAAACTACATATAAAGTGTTTCGGGATGCTTGGAATGACGAACTAAGATGCTAGAAACTACATATAAAGTGTTTCGGGATACTTGGAATGACGTACCAAGATGCTAGAAACTACATTTAAAGTGTTTCGGGATGCTTGGAATGACGAACTAAGATGCTAGAAACTACATTTAAAGTGTTTCGGGATGCTTGGAATGACGAACCAAGATGCTAGAAACTACATATAAAGTGTTTCGGGATGCTTGGAATGACGAACCAAGATGCTAGAAACTACATATAAAGTGTTTCGGGATACTTGGAATGACGAACCAAGATGCTAGAAACTACATATAAAGTGTTTCGGGATGCTTGGAATGACGAACTAAGATGCTAGAAACTACATTTAAAGTGTTTCGGGATGCTTGGAATGACGAACTAAGATGCTAGAAACTACATATAAAGTGTTTCGGGATGCTTGGAATGACGAACCAAGATGCTAGAAACTACATTTAAAGTGTTTCGGGATGCGTGGGATGACGAACTAAGATGCTAGAAACTACATATAAAGTGTTTCGGGATACTTGGAATGACGTACCAAGATGCTAGAAACTACATATAAAGTGTTTCGGGATGCTTGGAATGACGAACCAAGATGCTAGAAACTACATATAAAGTGTTTCGGGATACTTGGAATGACGAACCAAGATGCTAGAAACTACATATAAAGTGTTTCGGGATGCTTGGAATGACGAACCAAGATGCTAGAAACTACATATAAAGTGTTTCGGGATACTTGGAATGACGAACCAAGATGCTAGAAACTACATATAAAGTGTTTCGGGATGCTTGGAATGACGAACCAAGATGCTAGAAACTACATATAAAGTGTTTCGGGATACTTGGAATGACGTACCAAGATGCTAGAAACTACATTTAAAGTGTTTCGGGATGCTTGGAATGACGAACTAAGATGCTAGAAACTACATATAAAGTGTTTCGGGATGCTTGGAATGACGAACCAAGATGCTAGAAACTACATTTAAAGTGTTTCGGGATGCGTGGGATGACGAACTAAGATGCTAGAAACTACATATAAAGTGTTTCGGGATACTTGGAATGACGTACCAAGATGCTAGAAACTACATATAAAGTGTTTCGGGATGCTTGGAATGACGTACCAAGATGCTAGAAACTACATATAAAGTGTTTCGGGATACTTGGAATGACGTACCAAGATGCTAGAAACTACATATAAAGTGTTTCGGGATACTTGGAATGACGTACCAAGATGCTAGAAACTACATTTAAAGTGTTTCGGGATGCTTGGAATGACGAACCAAGATGCTAGAAACTATATATAAAGTGTTTCGGGATGCTTGGAATGACGAACCAAGATGCTAGAAACTACATATAAAGTGTTTCGGGATGCTTGGAATGACGAACCAAGATGCTAGAAACTACATATAAAGTGTTTCGGGATACTTGGAATGACGAACCAAGATGCTAGAAACTACATATAAAGTGTTTCGGGATGCTTGGAATGACGAACCAAGATGCTAGAAACTACATATAAAGTGTTTCGGGATGCTTGGAATGACGAACCAAGATGCTAGAAACTACATATAAAGTGTTTCGGGATACTTGGAATGACGAACCAAGATGCTAGAAACTACATATAAAGTGTTTCGGGATGCTTGGAATGACGAACCAAGATGCTAGAAACTACATATAAAGTGTTTCGGGATACTTGGAATGACGTACCAAGATGCTAGAAACTACATTTAAAGTGTTTCGGGATGCTTGGAATGACGAACTAAGATGCTAGAAACTACATATAAAGTGTTTCGGGATGCTTGGAATGACGAACCAAGATGCTAGAAACTACATTTAAAGTGTTTCGGGATGCGTGGGATGACGAACTAAGATGCTAGAAACTACATATAAAGTGTTTCGGGATACTTGGAATGACGTACCAAGATGCTAGAAACTACATATAAAGTGTTTCGGGATGCTTGGAATGACGAACCAAGATGCTAGAAACTACATATAAAGTGTTTCGGGATACTTGGAATGACGTACCAAGATGCTAGAAACTACATATAAAGTGTTTCGGGATGCTTGGAATGACGAACCAAGATGCTAGAAACTACATATAAAGTGTTTCGGGATGCTTGGAATGACGAACTAAGATGCTAGAAACTACATATAAAGTGTTTCGGGATACTTGGAATGACGTACCAAGATGCTAGAAACTACATTTAAAGTGTTTCGGGATGCTTGGAATGACGAACTAAGATGCTAGAAACTACATTTAAAGTGTTTCGGGATGCTTGGAATGACGAACCAAGATGCTAGAAACTACATATAAAGTGTTTCGGGATGCTTGGAATGACGAACCAAGATGCTAGAAACTACATATAAAGTGTTTCGGGATACTTGGAATGACGAACCAAGATGCTAGAAACTACATATAAAGTGTTTCGGGATGCTTGGAATGACGAACCAAGATGCTAGAAACTATATATAAAGTGTTTCGGGATACTTGGAATGACGTACCAAGATGCTAGAAACTACATATAAAGTGTTTCGGGATGCTTGGAATGACGAACCAAGATGCTAGAAACTACATATAAAGTGTTTCGGGATGCTTGGAATGACGAACCAAGATGCTAGAAACTACATATAAAGTGTTTCGGGATACTTGGAATGACGAACCAAGATGCTAGAAACTACATATAAAGTGTTTCGGGATACTTGGAATGACGTACCAAGATGCTAGAAACTACATATAAAGTGTTTCGGGATACTTGGAATGACGTACCAAGATGCTAGAAACTACATTTAAAGTGTTTCGGGATGCTTGGAATGACGAACCAAGATGCTAGAAACTATATATAAAGTGTTTCGGGATACTTGGAATGACGTACCAAGATGCTAGAAACTACATATAAAGTGTTTCGGGATGCTTGGAATGACGAACCAAGATGCTAGAAACTACATATAAAGTGTTTCGGGATACTTGGAATGACGAACCAAGATGCTAGAAACTACATATAAAGTGTTTCGGGATGCTTGGAATGACGAACCAAGATGCTAGAAACTACATATAAAGTGTTTCGGGATACTTGGAATGACGTACCAAGATGCTAGAAACTACATATAAAGTGTTTCGGGATGCTTGGAATGACGAACCAAGATGCTAGAAACTACATATAAAGTGTTTCGGGATGCTTGGAATGACGAACTAAGATGCTAGAAACTACATATAAAGTGTTTCGGGATACTTGGAATGACGTACCAAGATGCTAGAAACTACATTTAAAGTGTTTCGGGATGCTTGGAATGACGAACTAAGATGCTAGAAACTACATTTAAAGTGTTTCGGGATGCTTGGAATGACGAACCAAGATGCTAGAAACTACATATAAAGTGTTTCGGGATGCTTGGAATGACGAACCAAGATGCTAGAAACTACATATAAAGTGTTTCGGGATACTTGGAATGACGAACCAAGATGCTAGAAACTACATATAAAGTGTTTCGGGATGCTTGGAATGACGAACCAAGATGCTAGAAACTATATATAAAGTGTTTCGGGATACTTGGAATGACGTACCAAGATGCTAGAAACTACATTTAAAGTGTTTCGGGATGCTTGGAATGACGAACTAAGATGCTAGAAACTACATATAAAGTGTTTCGGGATGCTTGGAATGACGAACCAAGATGCTAGAAACTACATTTAAAGTGTTTCGGGATGCGTGGGATGACGAACTAAGATGCTAGAAACTACATATAAAGTGTTTCGGGATACTTGGAATGACGTACCAAGATGCTAGAAACTACATATAAAGTGTTTCGGGATGCTTGGAATGACGAACTAAGATGCTAGAAACTACATTTAAAGTGTTTCGGGATGCTTGGAATGACGAACCAAGATGCTAGAAACTACATATAAAGTGTTTCGGGATGCTTGGAATGACGAACCAAGATGCTAGAAACTACATATAAAGTGTTTCGGGATACTTGGAATGACGAACCAAGATGCTAGAAACTACATATAAAGTGTTTCGGGATGCTTGGAATGACGAACCAAGATGCTAGAAACTACATATAAAGTGTTTCGGGATACTTGGAATGACGTACCAAGATGCTAGAAACTACATTTAAAGTGTTTCGGGATGCTTGGAATGACGAACTAAGATGCTAGAAACTACATATAAAGTGTTTCGGGATGCTTGGAATGACGAACCAAGATGCTAGAAACTACATTTAAAGTGTTTCGGGATGCGTGGGATGACGAACTAAGATGCTAGAAACTACATATAAAGTGTTTCGGGATACTTGGAATGACGTACCAAGATGCTAGAAACTACATATAAAGTGTTTCGGGATGCTTGGAATGACGAACCAAGATGCTAGAAACTACATATAAAGTGTTTCGGGATACTTGGAATGACGTACCAAGATGCTAGAAACTACATATAAAGTGTTTCGGGATACTTGGAATGACGTACCAAGATGCTAGAAACTACATTTAAAGTGTTTCGGGATGCTTGGAATGACGAACCAAGATGCTAGAAACTATATATAAAGTGTTTCGGGATGCTTGGAATGACGAACCAAGATGCTAGAAACTACATATAAAGTGTTTCGGGATACTTGGAATGACGTACCAAGATGCTAGAAACTACATTTAAAGTGTTTCGGGATGCTTGGAATGACGAACCAAGATGCTAGAAACTACATTTAAAGTGTTTCGGGATGCTTGGAATGACGAACTAAGATGCTAGAAACTACATATAAAGTGTTTCGGGATGCTTGGAATGACGAACCAAGATGGTAGAAACTACATATAAAGTGTTTCGGGATGCTTGGAATGACGAACTAAGATGCTAGAAACTACATATAAAGTGTTTCGGGATGCTTGGAATGACGAACCAAGATGCTAGAAACTACATATAAAGTGTTTCGGGATACTTGGGATGACGAACTAAGATGCTAGAAACTACATATAAAGTGTTTCGGGATGCTTGGAATGACGAACCAAGATGGTAGAAACTACATTTAAAGTGTTTCGGGATGCTTGGAATGACGAACCAAGATGCTAGAAACTACATTTAAAGTGTTTCGGGATGCTTGGAATGACGAACTAAGATGCTAGAAACTATATATAAAGTGTTTCGGGATACTTGGAATGACGTACCAAGATGCTAGAAACTACATTTTAAGTGTTTCGGGATGCTTGGAATGACGAACTAAGATGCTAGAAACTACATATAAAGTGTTTCGGGATGCGTGGAATGACGAACAAAGATGCTGGAAACTACATTTAAAGTGTTTCGGGATGCTTGGAATGACGAACTTAGATGCTAGAAACTACATATTAAGTGTTTCGGGATACTTGGAATGACGTACCAAGATGCTAGAAACTACATTTAAAGTGTTTCGGGATGCTTGGAATGACGAACTAAGATGCTAGAAACTACATTTAAAGTGTTTCGGGATGCTTGGAATGACGAACCAAGATGCTAGAAACTACATATAAAGTGTTTCGGGATGCTTGGAATGACGAACCAAGATGCTAGAAACTACATATAAAGTGTTTCGGGATACTTGGAATGACGAACCAAGATGCTAGAAACTACATATAAAGTGTTTCGGGATGCGTGGGATGACGAACTAAGATGCTAGAAACTACATATAAAGTGTTTCGGGATACTTGGAATGACGTACCAAGATGCTAGAAACTACATATAAAGTGTTTCGGGATGCTTGGAATGACGAACCAAGATGCTAGAAACTACATTTAAAGTGTTTCGGGATGCTTGGAATGACGAACTAAGATGCTAGAAACTACATATAAAGTGTTTCGGGATACTTGGAATGACGTACCAAGATGCTAGAAACTACATTTAAAGTGTTTCGGGATGCTTGGAATGACGAACTAAGATGCTAGAAACTACATATAAAGTGTTTCGGGATACTTGGAATGACGTACCAAGATGCTAGAAACTACATTTAAAGTGTTTCGGGATGCTTGGAATGACGAACCAAGATGCTAGAAACTACATATAAAGTGTTTCGGGATACTTGGAATGACGAACCAAGATGCTAGAAACTACATATAAAGTGTTTCGGGATGCGTGGGATGACGAACTAAGATGCTAGAAACTACATATAAAGTGTTTCGGGATACTTGGAATGACGTACCAAGATGCTAGAAACTACATTTAAAGTGTTTCGGGATGCTTGGAATGACGAACCAAGATGCTAGAAACTACATATAAAGTGTTTCGGGATGCTTGGAATGACGAACCAAGATGCTAGAAACTACATATAAAGTGTTTCGGGATACTTGGAATGACGAACCAAGATGCTAGAAACTACATATAAAGTGTTTCGGGATGCGTGGGATGACGAACTAAGATGCTAGAAACTACATATAAAGTGTTTCGGGATACTTGGAATGACGTACCAAGATGCTAGAAACTACATATAAAGTGTTTCGGGATGCTTGGAATGACGAACCAAGATGCTAGAAACTACATATAAAGTGTTTCGGGATACTTGGAATGACGTACCAAGATGCTAGAAACTACACTTAAAGTGTTTCGGGATGCTTGGAATGACGAACCAAGATGCTAGAAACTACATTTAAAGTGTTTCGGGATGCTTGGAATGACGAACCAAGATGCTAGAAACTACATATAAAGTGTTTCGGGATGCTTGGAATGACGAACCAAGATGCTAGAAACTACACATAAAGTGTTTCGGGATACTTGGAATGACGAACCAAGATGCTAGAAACTACATATAAAGTGTTTCGGGATGCGTGGGATGACGAACTAAGATGCTAGAAACTACATATAAAGTGTTTCGGGATACTTGGAATGACGTACCAAGATGCTAGAAACTATATATAAAGTGTTTCGGGATGCTTGGAATGACGAACCAAGATGCTAGAAACTACATATAAAGTGTTTCGGGATACTTGGAATGACGTACCAAGATGCTAGAAACTACATTTAAAGTGTTTCGGGATGCTTGGAATGACGAACCAAGATGCTAGAAACTACATTTAAAGTGTTTCGGGATGCTTGGAATGACGAACTAAGATGCTAGAAACTACATATAAAGTGTTTCGGGATGCTTGGAATGACGAACCAAGATGGTAGAAACTACATATAAAGTGTTTCGGGATGCTTGGAATGACGAACTAAGATGCTAGAAACTACATATAAAGTGTTTCGGGATGCTTGGAATGACGAACCAAGATGCTAGAAACTACATATAAAGTGTTTCGGGATACTTGGAATGACGAACCAAGATGCTAGAAACTACATTTAAAGTGTTTCGGGATGCTTGGAATGACGAACTAAGATGCTAGAAACTATATATAAAGTGTTTCGGGATGCTTGGAATGACGAACTAAGATGCTAGAAACTACATATAAAGTGTTTCGGGATGCGTGGGATGACGAACTAAGATGCTAGAAACTACATATAAAGTGTTTCGGGATACTTGGAATGACGTACCAAGATGCTAGAAACTACATATAAAGTGTTTCGGGATGCTTGGAATGACGAACCAAGATGCTAGAAACTACATATAAAGTGTTTCGGGATACTTGGAATGACGTACCAAGATGCTAGAAACTACATATAAAGTGTTTCGGGATACTTGGAATGACGTACCAAGATGCTAGAAACTACATTTAAAGTGTTTCGGGATGCTTGGAATGACGAACCAAGATGCTAGAAACTATATATAAAGTGTTTCGGGATGCTTGGAATGACGAACCAAGATGCTAGAAACTACATATAAAGTGTTTCGGGATACTTGGAATGACGTACCAAGATGCTAGAAACTACATTTAAAGTGTTTCGGGATGCTTGGAATGACGAACCAAGATGCTAGAAACTACATTTAAAGTGTTTCGGGATACTTGGAATGACGTACCAAGATGCTAGAAACTACATTTAAAGTGTTTCGGGATGCTTGGAATGACGAACCAAGATGCTAGAAACTACATTTAAAGTGTTTCGGGATGCGTGGGATGACGAACTAAGATGCTAGAAACTACATATAAAGTGTTTCGGGATGCTGGGAATGACGAACTAAGATGCTAGAAACTATATATAAAGTGTTTCGGGATGCTTGGAATGACGAACCAAGATGCTAGAAACTACATTTAAAGTGTTTCGGGATGCTTGGAATGACGAACTAAGATGCTAGAAACTACATTTAAAGTGTTTCGGGATGCTTGGAATGACGAACTAAGATGCTAGAAACTACATATAAAGTGTTTCGGGATGCTTGGAATGACGAACCAAGATGCTAGAAACTACATTTAAAGTGTTTCGGGATGCTTGGAATGACGAACTAAGATGCTAGAAACTACATATAAAGTGTTTCGGGATACTTGGAATGACGAACCAAGATGCTAGAAACTACATTTAAAGTGTTTCGGGATGCTTGGAATGACGAACTAAGATGCTAGAAACTACATATAAAGTGTTTCGGGATGCTTGGAATGACGAACTAAGATGCTAGAAACTACATATAAAGTGTTTCGGGATACTTGGAATGACGAACCAAGATGCTAGAAACTACATTTAAAGTGTTTCGGGATGCTTGGAATGACGAACTAAGATGCTAGAAACTATATATAAAGTGTTTCGGGATACTTGGAATGACGTACCAAGATGCTAGAAACTACATATAAAGTGTTTCGGGATACTTGGAATGACGTACCAAGATGCTAGAAACTACATTTAAAGTGTTTCGGGATGCTTGGAATGACGTACCAAGATGCTAGAAACTATATATAAAGTGTTTCGGGATGCTTGGAATGACGAACCAAGATGCTAGAAACTACATATAAAGTGTTTCGGGATACTTGGAATGACGTACCAAGATGCTAGAAACTACATTTAAAGTGTTTCGGGATGCTTGGAATGACGAACCAAGATGCTAGAAACTACATTTAAAGTGTTTCGGGATGCTTGGAATGACGAACTAAGATGCTAGAAACTACATATAAAGTGTTTCGGGATGCTTGGAATGACGAACCAAGATGGTAGAAACTACATATAAAGTGTTTCGGGATGCTTGGAATGACGAACTAAGATGCTAGAAACTACATATAAAGTGTTTCGGGATGCTTGGAATGACGAACCAAGATGCTAGAAACTACATATAAAGTGTTTCGGGATACTTGGAATGACGAACCAAGATGCTAGAAACTACATTTAAAGTGTTTCGGGATGCTTGGAATGACGAACTAAGATGCTAGAAACTATATATAAAGTGTTTCGGGATACTTGGAATGACGTACCAAGATGCTAGAAACTACATTTAAAGTGTTTCGGGATGCTTGGAATGACGAACTAAGATGCTAGAAACTACATATAAAGTGTTTCGGGATGCTTGGAATGACGAACTTAGATGCTAGAAACTACATATTAAGTGTTTCGGGATACTTGGAATGACGTACCAAGATGCTAGAAACTACATTTAAAGTGTTTCGGGATGCTTGGAATGACGAACTAAGATGCTAGAAACTACATTTAAAGTGTTTCGGGATGCTTGGAATGACGAACCAAGATGCTAGAAACTACATTTAAAGTGTTTCGGGATGCTTGGAATGACGAACTAAGATGCTAGAAACTACATATAAAGTGTTTCGGGATGCTTGGAATGACGAACCAAGATGCTAGAAACTACATATAAAGTGTTTCGGGATGCTTGGAATGACGAACTAAGATGCTAGAAACTACATATAAAGTGTTTCGGGATGCTTGGAATGACGAACCAAGATGCTAGAAACTACATATAAAGTGTTTCGGGATACTTGGAATGACGAACCAAGATGCTAGAAACTACATATAAAGTGTTTCGGGATGCTTGGAATGACGAACTAAGATGCTAGAAACTACATATAAAGTGTTTCGGGATACTTGGAATGACGTACCAAGATGCTAGAAACTACATTTAAAGTGTTTCGGGATGCTTGGAATGACGAACCAAGATGCTAGAAACTACATTTAAAGTGTTTCGGGATGCTTGGAATGACGAACTAAGATGCTAGAAACTACATATAAAGTGTTTCGGGATGCTTGGAATGACGAACCAAGATGGTAGAAACTACATATAAAGTGTTTCGGGATGCTTGGAATGACGAACTAAGATGCTAGAAACTACATATAAAGTGTTTCGGGATGCTTGGAATGACGAACCAAGATGCTAGAAACTACATATAAAGTGTTTCGGGATACTTGGAATGACGTACCAAGATGCTAGAAACTACATTTAAAGTGTTTCGGGATGCTTGGAATGACGAACCAAGATGCTAGAAACTACATTTAAAGTGTTTCGGGATGCTTGGAATGACGAACTAAGATGCTAGAAACTACATATAAAGTGTTTCGGGATACTTGGAATGACGTACCAAGATGCTAGAAACTACATTTAAAGTGTTTCGGGATGCTTGGAATGACGAACTAAGATGCTAGAAACTACATTTAAAGTGTTTCGGGATGCTTGGAATGACGAACCAAGATGCTAGAAACTACATTTAAAGTGTTTCGGGATGCTTGGAATGACGAACTAAGATGCTAGAAACTACATATAAAGTGTTTCGGGATGCTTGGAATGACGAACCAAGATGGTAGAAACTACATATAAAGTGTTTCGGGATGCTTGGAATGACGAACTAAGATGCTAGAAACTACATATAAAGTGTTTCGGGATGCTTGGAATGACGAACCAAGATGCTAGAAACTACATATAAAGTGTTTCGGGATACTTGGAATGACGAACCAAGATGCTAGAAACTACATATAAAGTGTTTCGGGATACTTGGAATGACGTACCAAGATGCTAGAAACTACATTTAAAGTGTTTCGGGATGCTTGGAATGACGAACCAAGATGCTAGAAACTACATTTAAAGTGTTTCGGGATGCTTGGAATGACGAACTAAGATGCTAGAAACTACATATAAAGTGTTTCGGGATGCTTGGAATGACGAACCAAGATGGTAGAAACTACATATAAAGTGTTTCGGGATGCTTGGAATGACGAACTAAGATGCTAGAAACTACATATAAAGTGTTTCGGGATGCTTGGAATGACGAACCAAGATGCTAGAAACTACATTTAAAGTGTTTCGGGATACTTGGAATGACGTACCAAGATGCTAGAAACTACATTTAAAGTGTTTCGGGATGCTTGGAATGACGTACCAAGATGCTAGAAACTATATATAAAGTGTTTCGGGATGCTTGGAATGACGAACCAAGATGCTAGAAACTACATATAAAGTGTTTCGGGATACTTGGAATGACGTACCAAGATGCTAGAAACTACATTTAAAGTGTTTCGGGATGCTTGGAATGACGAACCAAGATGCTAGAAACTACATTTAAAGTGTTTCGGGATGCTTGGAATGACGAACTAAGATGCTAGAAACTACATATAAAGTGTTTCGGGATGCTTGGAATGACGAACCAAGATGGTAGAAACTACATATAAAGTGTTTCGGGATGCTTGGAATGACGAACTAAGATGCTAGAAACTACATATAAAGTGTTTCGGGATGCTTGGAATGACGAACCAAGATGCTAGAAACTACATATAAAGTGTTTCGGGATACTTGGAATGACGAACCAAGATGCTAGAAACTACATATAAAGTGTTTCGGGATGCTTGGAATGACGAACTAAGATGCTAGAAACTACATATAAAGTGTTTCGGGATACTTGGAATGACGTACCAAGATGCTAGAAACTACATTTAAAGTGTTTCGGGATGCTTGGAATGACGAACTAAGATGCTAGAAACTACATTTAAAGTGTTTCGGGATGCTTGGAATGACGAACCAAGATGCTAGAAACTACATATAAAGTGTTTCGGGATGCTTGGAATGACGAACCAAGATGCTAGAAACTACATATAAAGTGTTTCGGGATACTTGGAATGACGAACCAAGATGCTAGAAACTACATATAAAGTGTTTCGGGATGCGTGGGATGACGAACTAAGATGCTAGAAACTACATATAAAGTGTTTCGGGATACTTGGAATGACGTACCAAGATGCTAGAAACTACATATAAAGTGTTTCGGGATGCTTGGAATGACGAACCAAGATGCTAGAAACTACATATAAAGTGTTTCGGGATACTTGGAATGACGTACCAAGATGCTAGAAACTACATATAAAGTGTTTCGGGATACTTGGAATGACGTACCAAGATGCTAGAAACTACATTTAAAGTGTTTCGGGATGCTTGGAATGACGAACCAAGATGCTAGAAACTATATATAAAGTGTTTCGGGATGCTTGGAATGACGAACCAAGATGCTAGAAACTACATATAAAGTGTTTCGGGATACTTGGAATGACGTACCAAGATGCTAGAAACTACATTTAAAGTGTTTCGGGATGCTTGGAATGACGAACCAAGATGCTAGAAACTACATTTAAAGTGTTTCGGGATGCTTGGAATGACGAACTAAGATGCTAGAAACTACATATAAAGTGTTTCGGGATGCTTGGAATGACGAACCAAGATGGTAGAAACTACATATAAAGTGTTTCGGGATGCTTGGAATGACGAACTAAGATGCTAGAAACTACATATAAAGTGTTTCGGGATGCTTGGAATGACGAACCAAGATGCTAGAAACTACATATAAAGTGTTTCGGGATACTTGGAATGACGAACCAAGATGCTAGAAACTACATTTAAAGTGTTTCGGGATGCTTGGAATGACGAACTAAGATGCTAGAAACTATATATAAAGTGTTTCGGGATACTTGGAATGACGTACCAAGATGCTAGAAACTACATTTAAAGTGTTTCGGGATGCTTGGAATGACGAACTAAGATGCTAGAAACTACATATAAAGTGTTTCGGGATGCGTGGAATGACGAACAAAGATGCTGGAAACTACATTTAAAGTGTTTCGGGATGCTTGGAATGACGAACTTAGATGCTAGAAACTACATATTAAGTGTTTCGGGATACTTGGAATGACGTACCAAGATGCTAGAAACTACATTTAAAGTGTTTCGGGATGCTTGGAATGACGAACTAAGATGCTAGAAACTACATTTAAAGTGTTTCGGGATGCTTGGAATGACGAACCAAGATGCTAGAAACTACATATAAAGTGTTTCGGGATGCTTGGAATGACGAACCAAGATGCTAGAAACTACATATAAAGTGTTTCGGGATACTTGGAATGACGAACCAAGATGCTAGAAACTACATATAAAGTGTTTCGGGATGAAACTACATATAAAGTGTTTCGGGATACTTGGAATGACGTACCAAGATGCTAGAAACTACATATAAAGTGTTTCGGGATGCTTGGAATGACGAACCAAGATGCTAGAAACTACATATAAAGTGTTTCGGGATACTTGGAATGACGTACCAAGATGCTAGAAACTACATTTAAAGTGTTTCGGGATGCTTGGAATGACGAACCAAGATGCTAGAAACTACATTTAAAGTGTTTCGGGATGCTTGGAATGACGAACCAAGATGCTAGAAACTACATATAAAGTGTTTCGGGATGCTTGGAATGACGAACCAAGATGCTAGAAACTACATATAAAGTGTTTCGGGATGCGTGGGATGACGAACTAAGATGCTAGAAACTACATATAAAGTGTTTCGGGATACTTGGAATGACGTACCAAGATGCTAGAAACTATATATAAAGTGTTTCGGGATGCTTGGAATGACGAACCAAGATGCTAGAAACTACATATAAAGTGTTTCGGGATACTTGGAATGACGTACCAAGATGCTAGAAACTACATTTAAAGTGTTTCGGGATGCTTGGAATGACGAACCAAGATGCTAGAAACTACATTTAAAGTGTTTCGGGATGCTTGGAATGACGAACTAAGATGCTAGAAACTACATATAAAGTGTTTCGGGATGCTTGGAATGACGAACCAAGATGGTAGAAACTACATATAAAGTGTTTCGGGATGCTTGGAATGACGAACCAAGATGCTAGAAACTACATTTAAAGTGTTTCGGGATGCTTGGAATGACGAACTAAGATGCTAGAAACTACATTTAAAGTGTTTCGGGATGCTTGGAATGACGAACTAAGATGCTAGAAACTACATTTAAAGTGTTTCGGGATGCTTGGAATGACGAACCAAGATGCTAGAAACTACATATAAAGTGTTTCGGGATGCTTGGAATGACGAACCAAGATGCTAGAAACTACATATAAAGTGTTTCGGGATACTTGGAATGACGAACCAAGATGCTAGAAACTACATATAAAGTGTTTCGGGATGCGTGGGATGACGAACTAAGATGCTAGAAACTACATATAAAGTGTTTCGGGATACTTGGAATGACGTACCAAGATGCTAGAAACTACATATAAAGTGTTTCGGGATGCTTGGAATGACGAACCAAGATGCTAGAAACTACATATAAAGTGTTTCGGGATACTTGGAATGACGTACCAAGATGCTAGAAACTACATATAAAGTGTTTCGGGATACTTGGAATGACGTACCAAGATGCTAGAAACTACATTTAAAGTGTTTCGGGATGCTTGGAATGACGAACTAAGATGCTAGAAACTACATATAAAGTGTTTCGGGATGCGTGGAATGACGAACAAAGATGCTGGAAACTACATTTAAAGTGTTTCGGGATGCTTGGAATGACGAACTTAGATGCTAGAAACTACATATTAAGTGTTTCGGGATACTTGGAATGACGTACCAAGATGCTAGAAACTACATTTAAAGTGTTTCGGGATGCTTGGAATGACGAACTAAGATGCTAGAAACTACATTTAAAGTGTTTCGGGATGCTTGGAATGACGAACTAAGATGCTAGAAACTACATATAAAGTGTTTCGGGATGCTTGGAATGACGAACCAAGATGCTAGAAACTACATATAAAGTGTTTCGGGATGCTTGGAATGACGAACCAAGATGCTAGAAACTACATATAAAGTGTTTCGGGATGCTTGGAATGACGAACCAAGATGCTAGAAACTACATATAAAGTGTTTCGGGATACTTGGAATGACGTACCAAGATGCTAGAAACTACATTTAAAGTGTTTCGGGATGCTTGGAATGACGAACCAAGATGCTAGAAACTACATTTAAAGTGTTTCGGGATGCTTGGAATGACGAACTAAGATGCTAGAAACTACATATAAAGTGTTTCGGGATGCTTGGAATGACGAACCAAGATGGTAGAAACTACATATAAAGTGTTTCGGGATGCTTGGAATGACGAACTAAGATGCTAGAAACTACATATAAAGTGTTTCGGGATGCTTGGAATGACGAACCAAGATGCTAGAAACTACATATAAAGTGTTTCGGGATACTTGGAATGACGAACCAAGATGCTAGAAACTACATTTAAAGTGTTTCGGGATGCTTGGAATGACGAACTAAGATGCTAGAAACTATATATAAAGTGTTTCGGGATACTTGGAATGACGTACCAAGATGCTAGAAACTACATTTAAAGTGTTTCGGGATGCTTGGAATGACGAACTAAGATGCTAGAAACTACATATAAAGTGTTTCGGGATGCGTGGAATGACGAACAAAGATGCTGGAAACTACATTTAAAGTGTTTCGGGATGCTTGGAATGACGAACTTAGATGCTAGAAACTACATATTAAGTGTTTCGGGATACTTGGAATGACGTACCAAGATGCTAGAAACTACATTTAAAGTGTTTCGGGATGCTTGGAATGACGAACTAAGATGCTAGAAACTACATTTAAAGTGTTTCGGGATGCTTGGAATGACGAACCAAGATGCTAGAAACTACATATAAAGTGTTTCGGGATGCTTGGAATGACGAACCAAGATGCTAGAAACTACATATAAAGTGTTTCGGGATGCTTGGAATGACGTACCAAGATGCTAGAAACTACATATAAAGTGTTTCGGGATGCTTGGAATGACGAACCAAGATGCTAGAAACTACATATAAAGTGTTTCGGGATGCTTGGAATGACGTACCAAGATGCTAGAAACTACATTTAAAGTGTTTCGGGATGCTTGGAATGACGAACCAAGATGCTAGAAACTACATTTAAAGTGTTTCGGGATGCTTGGAATGACGAACCAAGATGCTAGAAACTACATATAAAGTGTTTCGGGATGCTTGGAATGACGAACCAAGATGCTAGAAACTACATATAAAGTGTTTCGGGATACTTGGAATGACGAACCAAGATGCTAGAAACTACATATAAAGTGTTTCGGGATGCGTGGGATGACGAACTAAGATGCTAGAAACTACATATAAAGTGTTTCGGGATACTTGGAATGACGTACCAAGATGCTAGAAACTATATATAAAGTGTTTCGGGATGCTTGGAATGACGAACCAAGATGCTAGAAACTACATATAAAGTGTTTCGGGATACTTGGAATGACGTACCAAGATGCTAGAAACTACATTTAAAGTGTTTCGGGATGCTTGGAATGACGAACCAAGATGCTAGAAACTACATTTAAAGTGTTTCGGGATGCTTGGAATGACGAACTAAGATGCTAGAAACTACATATAAAGTGTTTCGGGATGCTTGGAATGACGAACCAAGATGGTAGAAACTACATATAAAGTGTTTCGGGATGCTTGGAATGACGAACTAAGATGCTAGAAACTACATATAAAGTGTTTCGGGATGCTTGGAATGACGAACCAAGATGCTAGAAACTACATATAAAGTGTTTCGGGATACTTGGAATGACGAACCAAGATGCTAGAAACTACATTTAAAGTGTTTCGGGATGCTTGGAATGACGAACTAAGATGCTAGAAACTATATATAAAGTGTTTCGGGATGCTTGGAATGACGAACTAAGATGCTAGAAACTACATATAAAGTGTTTCGGGATGCTTGGAATGACGAACCAAGATGGTAGAAACTACATATAAAGTGTTTCGGGATGCTTGGAATGACGAACTAAGATGCTAGAAACTACATATAAAGTGTTTCGGGATGCGTGGAATGACGAACTAAGATGCTAGAAACTACATTTAAAGTGTTTCGGGATGCTTGGAATGACGAACCAAGATGCTAGAAACTACATATAAAGTGTTTCGGGATGCTTGGAATGACGAACCAAGATGCTAGAAACTACATATAAAGTGTTTCGGGATACTTGGAATGACGAACCAAGATGCTAGAAACTACATATAAAGTGTTTCGGGATGCGTGGGATGACGAACTAAGATGCTAGAAACTACATATAAAGTGTTTCGGGATACTTGGAATGACGTACCAAGATGCTAGAAACTACATATAAAGTGTTTCGGGATGCTTGGAATGACGAACCAAGATGCTAGAAACTACATATAAAGTGTTTCGGGATACTTGGAATGACGTACCAAGATGCTAGAAACTATATATAAAGTGTTTCGGGATGCTTGGAATGACGAACCAAGATGCTAGAAACTACATATAAAGTGTTTCGGGATACTTGGAATGACGTACCAAGATGCTAGAAACTACATTTAAAGTGTTTCGGGATGCTTGGAATGACGAACCAAGATGCTAGAAACTACATTTAAAGTGTTTCGGGATGCTTGGAATGACGAACCAAGATGCTAGAAACTACATTTAAAGTGTTTCGGGATGCTTGGAATGACGAACTAAGATGCTAGAAACTATATATAAAGTGTTTCGGGATGCTTGGAATGACGAACTAAGATGCTAGAAACTACATATAAAGTGTTTCGGGATGCTTGGAATGACGAACCAAGATGCTAGAAACTACATATAAAGTGTTTCGGGATACTTGGAATGACGAACCAAGATGCTAGAAACTACATATAAAGTGTTTCGGGATACTTGGAATGACGAACTAAGATGCTAGAAACTACATATAAAGTGTTTCGGGATGCGTGGGATGACGAACTTAGATGCTAGAAACTACATATAAAGTGTTTCGGGATGCGTGGGATGACGAACTAAGATGCTAGAAACTACATATAAAGTGTTTCGGGATGCTTGGAATGACGAACTAAGATGCTAGAAACTACATTTAAAGTGTTTCGGGATGCTTGGAATGACGAACTAAGATGCTAGAAACTACATATAAAGTGTTTCGGGATGCTTGGAATGACGAACCAAGATGCTAGAAACTACATATAAAGTGTTTCGGGATGCTTGGAATGACGAACTAAGATGCTAGAAACTAGAAAAAGTGTTTCGGGATGCTTGGACTGACGAACCAAGATGCTAGAAACTACATATAAAGTGTTTCGGGATGCTTGGAATGACGAACCAAGATGCTAGAAACTACATATAAAGTGTTTCGGGATGCTTGGAATGACGAACTAAGATGCTAGAAACTATATATAAAGTGTTTCGGGATGCTTGGAATGACGAACTAAGATGCTAGAAACTACATATAAAGTGTTTCGGGATGCTTGGAATGACGAACCAAGATGCTAGAAACTACATTTAAAGTGTTTCGGGATGCTTGGAATGACGAACCAAGATGCTAGAAACTACATATAAAGTGTTTCGGGATACTTGGAATGACGAACCAAGATGCTAGAAACTACATATAAAGTGTTTCGGGATACTTGGAATGACGAACTAAGATGCTAGAAACTACATATAAAGTGTTTCGGGATGCGTGGGATGACGAACTTAGATGCTAGAAACTACATATAAAGTGTTTCGGGATGCGTGGGATGACGAACTAAGATGCTAGAAACTACATATAAAGTGTTTCGGGATGCGTGGGATGACGAACTAAGATGCTAGAAACTACATATAAAGTGTTTCGGGATGCTTGGAATGACGAACTAAGATGCTAGAAACTACATTTAAAGTGTTTCGGGATGCTTGGAATGACGAACTAAGATGCTAGAAACTACATATAAAGTGTTTCGGGATGCGTGGAATGACGAACTAAGATGCTGGAAACTACATTTAAAGTGTTTCGGGATGCTTGGAATGACGAACTTAGATGCTAGAAACTACATATTAAGTGTTTCGGGATGCTTGGAATGACGAACTAAGATGCTAGAAACTACATTTAAAGTGTTTCGGGATGCTTGGAATGACGAACCAAGATGCTAGAAACTACATATAAAGTGTTTCGGGATGCTTGGAATGACGAACCAAGATGCTAGAAACTACATATAAAGTGTTTCGGGATGCGTGGGATGACGAACTAAGATGCTAGAAACTACATATAAAGTGTTTCGGGATGCGTGGAATGACGAACTAAGATGCTAGAAACTACATATAAAGTGTTTCGGGATGCTTGGAATGACGAACTAAGATGCTAGAAACTACATTTAAAGTGTTTCGGGATGCTTGGAATGACGAACCAAGATGCTAGAAACTACATATAAAGTGTTTCAGGATACTTGGAATGACGAACTAAGATGCTAGAAACTACATATAAAGTGTTTCGGGATACTTGGAATGACGAACCAAGATGCTAGAAACTACATATAAAGTGTTTCGGGATGCGTGGAATGACGAACTAAGATGCTGGAAACTACATTTAAAGTGTTTCGGGATGCTTGGAATGACGTACTTAGATGCTAGAAACTACATATAAAGTGTTTCGGGATGCTTGGAATGACGAACCAAGATGCTAGAAACTACATATAAAGTGTTTCGGGATGCTTGGAATGACGAACTAAGATGCTAGAAACTACATATAAAGTGTTTCGGGATGCGTGGAATGACGAACTAAGATGCTAGAAACTACATTTAAAGTGTTTCGGGATGCTTGGAATGACGAACCAAGATGCTAGAAACTACATTTAAAGTGTTTCGGGATACTTGGAATGACGAACCAAGATGCTAGAAACTACATATAAAGTGTTTCGGGATGCTTGGAATGACGAACCAAGATGCTAGAAACTACATTTAAAGTGTTTCGGGATGCTTGGAATGACGAACCAAGATGCTAGAAACTACATATTAAGTGTTTCGGGATGCTTGGAATGACGAACTAAGATGCTAGAAACTACATTTAAAGTGTTTCGGGATGCTTGGAATGACGAACCAAGATGCTAGAAACTACATATAAAGTGTTTCGGGATGCTTGGAATGACGAACCAAGATGCTAGAAACTACATATAAAGTGTTTCGGGATGCGTGGGATGACGAACTAAGATGCTAGAAACTACATATAAAGTGTTTCGGGATGCGTGGAATGACGAACTAAGATGCTAGAAACTACATATAAAGTGTTTCGGGATGCTTGGAATGACGAACTAAGATGCTAGAAACTACATATAAAGTGTTTCGGGATGCTTGGAATGACGAACCAAGATGCTAGAAACTACATATAAAGTGTTTCAGGATACTTGGAATGACGAACTAAGATGCTAGAAACTACATATAAAGTGTTTCGGGATACTTGGAATGACGAACCAAGATGCTAGAAACTACATATAAAGTGTTTCGGGATGCGTGGAATGACGAACTAAGATGCTAGAAACTACATTTAAAGTGTTTCGGGATGCTTGGAATGACGAACCAAGATGCTAGAAACTACATTTAAAGTGTTTCGGGATACTTGGAATGACGAACCAAGATGCTAGAAACTACATATAAAGTGTTTCGGGATGCTTGGAATGACGAACCAAGATGCTAGAAACTACATTTAAAGTGTTTCGGGATGCTTGGAATGACGAACTTAGATGCTAGAAACTACATATTAAGTGTTTCGGGATGCTTGGAATGACGAACTAAGATGCTAGAAACTACATTTAAAGTGTTTCGGGATGCTTGGAATGACGAACCAAGATGCTAGAAACTACATATAAAGTGTTTCGGGATGCTTGGAATGACGAACCAAGATGCTAGAAACTACATATAAAGTGTTTCGGGATGCGTGGGATGACGAACTAAGATGCTAGAAACTACATATAAAGTGTTTCGGGATGCGTGGAATGACGAACTAAGATGCTAGAAACTACATATAAAGTGTTTCGGGATGCTTGGAATGACGAACTAAGATGCTAGAAACTACATTTAAAGTGTTTCGGGATGCTTGGAATGACGAACCAAGATGCTAGAAACTACATATAAAGTGTTTCGGGATACTTGGAATGACGAACTAAGATGCTAGAAACTACATATAAAGTGTTTCGGGATACTTGGAATGACGAACCAAGATGCTAGAAACTACATATAAAGTGTTTCGGGATGCGTGGAATGACGAACTAAGATGCTGGAAACTACATTTAAAGTGTTTCGGGATGCTTGGAATGACGTACTTAGATGCTAGAAACTACATATAAAGTGTTTCGGGATGCTTGGAATGACGAACCAAGATGCTAGAAACTACATATAAAGTGTTTCGGGATGCTTGGAATGACGAACTAAGATGCTAGAAACTACATATAAAGTGTTTCGGGATGCTTGGAATGACGAACCAAGATGCTAGAAACTACATTTAAAGTGTTTCGGGATGCTTGGAATGACGAACCAAGATGCTAGAAACTACATTTAAAGTGTTTCGGGATACTTGGAATGACGAACCAAGATGCTAGAAACTACATATAAAGTGTTTCGGGATGCTTGGAATGACGAACCAAGATGCTAGAAACTACATATAAAGTGTTTCGGGATGCTTGGAATGACGAACCAAGATGCTAGAAACTACATATAAAGTGTTTCGGGATGCTTGGAATGACGAACTAAGATGCTAGAAACTATATATAAAGTGTTTCGGGATGCTTGGAATGACGAACTAAGATGCTAGAAACTACATATAAAGTGTTTCGGGATGCTTGGAATGACGAACCAAGATGCTAGAAACTACATTTAAAGTGTTTCGGGATGCTTGGAATGACGAACTAAGATGCTAGAAACTACATATAAAGTGTTTCGGGATGCGTGGGATGACGAACTTAGATGCTAGAAACTACATATAAAGTGTTTCGGGATGCGTGGGATGACGAACTAAGATGCTAGAAACTACATATAAAGTGTTTCGGGATGCTTGGAATGACGAACTAAGATGCTAGAAACTACATTTAAAGTGTTTCGGGATGCTTGGAATGACGAACCAAGATGCTAGAAACTACATTTAAAGTGTTTCGGGATACTTGGAATGACGAACTAAGATGCTAGAAACTATATATAAAGTGTTTCGGGATGCTTGGAATGACGAACCAAGATGCTAGAAACTACATATAAAGTGTTTCGGGATGCTTGGAATGACGAACCAAGATGCTAGAAACTACATATAAAGTGTTTCGGGATGCTTGGAATGACGAACCAAGATGCTAGAAACTACATTTAAAGTGTTTCGGGATGCTTGGAATGACGAACTAAGATGCTAGAAACTACATATAAAGTGTTTCGGGATGCTTGGAATGACGAACTAAGAGGCTAGAAACTACATATAAAGTGTTTCGGGATGCGTGGGATGACGAACTAAGATGCTAGAAACTACATATAAAGTGTTTCGGGATGCTTGGAATGACGAACTAAGATGCTAGAAACTACATATAAAGTGTTTCGGGATGCTTGGAATGACGAACCAAGATGCTAGAAACTACATTTAAAGTGTTTCGGGATGCTTGGAATGACGAACTAAGATGCTAGAAACTACATATAAAGTGTTTCGGGATACTTGGAATGACGAACCAAGATGCTAGAAACTACATTTAAAGTGTTTCGGGATGCTTGCAATGACGAACTAAGATGCTAGAAACTACATATATAGTGTTTCGGGATGCTTGGAATGACGAACCAAGATGCTAGAAACTACATTTAAAGTGTTTCGGGATGCTTGGAATGACGAACCAAGATGCTAGAAACTACATTTAAAGTGTTTCGGGATGCTTGGAATGACGAACTAAGATGCTAGAAACTACATATAAAGTGTTTCGGGATACTTGGAATGACGAACCAAGATGCTAGAAACTACATTTAAAGTGTTTCGGGATGCTTGGAATGACGAACTAAGATGCTAGAAACTACATATAAAGTGTTTCGGGATGCTTGGAATGACGAACCAAGATGCTAGAAACTACATTTAAAGTGTTTCGGGATGCGTGGAATGACGAACTAAGATGCTAGAAACTACATTTAAAGTGTTTCGGGATGCTGGGAATGACGAACTAAGATGCTAGAAACTATATATAAAGTGTTTCGGGATGCTTGGAATGACGAACCAAGATGCTAGAAACTACATTTAAAGTGTTTCGGGATGCTTGGAATGACGAACCAAGATGCTAGAAACTACATTTAAAGTGTTTCGGGATGCTTGGAATGACGAACTAAGATGCTAGAAACTACATATAAAGTGTTTCGGGATGCTTGGAATGACGAACTAAGATGCTAGAAACTATATATAAAGTGTTTCGGGATGCTTGGAATGACGAACTAAGATGCTAGAAACTACATATAAAGTGTTTCGGGATGCTTGGAATGACGAACCAAGATGCTAGAAACTACATTTAAAGTGTTTCGGGATGCTTGGAATGACGAACTAAGATGCTAGAAACTACATATAAAGTGTTTCGGGATGCGTGGGATGACGAACTAAGATGCTAGAAACTACATATAAAGTGTTTCGGGATGCGTGGGATGACGAACTAAGATGCTAGAAACTACATATAAAGTGTTTCGGGATGCTTGGAATGACGAACTAAGATGCTAGAAACTACATTTAAAGTGTTTCGGGATGCTTGGAATGACGAACCAAGATGCTAGAAACTACATTTAAAGTGTTTCGGGATACTTGGAATGACGAACTAAGATGCTAGAAACTATATATAAAGTGTTTCGGGATGCTTGGAATGACGAACCAAGATGCTAGAAACTACATATAAAGTGTTTCGGGATGCTTGGAATGACGAACCAAGATGCTAGAAACTACATATAAAGTGTTTCGGGATGCTTGGAATGACGAACCAAGATGCTAGAAACTACATATAAAGTGTTTCGGGATGCTTGGAATGACGAACCAAGATGCTAGAAACTACATTTAAAGTGTTTCGGGATGCTTGGAATGACGAACTAAGATGCTAGAAACTACATATAAAGTGTTTCGGGATGCTTGGAATGACGAACTAAGAGGCTAGAAACTACATATAAAGTGTTTCGGGATGCGTGGGATGACGAACTAAGATGCTAGAAACTACATATAAAGTGTTTCGGGATGCTTGGAATGACGAACTAAGATGCTAGAAACTACATATAAAGTGTTTCGGGATGCTTGGAATGACGAACCAAGATGCTAGAAACTACATTTAAAGTGTTTCGGGATGCTTGGAATGACGAACTAAGATGCTAGAAACTACATATAAAGTGTTTCGGGATACTTGGAATGACGAACCAAGATGCTAGAAACTACATTTAAAGTGTTTCGGGATGCTTGGAATGACGAACTAAGATGCTAGAAACTACATATAAAGTGTTTCGGGATGCTTGGAATGACGAACCAAGATGCTAGAAACTACATTTAAAGTGTTTCGGGATGCGTGGAATGACGAACTAAGATGCTAGAAACTACATTTAAAGTGTTTCGGGATGCTGGGAATGACGAACTAAGATGCTAGAAACTATATATAAAGTGTTTCGGGATGCTTGGAATGACGAACCAAGATGCTAGAAACTACATTTAAAGTGTTTCGGGATGCTTGGAATGACGAACCAAGATGCTAGAAACTACATTTAAAGTGTTTCGGGATGCTTGGAATGACGAACCAAGATGCTAGAAACTACATATAAAGTGTTTCGGGATGCTTGGAATGACGAACCAAGATGCTAGAAACTACATATAAAGTGTTTCGGGATGCTTGGAATGACGAACCAAGATGCTAGAAACTACATATAAAGTGTTTCGGGATGCTTGGAATGACGAACCAAGATGCTAGAAACTACATTTAAAGTGTTTCGGGATGCTTGGAATGACGAACTAAGATGCTAGAAACTACATATAAAGTGTTTCGGGATGCTTGGAATGACGAACTAAGAGGCTAGAAACTACATATAAAGTGTTTCGGGATGCGTGGGATGACGAACTAAGATGCTAGAAACTACATATAAAGTGTTTCGGGATGCTTGGAATGACGAACTAAGATGCTAGAAACTACATATAAAGTGTTTCGGGATGCTTGGAATGACGAACCAAGATGCTAGAAACTACATTTAAAGTGTTTCGGGATGCTTGGAATGACGAACTAAGATGCTAGAAACTACATATAAAGTGTTTCGGGATACTTGGAATGACGAACCAAGATGCTAGAAACTACATTTAAAGTGTTTCGGGATGCTTGGAATGACGAACTAAGATGCTAGAAACTACATATATAGTGTTTCGGGATGCTTGGAATGACGAACCAAGATGCTAGAAACTACATTTAAAGTGTTTCGGGATGCGTGGAATGACGAACTAAGATGCTAGAAACTACATTTAAAGTGTTTCGGGATGCTGGGAATGACGAACTAAGATGCTAGAAACTATATATAAAGTGTTTCGGGATGCTTGGAATGACGAACCAAGATGCTAGAAACTACATTTAAAGTGTTTCGGGATGCTTGGAATGACGAACTAAGATGCTAGAAACTACATATAAAGTGTTTCGGGATGCTTGGAATGACGAACTAAGAGGCTAGAAACTACATATAAAGTGTTTCGGGATGCTTGGAATGACGAACCAAGATGCTAGAAACTACATATAAAGTGTTTCGGGATGCTTGGAATGACGAACTAAGATGCTAGAAACTATATATAAAGTGTTTCGGGATGCTTGGAATGACGAACTAAGATGCTAGAAACTACATATAAAGTGTTTCGGGATGCTTGGAATGACGAACCAAGATGCTAGAAACTACATTTAAAGTGTTTCGGGATGCTTGGAATGACGAACTAAGATGCTAGAAACTACATATAAAGTGTTTCGGGATGCGTGGGATGACGAACTTAGATGCTAGAAACTACATATAAAGTGTTTCGGGATGCGTGGGATGACGAACTAAGATGCTAGAAACTACATATAAAGTGTTTCGGGATGCTTGGAATGACGAACTAAGATGCTAGAAACTACATTTAAAGTGTTTCGGGATGCTTGGAATGACGAACCAAGATGCTAGAAACTATATATAAAGTGTTTCGGGATGCTTGGAATGACGAACCAAGATGCTAGAAACTACATATAAAGTGTTTCGGGATGCTTGGAATGACGAACCAAGATGCTAGAAACTACATATAAAGTGTTTCGGGATGCTTGGAATGACGAACCAAGATGCTAGAAACTACATTTAAAGTGTTTCGGGATGCTTGGAATGACGAACTAAGATGCTAGAAACTACATATAAAGTGTTTCGGGATGCTTGGAATGACGAACTAAGAGGCTAGAAACTACATATAAAGTGTTTCGGGATGCGTGGGATGACGAACTAAGATGCTAGAAACTACATATAAAGTGTTTCGGGATGCTTGGAATGACGAACTAAGATGCTAGAAACTACATATAAAGTGTTTCGGGATGCTTGGAATGACGAACCAAGATGCTAGAAACTACATTTAAAGTGTTTCGGGATGCTTGGAATGACGAACTAAGATGCTAGAAACTACATATAAAGTGTTTCGGGATACTTGGAATGACGAACCAAGATGCTAGAAACTACATTTAAAGTGTTTCGGGATGCTTGGAATGACGAACTAAGATGCTAGAAACTACATATAAAGTGTTTCGGGATGCTTGGAATGACGAACCAAGATGCTAGAAACTACATTTAAAGTGTTTCGGGATGCGTGGAATGACGAACTAAGATGCTAGAAACTACATTTAAAGTGTTTCGGGATGCTGGGAATGACGAACTAAGATGCTAGAAACTATATATAAAGTGTTTCGGGATGCTTGGAATGACGAACCAAGATGCTAGAAACTACATTTAAAGTGTTTCGGGATGCTTGGAATGACGAACTAAGATGCTAGAAACTACATATAAAGTGTTTCGGGATGCTTGGAATGACGAACTAAGAGGCTAGAAACTACATATAAAGTGTTTCGGGATGCTTGGAATGACGAACTAAGATGCTAGAAACTACATATAAAGTGTTTCGGGATGCTTGGAATGACGAACCAAGATGCTAGAAACTACATTTAAAGTGTTTCGGGATGCTTGGAATGACGAACTAAGATGCTAGAAACTACATATAAAGTGTTTCGGGATACTTGGAATGACGAACCAAGATGCTAGAAACTACATTTAAAGTGTTTCGGGATGCTTGGAATGACGAACTAAGATGCTAGAAACTACATATAAAGTGTTTCGGGATGCTGGGAATGACGAACTAAGATGCTAGAAACTATATATAAAGTGTTTCGGGATGCTTGGAATGACGAACCAAGATGCTAGAAACTACATTTAAAGTGTTTCGGGATGCTTGGAATGACGAACTAAGATGCTAGAAACTACATATAAAGTGTTTCGGGATGCTTGGAATGACGAACTAAGATGCTAGAAACTACATTTAAAGTGTTTCGGGATGCTTGGAATGACGAACCAAGATGCTAGAAACTATATATAAAGTGTTTCGGGATGCTTGGAATGACGAACCAAGATGCTAGAAACTACATATAAAGTGTTTCGGGATGCTTGGAATGACGAACCAAGATGCTAGAAACTACATATAAAGTGTTTCGGGATGCTTGGAATGACGAACCAAGATGCTAGAAACTACATTTAAAGTGTTTCGGGATGCTTGGAATGACGAACTAAGATGCTAGAAACTACATATAAAGTGTTTCGGGATGCTTGGAATGACGAACTAAGAGGCTAGAAACTACATATAAAGTGTTTCGGGATGCGTGGGATGACGAACTAAGATGCTAGAAACTACATATAAAGTGTTTCGGGATGCTTGGAATGACGAACTAAGATGCTAGAAACTACATATAAAGTGTTTCGGGATGCTTGGAATGACGAACTAAGATGCTAGAAACTACATATAAAGTGTTTCGGGATGCTTGGAATGACGAACCAAGATGCTAGAAACTACATTTAAAGTGTTTCGGGATGCTTGGAATGACGAACTAAGATGCTAGAAACTACATATAAAGTGTTTCGGGATACTTGGAATGACGAACCAAGATGCTAGAAACTACATTTAAAGTGTTTCGGGATGCTTGGAATGACGAACTAAGATGCTAGAAACTACATATAAAGTGTTTCGGGATGCTTGGAATGACGAACCAAGATGCTAGAAACTACATTTAAAGTGTTTCGGGATGCGTGGAATGACGAACTAAGATGCTAGAAACTACATTTAAAGTGTTTCGGGATGCTGGGAATGACGAACTAAGATGCTAGAAACTATATATAAAGTGTTTCGGGATGCTTGGAATGACGAACCAAGATGCTAGAAACTACATTTAAAGTGTTTCGGGATGCTTGGAATGACGAACTAAGATGCTAGAAACTACATATAAAGTGTTTCGGGATGCTTGGAATGACGAACTAAGAGGCTAGAAACTACATATAAAGTGTTTCGGGATGCGTGGGATGACGAACTAAGATGCTAGAAACTACATATAAAGTGTTTCGGGATGCTTGGAATGACGAACTAAGATGCTAGAAACTACATATAAAGTGTTTCGGGATGCTTGGAATGACGAACCAAGATGCTAGAAACTACATTTAAAGTGTTTCGGGATGCTTGGAATGACGAACTAAGATGCTAGAAACTACATATAAAGTGTTTCGGGATACTTGGAATGACGAACCAAGATGCTAGAAACTACATTTAAAGTGTTTCGGGATGCTTGGAATGACGAACTAAGATGCTAGAAACTACATATAAAGTGTTTCGGGATGCTGGGAATGACGAACTAAGATGCTAGAAACTATATATAAAGTGTTTCGGGATGCTTGGAATGACGAACCAAGATGCTAGAAACTACATTTAAAGTGTTTCGGGATGCTTGGAATGACGAACTAAGATGCTAGAAACTACATATAAAGTGTTTCGGGATGCTTGGAATGACGAACTAAGATGCTAGAAACTACATTTAAAGTGTTTCGGGATGCTTGGAATGACGAACCAAGATGCTAGAAACTATATATAAAGTGTTTCGGGATGCTTGGAATGACGAACCAAGATGCTAGAAACTACATATAAAGTGTTTCGGGATGCTTGGAATGACGAACCAAGATGCTAGAAACTACATATAAAGTGTTTCGGGATGCTTGGAATGACGAACCAAGATGCTAGAAACTACATTTAAAGTGTTTCGGGATGCTTGGAATGACGAACTAAGATGCTAGAAACTACATATAAAGTGTTTCGGGATGCTTGGAATGACGAACTAAGAGGCTAGAAACTACATATAAAGTGTTTCGGGATGCGTGGGATGACGAACTAAGATGCTAGAAACTACATATAAAGTGTTTCGGGATGCTTGGAATGACGAACTAAGATGCTAGAAACTACATATAAAGTGTTTCGGGATGCTTGGAATGACGAACCAAGATGCTAGAAACTACATTTAAAGTGTTTCGGGATGCTTGGAATGACGAACTAAGATGCTAGAAACTACATATAAAGTGTTTCGGGATGCTTGGAATGACGAACTAAGATGCTAGAAACTACATATAAAGTGTTTCGGGATACTTGGAATGACGAACCAAGATGCTAGAAACTACATTTAAAGTGTTTCGGGATGCTTGGAATGACGAACTAAGATGCTAGAAACTACATATAAAGTGTTTCGGGATGCTTGGAATGACGAACCAAGATGCTAGAAACTACATTTAAAGTGTTTCGGGATGCGTGGAATGACGAACTAAGATGCTAGAAACTACATTTAAAGTGTTTCGGGATGCTGGGAATGACGAACTAAGATGCTAGAAACTATATATAAAGTGTTTCGGGATGCTTGGAATGACGAACCAAGATGCTAGAAACTACATTTAAAGTGTTTCGGGATGCTTGGAATGACGAACTAAGATGCTAGAAACTACATATAAAGTGTTTCGGGATGCTTGGAATGACGAACTAAGAGGCTAGAAACTACATATAAAGTGTTTCGGGATGCGTGGGATGACGAACTAAGATGCTAGAAACTACATATAAAGTGTTTCGGGATGCTGGGAATGACGAACTAAGATGCTAGAAACTATATATAAAGTGTTTCGGGATGCTTGGAATGACGAACCAAGATGCTAGAAACTACATTTAAAGTGTTTCGGGATGCTTGGAATGACGAACTAAGATGCTAGAAACTACATTTAAAGTGTTTCGGGATGCTTGGAATGACGAACTAAGATGCTAGAAACTACATATAAAGTGTTTCGGGATGCTTGGAATGACGAACCAAGATGCTAGAAACTACATTTAAAGTGTTTCGGGATGCTTGGAATGACGAACTAAGATGCTAGAAACTACATATAAAGTGTTTCGGGATACTTGGAATGACGAACCAAGATGCTAGAAACTACATTTAAAGTGTTTCGGGATGCTTGGAATGACGAACTAAGATGCTAGAAACTACATATAAAGTGTTTCGGGATGCTTGGAATGACGAACTAAGATGCTAGAAACTACATTTAAAGTGTTTCGGGATGCTTGGAATGACGAACCAAGATGCTAGAAACTATATATAAAGTGTTTCGGGATGCTTGGAATGACGAACCAAGATGCTAGAAACTACATATAAAGTGTTTCGGGATGCTTGGAATGACGAACCAAGATGCTAGAAACTACATATAAAGTGTTTCGGGATGCTTGGAATGACGAACCAAGATGCTAGAAACTACATTTAAAGTGTTTCGGGATGCTTGGAATGACGAACTAAGATGCTAGAAACTACATATAAAGTGTTTCGGGATGCTTGGAATGACGAACTAAGAGGCTAGAAACTACATATAAAGTGTTTCGGGATGCGTGGGATGACGAACTAAGATGCTAGAAACTACATATAAAGTGTTTCGGGATGCTTGGAATGACGAACTAAGATGCTAGAAACTACATATAAAGTGTTTCGGGATGCTTGGAATGACGAACTAAGATGCTAGAAACTACATATAAAGTGTTTCGGGATGCTTGGAATGACGAACCAAGATGCTAGAAACTACATTTAAAGTGTTTCGGGATGCTTGGAATGACGAACTAAGATGCTAGAAACTACATATAAAGTGTTTCGGGATACTTGGAATGACGAACCAAGATGCTAGAAACTACATTTAAAGTGTTTCGGGATGCTTGGAATGACGAACTAAGATGCTAGAAACTACATATAAAGTGTTTCGGGATGCTTGGAATGACGAACCAAGATGCTAGAAACTACATTTAAAGTGTTTCGGGATGCGTGGAATGACGAACCAAGATGCTAGAAACTACATATAAAGTGTTTCGGGATGCTTGGAATGACGAACCAAGATGCTAGAAACTACATATAAAGTGTTTCGGGATGCTTGGAATGACGAACCAAGATGCTAGAAACTACATTTAAAGTGTTTCGGGATGCTTGGAATGACGAACTAAGATGCTAGAAACTACATATAAAGTGTTTCGGGATGCTTGGAATGACGAACTAAGAGGCTAGAAACTACATATAAAGTGTTTCGGGATGCGTGGGATGACGAACTAAGATGCTAGAAACTACATATAAAGTGTTTCGGGATGCTTGGAATGACGAACTAAGATGCTAGAAACTACATATAAAGTGTTTCGGGATGCTTGGAATGACGAACCAAGATGCTAGAAACTACATTTAAAGTGTTTCGGGATGCTTGGAATGACGAACTAAGATGCTAGAAACTACATATAAAGTGTTTCGGGATACTTGGAATGACGAACCAAGATGCTAGAAACTACATTTAAAGTGTTTCGGGATGCTTGGAATGACGAACTAAGATGCTAGAAACTACATATAAAGTGTTTCGGGATGCTTGGAATGACGAACCAAGATGCTAGAAACTACATTTAAAGTGTTTCGGGATGCGTGGAATGACGAACTAAGATGCTAGAAACTACATTTAAAGTGTTTCGGGATGCTGGGAATGACGAACTAAGATGCTAGAAACTATATATAAAGTGTTTCGGGATGCTTGGAATGACGAACCAAGATGCTAGAAACTACATTTAAAGTGTTTCGGGATGCTTGGAATGACGAACTAAGATGCTAGAAACTACATATAAAGTGTTTCGGGATGCTTGGAATGACGAACTAAGAGGCTAGAAACTACATATAAAGTGTTTCGGGATGCTGGGAATGACGAACTAAGATGCTAGAAACTACATATATAGTGTTTCGGGATGCGTGGGATGACGAACTAAGATGCTAGAAACTACATATATAGTGTTTCGGGATGCGTGGGATGACGAACCAAGATGCTAGAAACTACATTTAAAGTGTTTCGGGATGCGTGGAATGACGAACTAAGATGCTAGAAACTACATTTAAAGTGTTTCGGGATGCTGGGAATGACGAACTAAGATGCTAGAAACTATATATAAAGTGTTTCGGGATGCTTGGAATGACGAACCAAGATGCTAGAAACTACATTTAAAGTGTTTCGGGATGCTTGGAATGACGAACTAAGATGCTAGAAACTACATATAAAGTGTTTCGGGATGCTTGGAATGACGAACTAAGATGCTAGAAACTACATATATAGTGTTTCGGGATGCTTGGAATGACGAACTAAGAGGCTAGAAACTACATATAAAGTGTTTCGGGATGCTGGGAATGACGAACTAAGATGCTAGAAACTACATTTAAAGTGTTTCGGGATGCTTGGAATGACGAACTAAGATGCTAGAAACTACATATATAGTGTTTCGGGATGCTTGGAATGACGAACCAAGATGCTAGAAACTACATTTAAAGTGTTTCGGGATGCGTGGAATGACGAACTAAGATGCTAGAAACTACATTTAAAGTGTTTCGGGATGCTGGGAATGACGAACTAAGATGCTAGAAACTATATATAAAGTGTTTCGGGATGCTTGGAATGACGAACCAAGATGCTAGAAACTACATTTAAAGTGTTTCGGGATGCTTGGAATGACGAACTAAGATGCTAGAAACTACATATAAAGTGTTTCGGGATGCTTGGAATGACGAACTAAGATGCTAGAAACTACATATATAGTGTTTCGGGATGCGTGGGATGACGAACTAAGATGCTAGAAACTACATATATAGTGTTTCGGGATGCGTGGGATGACGAACTAAGATGCTAGAAACTACATATAAAGTGTTTCGGGATGCTGGGAATGACGAACTAAGATGCTAGAAACTACATATAAAGTGTTTCGGGATGCGTGGGATGACGAACTAAGATGCTAGAAACTACATATATAGTGTTTCGGGATGCGTGGGATGACGAACTAAGATGCTAGAAACTACATATATAGTGTTTCGGGATGCGTGGGATGAAGAACTTAGATGCTAGAAACTACATATAAAGTGTTTCGGGATGCGTGGGATGACGAACTAAGATGCTAGAAACTACATATAAAGTGTTTCGGGATGCTTGGAATGACGAACTAAGATGCTAGAAACTACATTTAAAGTGTTTCGGGATGCTTGGAATGACGAACCAAGATGCTAGAAACTACATTTAAAGTGTTTCGGGATGCTTGGAATGACGAACCAAGATGCTAGAAACTACATTTAAAGTGTTTCGGGATACTTGGAATGACGAACCAAGATGCTAGAAACTACATATAAAGTGTTTCGGGATGCTTGGAATGACGAACCAAGATGCTAGAAACTACATATAAAGTGTTTCGGGATGCTTGGAATGACGAACCAAGATGCTAGAAACTACATATAAAGTGTTTCGGGATGCTTGGAATGACGAACTAAGATGCTAGAAACTACATATAAAGTGTTTCGGGATGCTTGGAATGACGAACCAAGATGCTAGAAACTACATTTAAAGTGTTTCGGGATGCTTGGAATGACGAACTAAGATGCTAGAAACTACATATAAAGTGTTTCGGGATGCGTGGGATGACGAACTTAGATGCTAGAAACTACATATAAAGTGTTTCGGGATGCGTGGGATGACGAACTAAGATGCTAGAAACTACATATAAAGTGTTTCGGGATGCTTGGAATGACGAACCAAGATGCTAGAAACTACATATAAAGTGTTTCGGGATGCTTGGAATGACGAACCAAGATGCTAGAAACTACATTTAAAGTGTTTCGGGATACTTGGAATGACGAACCAAGATGCTAGAAACTACATATAAAGTGTTTCGGGATGCTTGGAATGACGAACCAAGATGCTAGAAACTACATATAAAGTGTTTCGGGATGCTTGGAATGACGAACCAAGATGCTAGAAACTACATATAAAGTGTTTCGGGATGCTTGGAATGACGAACCAAGATGCTAGAAACTACATTTAAAGTGTTTCGGGATGCTTGGAATGACGAACTAAGATGCTAGAAACTACATTTAAAGTGTTTCGGGATGCTTGGAATGACGAACCAAGATGCTAGAAACTACATATAAAGTGTTTCGGGATGCTTGGAATGACGAACCAAGATGCTAGAAACTACATATAAAGTGTTTCGGGATACTTGGAATGACGAACTAAGATGCTAGAAACTACATATAAAGTGTTTCGGGATGCGTGGGATGACGAACTTAGATGCTAGAAACTACATATAAAGTGTTTCGGGATGCGTGGGATGACGAACTAAGATGCTAGAAACTACATATAAAGTGTTTCGGGATGCTTGGAAAGACGAACTAAGATGCTAGAAACTACATTTAAAGTGTTTCGGGATGCTTGGAATGACGAACCAAGATGCTAGAAACTACATTTAAAGTGTTTCGGGATACTTGGAATGACGAACCAAGATGCTAGAAACTACATATAAAGTGTTTCGGGATGCTTGGAATGACGAACCAAGATGCTAGAAACTACATATAAAGTGTTTCGGGATGCTTGGAATGACGAACCAAGATGCTAGAAACTACATATAAAGTGTTTCGGGATGCTTGGAATGACGAACCAAGATGCTAGAAACTACATTTAAAGTGTTTCGGGATGCTTGGAATGACGAACTAAGATGCTAGAAACTACATATAAAGTGTTTCGGGATGCTTGGAATGACGAACTAAGAGGCTAGAAACTACATATAAAGTGTTTCGGGATGCTGGGAATGACGAACTAAGATGCTAGAAACTACATATAAAGTGTTTCGGGATGCGTGGGATGACGAACTATGATGCTAGAAACTACATATAAAGTGTTTCGGGATGCGTGGGATGACGAACTAAGATGCTAGAAACTACATATATAGTGTTTCGGGATGCGTGGGATGACGAACTAAGATGCTAGAAACTACATATATAGTGTTTCGGGATGCGTGGGATGACGAACTAAGATGCTAGAAACTACATATAAAGTGTTTCGGGATGCTGGGAATGACGAACTAAGATGCTAGAAACTACATATAAAGTGTTTCGGGATGCGTGGGATGACGAACTAAGATGCTAGAAACTACATATATAGTGTTTCGGGATGCGTGGGATGACGAACTAAGATGCTAGAAACTACATATATAGTGTTTCGGGATGCGTGGGATGACGAACTAAGATGCTAGAAACTACATATAAAGTGTTTCGGGATGCTGGGAATGACGAACTACGATGCTAGAAACTACATATAAAGTGTTTCGGGATGCTGGGAATGACGAACTAAGATGCTAGAAACTACATATAAAGTGTTTCGGGATGCGTGGGATGACGAACTAAGATGCTAGAAACTACATATAAAGTGTTTCGGGATGCTTGGAATGACGAACTAAGATGCTAGAAACTACATATAAAGTGTTTCGGGATGCGTGGGATGACGAACTAAGATGCTAGAAACTACATATAAAGTGTTTCGGGATGCGTGGGATGACGAACTAAGATGCTAGAAACTACATATAAAGTGTTTCGGGATGCGTGGGATGACGAACTAAGATGCTAGAAACTACATATAAAGTGTTTCGGGATACTTGGAATGACGAACTAATGCGCTAGAAACTGCATATAAAGTGTTTAGGGATACTTGGAATGACGAACCAAGATGCTAGAAACTACATATAAAGTGTTTCGGGATACTTGGAATGACGAACTAATGCGCTAGAAACTGCATATAAAGTGTTTAGGGATACTTGGAATGACGAACTAAGATGCTAGAAACTACATATAAAGTGTTTCGGGATGCTTGGAATGACGAACTAAGATGCTAGAAACTACATATAAAGTGTTTCGGGATACGTGGAATGACGAACTAAGATGCTAGAAACTACATATAAAGTGTTTCGGGATGCGTGGAATGACGAACTAAGATGCTAGAAACTACATATAAAGTGTTTCGGGATGCGTGGGATGACGAACTAAGATGCTAGAAACTACATATAAAGTGTTTCGGGATGCGTGGGATGACGAACTAAGATGCTAGAAACTACATATAAAGTGTTTCGGGATGCTTGGAATGACGAACTAAGATGCTAGAAACTACATATAAAGTGTTTCGGGATGCGTGGGATGACGAACTAAGATGCTAGAAACTACATATAAAGTGTTTCGGGATGCGTGGGATGACGAACTAAGATGCTAGAAACTACATATAAAGTGTTTCGGGATGCGTGGAATGACGAACTAAGATGCTAGAAACTACATATAAAGTGTTTCGGGATGCGTGGGATGACGAACTAAGATGCTAGAAACTACATATAAAGTGTTTCGGGATACGTGGAATGACGAACTAAGATGCTAGAAACTACATATAAAGTGTTTCGGGATGCGTGGGATGACGAACTAAGATGCTAGAAACTACATATAAAGTGTTTCGGGATACGTGGAATGACGAACTAAGATGCTAGAAACTACATATAAAGTGTTTCGGGATGCTTGGAATGACGAACTAAGATGCTAGAAACTACATATAAAGTGTTTCGGGATACGTGGAATGACGAACTAAGATGCTAGAAACTACATATAAAGTGTTTCGGGATACTTGGAATGACGAACTAAGATGCTAGAAACTACATATAAAGTGTTTCGGGATACTTGGAATGACGAACTAAGATGCTAGAAACTACATATAAAGTGTTTCGGGATACTTGGAATGACGAACTAAGATACTAGAAACTACATATAAAGTGTTTCGGGATACTTGGAATGACGAACTAAGATGCTAGAAACTACATATAAAGTGTTTCGGGATGCTTGGAATGACGAACTAAGATGCTAGAAACTACATATAAAGTGTTTCGGGATGCGTGGGATGACGAACTGAGATGCTAGAAACTACATATAAAGTGTTTCGGGATGCTGGGAATGACGAACTAAGATGCTAGAAACTACATATAAAGTGTTTAGGGATACTTGGAATGACGAACTAAGATGCTAGAAACTACATATAAAGTGTTTCGGGATGCTTGGAATGACGAACTAAGATGCTAGAAACTACATATAAAGTGTTTCGGGATACGTGGAATGACGAACTAAGATGCTAGAAACTACATATATAGTGTTTCGGGATGCGTGGGATGACGAACTAAGATGCTAGAAACTACATATATAGTGTTTCGGGATGCGTGGGATGACGAACTAAGATGCTAGAAACTACATATAAAGTGTTTCGGGATGCTGGGAATGACGAACTAAGATGCTAGAAACTACATATAAAGTGTTTCGGGATGCTGGGAATGACGAACTAAGATGCTAGAAACTACATATAAAGTGTTTCGGGATGCGTGGGATGACGAACTAAGATGCTAGAAACTACATATAAAGTGTTTCGGGATGCTTGGAATGACGAACTAAGATGCTAGAAACTACATATAAAGTGTTTCGGGATGCGTGGGATGACGAACTAAGATGCTAGAAACTACATATAAAGTGTTTCGGGATGCGTGGGATGACGAACTAAGATGCTAGAAACTACATATAAAGTGTTTCGGGATGCGTGGGATGACGAACTAAGATGCTAGAAACTACATATAAAGTGTTTCGGGATGCTTGGAATGACGAACTAAGATGCTAGAAACTACATATAAAGTGTTTCGGGATGCGTGGGATGACGAACTAAGATGCTAGAAACTACATATAAAGTGTTTCGGGATGCGTGGGATGACGAACTAAGATGCTAGAAACTACATATAAAGTGTTTCGGGATGCGTGGAATGACGAACTAAGATGCTAGAAACTACATATAAAGTGTTTCGGGATGCGTGGGATGACGAACTAAGATGCTAGAAACTACATATAAAGTGTTTCGGGATACGTGGAATGACGAACTAAGATGCTAGAAACTACATATAAAGTGTTTCGGGATGCTTGGAATGACGAACTAAGATGCTAGAAACTACATATAAAGTGTTTCGGGATACGTGGAATGACGAACTAAGATGCTAGAAACTACATATAAAGTGTTTCGGGATACTTGGAATGACGAACTAAGATGCTAGAAACTACATATAAAGTGTTTCGGGATACTTGGAATGACGAACTAAGATGCTAGAAACTACATATAAAGTGTTTCGGGATACTTGGAATGACGAACTAAGATACTAGAAACTACATATAAAGTGTTTCGGGATACTTGGAATGACGAACTAAGATGCTAGAAACTACATATAAAGTGTTTCGGGATGCTTGGAATGACGAACTAAGATGCTAGAAACTACATATAAAGTGTTTCGGGATGCGTGGGATGACGAACTGAGATGCTAGAAACTACATATAAAGTGTTTCGGGATGCTGGGAATGACGAACTAAGATGCTAGAAACTACATATAAAGTGTTTCGGGATACTTGGAATGACGAACTGAGATGCTAGAAACTACATATAAAGTGTTTCGGGATGCTGGGAATGACGAACTAAGATGCTAGAAACTACATATAAAGTGTTTCGAGATGCGTGGGATGACGAACTAAGATGCTAGAAACTACATATAAAGTGTTTCGGGATGCTTGGAATGACAAACTAAGATGCTAGAAACTACATATAAAGTGTTTCGGGATGCTTGGAATGACGAACTAAGATGCTAGAAACTACATATAAAGTGTTTCGGGATGCTTGGAATGACGAACTAAGATGCTAGAAACTACATATAAAGTGTTTCGAGATGCGTGGGATGACGAACTAAGATGCTAGAAACTACATATAAAGTGTTTCGGGATACTTGGAATGACGAACTGAGATGCTAGAAACTACATATAAAGTGTTTCGGGATGCGTGGGATGACGAACTAAGATGCTAGAAACTACATATAAAGTGTTTCGGGATGTGTGGGATGACGAACTAAGATGCTAGAAACTACATATAAAGTGTTTCGGGATGCTTGGAATGACGAACTAAGATGCTAGAAACTACATATAAAGTGTTTCGGGATACTTTGAATGACGAACTAAGATGCTAGAAACTACATATAAAGTGTTTCGGGATGCGTGGGATGACGAACTAAGATGCTAGAAACTACATATAAAGTGTTTCGGGATGCGTGGGATGACGAACTAAGATGCTAGAAACTACATATAAAGTGTTTCGGGATGCGTGGGATGACGAACTAAGATGCTAGAAACAACATATAAAGTGTTTCGGGATACTTGGAATGACGTACCAAGATGCTAGAAACTACATTTAAAGTGTTTCGGGATGCTTGGAATGACGAACTAAGATGCTAGAAACTACATATAAAGTGTTTCGGGATGCTTGGAATGACGAACTAAGATGCTAGAAACTACATATAAAGTGTTTCGGGATGCTTGGAATGACGAACTAAGATGCTAGAAACTACATATAAAGTGTTTCGGGATGCTGGGAATGACGAACTAAGATGCTAGAAACTACATATAAAGTGTTTCGGGATGCTGGGAATGACGAACTAAGATGCTAGAAACTACATATAAAGTGTTTCGGGATACTTGGAATGACGAACTGAGATGCTAGAAACTACATATAAAGTGTTTCGGGATGCTGGGAATGACGAACTAAGATGCTAGAAACTACATATAAAGTGTTTCGGGATGCGTGGGATGACGAACTGAGATGCTAGAAACTACATATAAAGTGTTTCGGGATGCTTGGAATGACGAACTGAGATGCTAGAAACTACATATAAAGTGTTTCGGGATGCTGGGAATGACGAACTAAGATGCTAGAAACTACATATAAAGTGTTTCGGGATGCTTGGAATGACGAACCAAGATGCTAGAAACTACATATAAAGTGTTTCGGGATGCGTGGGATGACGAACTAAGATGCTAGAAACTACATATAAAGTGTTTCGGGATACTTGGAATGACGAACTAAGATGCTAGAAACTACATTTAAAGTGTTTCGGTATGCGTGGAATGACGAACTAAGATGCTAGAAACTACATATAAAGTGTTTCGGGATGCGTGGAATGACGAACTAAGATGCTAGAAACTACATTTAAAGTGTTTCGGGATGCTTGGAATGACGAACTAAGATGCTAGAAACTACATATAAAGTGTTTCGGGATGCGTGGGATGACGAACTAAGATGCTAGAAACTACATATAAAGTGTTTCGGGATGCGTGGGATGACGAACTAAGATGCTAGAAACAACATATAAAGTGTTTCGGGATGCTTGGAATGACGAACTAAGATGCTAGAAACTACATATAAAGTGTTTCGGGATGCTTGGAATGACGAACTAAGATGCTAGAAACTACATATAAAGTGTTTCGGGATGCTTGGAATGACGAACTAAGATGCTAGAAACTACAAATAAAGTGTTTCGGGATGCTTGGAATGACGAACTAAGATGCTAGAAACTACATATAAAGTGTTTCGGGATGCTGGGAATGACGAACTAAGATGCTAGAAACTACATATAAAGTGTTTCGGGATGCTGGGAATGACGAACTAAGATGCTAGAAACTACATATAAAGTGTTTCGGGATACTTGGAATGACGAACTGAGATGCTAGAAACTACATATAAAGTGTTTCGGGATGCTGGGAATGACGAACTAAGATGCTAGAAACTACATATAAAGTGTTTCGGGATGCGTGGGATGACGAACTGAGATGCTAGAAACTACATATAAAGTGTTTCGGGATGCTTGGAATGACGAACTGAGATGCTAGAAACTACATATAAAGTGTTTCGGGATGCTGGGAATGACGAACTAAGATGCTAGAAACTACATATAAAGTGTTTCGGGATGCTTGGAATGACGAACCAAGATGCTAGAAACTACATATAAAGTGTTTCGGGATGCGTGGGATGACGAACTAAGATGCTAGAAACTACATATAAAGTGTTTCGGGATACTTGGAATGACGAACTAAGATGCTAGAAACTACATTTAAAGTGTTTCGGGATGCGTGGAATGACGAACTAAGATGCTAGAAACTACATATAAAGTGTTTCGGGATGCTTGGAATGACGAACCAAGATGCTAGAAACTACATATAAAGTGTTTCGGGATGCTTGGAATGACGAACTAAGATGCTAGAAACTACATATAAAGTGTTTCGGGATGCTTGGAATGACGAACTAAGATGCTAGAAACTACATATAAAGTGTTTCGGGATGCTTGGAATGACGAACTAAGATGCTAGAAACTACATATAAAGTGTTTCGGGATGCTTGGAATGACGAACTGAGATGCTAGAAACTACATATAAAGTGTTTCGAGATGCGTGGGATGACGAACTAAGATGCTAGAAACTACATATAAAGTGTTTCGGGATGCTTGGAATGACGAACTAAGATGCTAGAAACTACAAATAAAGTGTTTCGGGATGCTTGGAATGACGAACTAAGATGCTAGAAACTACATATAAAGTGTTTCGGGATGCTGGGAATGACGAACTAAGATGCTAGAAACTACATATAAAGTGTTTCGGGATGCTTGGAATGACGAACTAAGATGCTAGAAACTACATATAAAGTGTTTCGGGATGCTTGGAATGACGAACTAAGATGCTAGAAACTACATATAAAGTGTTTCGGGATGCGTGGGATGACGAACTAAGATGCTAGAAACTACATATAAAGTGTTTCGGGATACTTGGAATGACGAACTGAGATGCTAGAAACTACATATAAAGTGTTTCGGGATGCTGGGAATGACGAACTAAGATGCTAGAAACTACATATAAAGTGTTTCGGGATGCGTGGGATGACGAACTGAGATGCTAGAAACTACATATAAAGTGTTTCGGGATGCTGGGAATGACGAACTAAGATGCTAGAAACTACATATAAAGTGTTTCGGGATGCTTGGAATGACGAACCAAGATGCTAGAAACTACATATAAAGTGTTTCGGGATGCTTGGAATGACGAACTAAGATGCTAGAAACTACATATAAAGTGTTTCGGGATGCTTGGAATGACGAACTAAGATGCTAGAAACTACATATAAAGTGTTTCGGGATGCTTGGAATGACGAACTAAGATGCTAGAAACTACATATAAAGTGTTTCGGGATGCTTGGAATGACGAACTAAGATGCTAGAAACTACATATAAAGTGTTTCGGGATACTTGGAATGACGAACTGAGATGCTAGAAACTACATATAAAGTGTTTCGGGATGCTGGGAATGACGAACTAAGATGCTAGAAACTACATATAAAGTGTTTCGGGATGCGTGGGATGACGAACTAAGATGCTAGAAACTACATATAAAGTGTTTCGGGATACTTGGAATGACGAACTAAGATGCTAGAAACTACATTTAAAGTGTTTCGGGATGCGTGGAATGACGAACTAAGATGCTAGAAACTACATATAAAGTGTTTCGGGATGCTTGGAATGACGAACCAAGATGCTAGAAACTACATATAAAGTGTTTCGGGATGCTTGGAATGACGAACTAAGATGCTAGAAACTACATATAAAGTGTTTCGGGATGCTTGGAATGACGAACTAAGATGCTAGAAACTACATATAAAGTGTTTCGGGATACTTGGAATGACGAACTAAGATGCTAGAAACTACATATAAAGTGTTTCGGGATGCTTGGAATGACGAACTGAGATGCTAGAAACTACATATAAAGTGTTTCGAGATGCGTGGGATGACGAACTAAGATGCTAGAAACTACATATAAAGTGTTTCGGGATGCTTGGAATGACGAACTAAGATGCTAGAAACTACATATAAAGTGTTTCGGGATGCTTGGAATGACGAACTGAGATGCTAGAAACTACATATAAAGTGTTTCGGGATGCTGGGAATGACGAACTAAGATGCTAGAAACTACATATAAAGTGTTTCGAGATGCGTGGGATGACGAACTAAGATGCTAGAAACTACATATAAAGTGTTTCGGGATGCTTGGAATGACGAACTAAGATGCTAGAAACTACAAATAAAGTGTTTCGGGATGCTTGGAATGACGAACTAAGATGCTAGAAACTACATATAAAGTGTTTCGGGATGCTGGGAATGACGAACTAAGATGCTAGAAACTACATATAAAGTGTTTCGGGATGCTTGGAATGACGAACTAAGATGCTAGAAACTACATATAAAGTGTTTCGGGATGCTTGGAATGACGAACTAAGATGCTAGAAACTACATATAAAGTGTTTCGGGATGCGTGGGATGACGAACTAAGATGCTAGAAACTACATATAAAGTGTTTCGGGATGCGTGGGATGACGAACTAAGATGCTAGAAACAACATATAAAGTGTTTCGGGATGCTTGGAATGACGAACTAAGATGCTAGAAACTACATATAAAGTGTTTCGGGATGCTTGGAATGACGAACCAAGATGCTAGAAACTACATATAAAGTGTTTCGGGATGCTTGGAATGACGAACTAAGATGCTAGAAACTACATATAAAGTGTTTCGGGATGCTTGGAATGACGAACTAAGATGCTAGAAACTACATATAAAGTGTTTCGGGATGCTTGGAATGACGAACTAAGATGCTAGAAACTACATATAAAGTGTTTCGGGATGCTTGGAATGACGAACTGAGATGCTAGAAACTACATATAAAGTGTTTCGAGATGCGTGGGATGACGAACTAAGATGCTAGAAACTACATATAAAGTGTTTCGGGATGCTTGGAATGACGAACTAAGATGCTAGAAACTACATATAAAGTGTTTCGGGATGCTTGGAATGACGAACTGAGATGCTAGAAACTACATATAAAGTGTTTCGGGATGCTGGGAATGACGAACTAAGATGCTAGAAACTACATATAAAGTGTTTCGGGATGCGTGGGATGACGAACTAAGATGCTAGAAACTACATATAAAGTGTTTCGGGATACTTGGGATGACGAACTAAGATGCTAGAAACTACATATAAAGTGTTTCGGGATGCGTGGGATGACGAACTAAGATGCTAGAAACTACATATAAAGTGTTTCGGGATACTTGGAATGACGAACTAAGATGCTAGAAACTATATATAAAGTGTTTCGGGATGCTTGGAATGACGAACTAAGATGCTAGAAACTACATATAAAGTGTTTCGGGATGCTTGGAATGACGAACTAAGATGCTAGAAACTACATATAAAGTGTTTCGGGATGCTTGGAATGACGAACTAAGATGCTAGAAACTACAAATAAAGTGTTTCGGGATGCTTGGAATGACGAACTAAGATGCTAGAAACTACATATAAAGTGTTTCGGGATGCTGGGAATGACGAACTAAGATGCTAGAAACTACATATAAAGTGTTTCGGGATGCTGGGAATGACGAACTAAGATGCTAGAAACTACATATAAAGTGTTTCGGGATGCTTGGAATGACGAACCAAGATGCTAGAAACTACATATAAAGTGTTTCGGGATGCGTGGGATGACGAACTAAGATGCTAGAAACTACATATAAAGTGTTTCGGGATGCGTGGAATGACGAACTAAGATGCTAGAAACTACAAATAAAGTGTTTCGGGATGCTTGGAATGACGAACTAAGATGCTAGAAACTACATATAAAGTGTTTCGGGATGCTGGGAATGACGAACTAAGATGCTAGAAACTACATATAAAGTGTTTCGGGATGCGTGGGATGACGAACTAAGATGCTAGAAACTACATATAAAGTGTTTCGGGATGCTTGGAATGACGAACTAAGATGCTAGAAACTACAAATAAAGTGTTTCGGGATGCTTGGAATGACGAACTAAGATGCTAGAAACTACATATAAAGTGTTTCGGGATGCTGGGAATGACGAACTAAGATGCTAGAAACTACATATAAAGTGTTTCGGGATGCGTGGGATGACGAACTAAGATGCTAGAAACTACATATAAAGTGTTTCGGGATACTTGGGATGACGAACTAAGATGCTAGAAACTACATATAAAGTGTTTCGGGATGCGTGGGATGACGAACTAAGATGCTAGAAACTACATATAAAGTGTTTCGGGATGCTGGGAATGACGAACTAAGATGCTAGAAACTATATATAAAGTGTTTCGGGATGCTTGGAATGACGAACTAAGATGCTAGAAACTACATATAAAGTGTTTCGGGATGCTTGGAATGACGAACTAAGATGCTAGAAACTACATATAAAGTGTTTCGGGATGCTTGGAATGACGAACTAAGATGCTAGAAACTACAAATAAAGTGTTTCGGGATGCTTGGAATGACGAACTAAGATGCTAGAAACTACATATAAAGTGTTTCGGGATGCTGGGAATGACGAACTAAGATGCTAGAAACTACATATAAAGTGTTTCGGGATGCTGGGAATGACGAACTAAGATGCTAGAAACTACATATAAAGTGTTTCGGGATGCTTGGAATGACGAACCAAGATGCTAGAAACTACATATAAAGTGTTTCGGGATGCGTGGGATGACGAACTAAGATGCTAGAAACTACATATAAAGTGTTTCGGGATACTTGGAATGACGAACTAAGATGCTAGAAACTACATTTAAAGTGTTTCGGGATGCGTGGAATGACGAACTAAGATGCTAGAAACTACATATAAAGTGTTTCGGGATGCTTGGAATGACGAACCAAGATGCTAGAAACTACATATAAAGTGTTTCGGGATGCTTGGAATGACGAACTAAGATGCTAGAAACTACATATAAAGTGTTTCGGGATGCTTGGAATGACGAACTAAGATGCTAGAAACTACATATAAAGTGTTTCGGGATGCTTGGAATGACGAACTAAGATGCTAGAAACTACATATAAAGTGTTTCGGGATGCTTGGAATGACGAACTGAGATGCTAGAAACTACATATAAAGTGTTTCGAGATGCGTGGGATGACGAACTAAGATGCTAGAAACTACATATAAAGTGTTTCGGGATGCTTGGAATGACGAACTAAGATGCTAGAAACTACATATAAAGTGTTTCGGGATGCTTGGAATGACGAACTAAGATGCTAGAAACTACATATAAAGTGTTTCGGGATGCTTGGAATGACGAACTAAGATGCTAGAAACTACATATAAAGTGTTTCGGGATGCTTGGAATGACGAACTAAGATGCTAGAAACTACATATAAAGTGTTTCGGGATGCTTGGAATGACGAACTGAGATGCTAGAAACTACATATAAAGTGTTTCGGGATGCTGGGAATGACGAACTAAGATGCTAGAAACTACATATAAAGTGTTTCGAGATGCGTGGGATGACGAACTAAGATGCTAGAAACTACATATAAAGTGTTTCGGGATGCTTGGAATGACGAACTAAGATGCTAGAAACTACATATAAAGTGTTTCGGGATGCGTGGGATGACGAACTAAGATGCTAGAAACTACACATAAAGTGTTTCGGGATGCGTGGGATGACGAACTAAGATGCTAGAAACTATATATAAAGTGTTTCGGGATGCTTGGAATGACGAACTAAGATGCTAGAAACTACATATAAAGTGTTTCGGGATACTTGGAATGACGAACTAAGATGCTAGAAACTACATATAAAGTGTTTCGGGATGCGTGGGATGACGAACTAAGATGCTAGAAACTACATATAAAGTGTTTCGGGATGCGTGGGATGACGAACTAAGATGCTAGAAACTACATATAAAGTGTTTCGGGATGCGTGGGATGACGAACTAAGATGCTAGAAACTACATATAAAGTGTTTCGGGATACTTGGAATGACGAACTAAGATGCTAGAAACTACATATAAAGTGTTTCGGGATGCGTGGGATGACGAACTAAGATGCTAGAAACTACATATAAAGTGTTTCGGGATGCTTGGAATGACGAACTAAGATGCTAGAAACTACATATAAAGTGTTTCGGGATGCGTGGGATGACGAACTAAGATGCTAGAAACTACATATAAAGTGTTTCGGGATACTTGGAATGACGAACTAAGATGCTAGAAACTACATATAAAGTGTTTCGGGATGCTTGGAATGACGAACTAAGATGCTAGAAACTACATATAAAGTGTTTCGGTATGCTTGGAATGACGAACTAAGATGCTAGAAACTACATATAAAGTGTTTCGGGATACTTGGAATGACGAACCAAGATGCTAGAAACTACATATAAAGTGTTTCGGGATACTTGGAATGACGAACTAAGATGCTAGAAACTACATATAAAGTGTTTCGGGATACTTGGAATGACGAACTAAGATGCTAGAAACTACATATAAAGTGTTTCGGGATGCTTGGAATGAAGAACTAAGATGCTAGAAACTACATATAAAGTGTTTCGGGATACTTGGAATGACGAACTAAGATGCTAGAAACTACATATAAAGTGTTTCGGGATACTTGGGATGACGAACTAAGATGCTAGAAACTACATATAAAGTGTTTCGGGATGCGTGGGATGACGAACTAAGATGCTAGAAACTATATATAAAGTGTTTCGGGATGCTTGGAATGACGAACTAAGATGCTAGAAACTACATATAAAGTGTTTCGGGATGCGTGGGATGACGAACTAAGATGCTAGAAACTACATATAAAGTGTTTCGGGATACTTGGAATGACGAACTAAGATGCTAGAAACTACATATAAAGTGTTTCGGGATACTTGGAATGACGAACCAAGATGCTAGAAACTACATATAAAGTGTTTCGGGATGCTTGGAATGACGAACTAAGATGCTAGAAACTACATATAAAGTGTTTCGGGATGCGTGGGATGACGAACTAAGATGCTAGAAACTATATATAAAGTGTTTCGGGATGCTTGGAATGACGAACTAAGATGCTAGAAACTACATATAAAGTGTTTCGGGATGCGTGGGATGACGAACTAAGATGCTAGAAACTACATATAAAGTGTTTCGGGATACTTGGAATGACGAACTAAGATGCTAGAAACTACATATAAAGTGTTTCGGGATGCGTGGGATGACGAACCAAGATGCTAGAAACTACATATAAAGTGTTTCGGGATGCTTGGAATGACGAACTAAGATGCTAGAAACTACATATAAAGTGTTTCGGGATGCGTGGGATGACGAACTAAGATGCTAGAAACTACATATAAAGTGTTTCGGGATACTTGGAATGACGAACTAAGATGCTAGAAACTACATATAAAGTGTTTCGGGATGCTTGGAATGACGAACTAAGATGCTAGAAACTACATATAAAGTGTTTCGGTATGCTTGGAATGACGAACTAAGATGCTAGAAACTACATATAAAGTGTTTCGGGATACTTGGAATGACGAACTGAGATGCTAGAAACTACATATAAAGTGTTTCGGGATGCTTGGAATGACGAACTAAGATGCTAGAAACTACATATAAAGTGTTTCGGTATGCTTGGAATGACGAACTAAGATGCTAGAAACTACATATAAAGTGTTTCGGGATGCTTGGAATGACGAACCAAGATGCTAGAAACTACATATAAAGTGTTTCGGGATACTTGGAATGACGAACTAAGATGCTAGAAACTACATATAAAGTGTTTCGGGATACTTGGAATGACGAACTAAGATGCTAGAAACTACATATAAAGTGTTTCGGGATGCTTGGAATGACGAACTAAGATGCTAGAAACTACATATAAAGTGTTTCGGGATGCGTGGGATGACGAACTAAGATGCTAGAAACTACATATAAAGTGTTTCGGGATGCTTGGAATGACGAACTAAGATGCTAGAAACTACATATAAAGTGTTTCGGGATGCGTGGGATGACGAACTAAGATGCTAGAAACTACATATAAAGTGTTTCGGGATGCTTGGAATGACGAACTAAGATGCTAGAAACTACATATAAAGTGTTTCGGGATGCGTGGGATGACGAACTAAGATGCTAGAAACTACATATAAAGTGTTTCGGGATACTTAGAATGACGAACCAAGATGCTAGAAACTACATATAAAGTGTTTCGGGATGCGTGGGATGACGAACTAAGATGCTAGAAACTACATATAAAGTGTTTCGGGATACTTGGAATGACGAACTGAGATGCTAGAAACTACATATAAAGTGTTTCGGTATGCTTGGAATGACGAACTAAGATGCTAGAAACTACATATAAAGTGTTTCGGGATGCTTGGAATGACGAACTGAGATGCTAGAAACTACATATAAAGTGTTTCGGGATGCTTGGAATGACGAACTAAGATGCTAGAAACTACATATAAAGTGTTTCGGTATGCTTGGAATGACGAACTAAGATGCTAGAAACTACATATAAAGTGTTTCGGGATACTTGGAATGACGAACTAAGATGCTAGAAACTACATATAAAGTGTTTCGGGATGCTTGGAATGACGAACTAAGATGCTAGAAACTACATATAAAGTGTTTCGGGATACTTGGAATGACGAACTAAGATGCTAGAAACTACATATAAAGTGTTTCGGGATGCTTGGAATGACGAACTAAGATGCTAGAAACTACATATAAAGTGTTTCGGTATGCTTGGAATGACGAACTAAGATGCTAGAAACTACATATAAAGTGTTTCGGGATACTTGGAATGACGAACTGAGATGCTAGAAACTACATATAAAGTGTTTCGGGATGCTTGGAATGACGAACTAAGATGCTAGAAACTACATATAAAGTGTTTCGGGATGCTTGGAATGACGAACTAAGATGCTAGAAACTACATATAAAGTGTTTCGGGATACTTGGAATGACGAACTAAGATGCTAGAAACTACATATAAAGTGTTTCGGGATGCTTGGAATGACGAACTAAGATGCTAGAAACTACATATAAAGTGTTTCGGTATGCTTGGAATGACGAACTAAGATGCTAGAAACTACATATAAAGTGTTTCGGGATACTTGGAATGACGAACTGAGATGCTAGAAACTACATATAAAGTGTTTCGGGATGCTTGGAATGACGAACTAAGATGCTAGAAACTACATATAAAGTGTTTCGGTATGCTTGGAATGACGAACTAAGATGCTAGAAACTACATATAAAGTGTTTCGGGATACTTGGAATGACGAACCAAGATGCTAGAAACTACATATAAAGTGTTTCGGGATACTTGGAATGACGAACTAAGATGCTAGAAACTACATATAAAGTGTTTCGGGATACTTGGAATGACGAACTAAGATGCTAGAAACTACATATAAAGTGTTTCGGGATGCTTGGAATGACGAACTAAGATGCTAGAAACTACATATAAAGTGTTTCGGGATGCGTGGGATGACGAACTAAGATGCTAGAAACTACATATAAAGTGTTTCGGGATGCTTGGAATGACGAACTAAGATGCTAGAAACTACATATAAAGTGTTTCGGGATGCTTGGAATGACGAACTGAGATGCTAGAAACTACATATAAAGTGTTTCGGGATGCTTGGAATGACGAACTAAGATGCTAGAAACTACATATAAAGTGTTTCGGTATGCTTGGAATGACGAACTAAGATGCTAGAAACTACATATAAAGTGTTTCGGGATACTTAGAATGACGAACCAAGATGCTAGAAACTACATATAAAGTGTTTCGGGATGCGTGGGATGACGAACTAAGATGCTAGAAACTACATATAAAGTGTTTCGGGATACTTGGAATGACGAACTGAGATGCTAGAAACTACATATAAAGTGTTTCGGTATGCTTGGAATGACGAACTAAGATGCTAGAAACTACATATAAAGTGTTTCGGGATGCTTGGAATGACGAACTGAGATGCTAGAAACTACATATAAAGTGTTTCGGGATGCTTGGAATGACGAACTAAGATGCTAGAAACTACATATAAAGTGTTTCGGTATGCTTGGAATGACGAACTAAGATGCTAGAAACTACATATAAAGTGTTTCGGGATACTTGGAATGACGAACTAAGATGCTAGAAACTACATATAAAGTGTTTCGGGATGCGTGGGATGACGAACTAAGATGCTAGAAACTACATATAAAGTGTTTCGGGATACTTGGAATGACGAACTGAGATGCTAGAAACTACATATAAAGTGTTTCGGGATGCTTGGAATGACGAACTAAGATGCTAGAAACTACATATAAAGTGTTTCGGTATGCTTGGAATGACGAACTAAGATGCTAGAAACTACATATAAAGTGTTTCGGGATACTTGGAATGACGAACCAAGATGCTAGAAACTACATATAAAGTGTTTCGGGATACTTGGAATGACGAACTAAGATGCTAGAAACTACATATAAAGTGTTTCGGGATGCGTGGGATGACGAACTAAGATGCTAGAAACTACATATAAAGTGTTTCGGGATACTTGGAATGACGAACTAAGATGCTAGAAACTACATATAAAGTGTTTCGGGATGCGTGGGATGACGAACTAAGATGCTAGAAACTACATATAAAGTGTTTCGGGATGCTTGGAATGACGAACTAAGATGCTAGAAACTACATATAAAGTGTTTCGGGATGCGTGGGATGACGAACTAAGATGCTAGAAACTACATATAAAGTGTTTCGGGATGCTTGGAATGACGAACTAAGATGCTAGAAACTACATATAAAGTGTTTCGGGATGCTTGGAATGACGAACTAAGATGCTAGAAACTACATATAAAGTGTTTCGGGATGCGTGGGATGACGAACTAAGATGCTAGAAACTACATATAAAGTGTTTCGGGATGCTTGGAATGACGAACTAAGATGCTAGAAACTACATATAAAGTGTTTCGGGATACTTGGAATGACGAACTAAGATGCTAGAAACTACATATAAAGTGTTTCGGGATACTTGGAATGACGAACTAAGATGCTAGAAACTACATATAAAGTGTTTCGGGATGCGTGGGATGACGAACTAAGATGCTAGAAACTACATATAAAGTGTTTCGGGATACTTGGAATGACGAACTAAGATGCTAGAAACTACATATAAAGTGTTTCGGGATGCGTGGGATGACGAACTAAGATGCTAGAAACTACATATAAAGTGTTTCGGGATGCTTGGAATGACGAACTAAGATGCTAGAAACTACATATAAAGTGTTTCGGGATGCGTGGGATGACGAACTAAGATGCTAGAAACTACATATAAAGTGTTTCGGGATACTTGGAATGACGAACTAAGATGCTAGAAACTACATATAAAGTGTTTCGGGATGCGTGGGATGACGAACTAAGATGCTAGAAACTACATATAAAGTGTTTCGGGATGCTTGGAATGACGAACTAAGATGCTAGAAACTACATATAAAGTGTTTCGGGATGCTTGGAATGACGAACTAAGATGCTAGAAACTACATATAAAGTGTTTCGGTATGCTTGGAATGACGAACTAAGATGCTAGAAACTACATATAAAGTGTTTCGGGATGCTTGGAATGACGAACTAAGATGCTAGAAACTACATATAAAGTGTTTCGGGATGCTTGGAATGACGAACTAAGATGCTAGAAACTACATATAAAGTGTTTCGGTATGCTTGGAATGACGAACTAAGATGCTAGAAACTACATATAAAGTGTTTCGGGATACTTAGAATGACGAACCAAGATGCTAGAAACTACATATAAAGTGTTTCGGGATACTTGGAATGACGAACTAAGATGCTAGAAACTACATATAAAGTGTTTCGGGATGCTTGGAATGACGAACTGAGATGCTAGAAACTACATATAAAGTGTTTCGGGATGCTTGGAATGACGAACTAAGATGCTAGAAACTACATATAAAGTGTTTCGGTATGCTTGGAATGACGAACTAAGATGCTAGAAACTACATATAAAGTGTTTCGGGATACTTGGAATGACGAACTAAGATGCTAGAAACTACATATAAAGTGTTTCGGGATGCGTGGGATGACGAACTAAGATGCTAGAAACTACATATAAAGTGTTTCGGGATACTTGGAATGACGAACTGAGATGCTAGAAACTACATATAAAGTGTTTCGGGATGCTTGGAATGACGAACTAAGATGCTAGAAACTACATATAAAGTGTTTCGGTATGCTTGGAATGACGAACTAAGATGCTAGAAACTACATATAAAGTGTTTCGGGATACTTGGAATGACGAACTAAGATGCTAGAAACTACATATAAAGTGTTTCGGGATGCTTGGAATGACGAACTAAGATGCTAGAAACTACATATAAAGTGTTTCGGGATACTTGGAATGACGAACTAAGATGCTAGAAACTACATATAAAGTGTTTCGGGATGCGTGGGATGACGAACTAAGATGCTAGAAACTACATATAAAGTGTTTCGGGATGCTTGGAATGACGAACTAAGATGCTAGAAACTACATATAAAGTGTTTCGGTATGCTTGGAATGACGAACTAAGATGCTAGAAACTACATATAAAGTGTTTCGGGATACTTGGAATGACGAACTAAGATGCTAGAAACTACATATAAAGTGTTTCGGGATGCGTGGGATGACGAACTAAGATGCTAGAAACTTCATATAAAGTGTTTCGGGATGCTGGGAATGACGAACTAAGATGCTAGAAACTACATATAAAGTGTTTCGGGATGCTTGGAATGACGAACTAAGATGCTAGAAACTACATATAAAGTGTTTCGGTATGCTTGGAATGACGAACTAAGATGCTAGAAACTACATATAAAGTGTTTCGGGATACTTGGAATGACGAACTAAGATGCTAGAAACTACATATAAAGTGTTTCGGGATACTTGGAATGACGAACTAAGATGCTAGAAACTACATATAAAGTGTTTCGGGATGCGTGGGATGACGAACTAAGATGCTAGAAACTACATATAAAGTGTTTCGGGATACTTGGAATGACGAACTAAGATGCTAGAAACTACATATAAAGTGTTTCGGGATGCGTGGGATGACGAACTAAGATGCTAGAAACTACATATAAAGTGTTTCGGGATGCTTGGAATGACGAACTAAGATGCTAGAAACTACATATAAAGTGTTTCGGGATGCGTGGGATGACGAACTAAGATGCTAGAAACTACATATAAAGTGTTTCGGGATACTTGGAATGACGAACTAAGATGCTAGAAACTACATATAAAGTGTTTCGGGATGCGTGGGATGACGAACTAAGATGCTAGAAACTACATATAAAGTGTTTCGGGATGCTTGGAATGACGAACTAAGATGCTAGAAACTACATATAAAGTGTTTCGGGATGCTTGGAATGACGAACTAAGATGCTAGAAACTACATATAAAGTGTTTCGGGATGCGTGGGATGACGAACTAAGATGCTAGAAACTACATATAAAGTGTTTCGGGATGCTTGGAATGACGAACTAAGATGCTAGAAACTACATATAAAGTGTTTCGGGATGCGTGGGATGACGAACTAAGATGCTAGAAACTACATATAAAGTGTTTCGGGATGCTTGGAATGACGAACTAAGATGCTAGAAACTACATATAAAGTGTTTCGGGATACTTGGAATGACGAACTAAGATGCTAGAAACTACATATAAAGTGTTTCGGGATACTTGGAATGACGAACTAAGATGCTAGAAACTACATATAAAGTGTTTCGGGATGCGTGGGATGACGAACTAAGATGCTAGAAACTACATATAAAGTGTTTCGGGATACTTGGAATGACGAACTAAGATGCTAGAAACTACATATAAAGTGTTTCGGGATGCGTGGGATGACGAACTAAGATGCTAGAAACTACATATAAAGTGTTTCGGGATACTTGGAATGACGAACTAAGATGCTAGAAACTACATATAAAGTGTTTCGGGATGCGTGGGATGACGAACTAAGATGCTAGAAACTACATATAAAGTGTTTCGGGATACTTGGAATGACGAACTAAGATGCTAGAAACTACATATAAAGTGTTTCGGTATGCTTGGAATGACGAACTAAGATGCTAGAAACTACATATAAAGTGTTTCGGGATACTTGGAATGACGAACTAAGATGCTAGAAACTACATATAAAGTGTTTCGGGATGCTTGGAATGACGAACTAAGATGCTAGAAACTACATATAAAGTGTTTCGGGATGCGTGGGATGACGAACTAAGATGCTAGAAACTACATATAAAGTGTTTCGGGATGCTTGGAATGACGAACTAAGATGCTAGAAACTACATATAAAGTGTTTCGGGATGCGTGGGATGACGAACTAAGATGCTAGAAACTACATATAAAGTGTTTCGGGATACTTGGAATGACGAACTAAGATGCTAGAAACTACATATAAAGTGTTTCGGGATGCTTGGAATGACGAACTAAGATGCTAGAAACTACATATAAAGTGTTTCGGGATGCGTGGGATGACGAACTAAGATGCTAGAAACTACATATAAAGTGTTTCGGGATGCTTGGAATGACGAACTAAGATGCTAGAAACTACATATAAAGTGTTTCGGTATGCTTGGAATGACGAACTAAGATGCTAGAAACTACATATAAAGTGTTTCGGGATACTTGGAATGACGAACTAAGATGCTAGAAACTACATATAAAGTGTTTCGGGATGCTTGGAATGACGAACTAAGATGCTAGAAACTACATATAAAGTGTTTCGGGATGCGTGGGATGACGAACTAAGATGCTAGAAACTACATATAAAGTGTTTCGGGATGCTTGGAATGACGAACTAAGATGCTAGAAACTACATATAAAGTGTTTCGGGATGCTTGGAATGACGAACTAAGATGCTAGAAACTACATATAAAGTGTTTCGGGATGCTTGGAATGACGAACTGAGATGCTAGAAACTACATATAAAGTGTTTCGGGATGCTTGGAATGACGAACTAAGATGCTAGAAACTACATATAAAGTGTTTCGGTATGCTTGGAATGACGAACTAAGATGCTAGAAACTACATATAAAGTGTTTCGGGATACTTGGAATGACGAACTAAGATGCTAGAAACTACATATAAAGTGTTTCGGGATGCGTGGGATGACGAACTAAGATGCTAGAAACTACATATAAAGTGTTTCGGGATGCTTGGAATGACGAACTAAGATGCTAGAAACTACATATAAAGTGTTTCGGGATGCGTGGGATGACGAACTAAGATGCTAGAAACTACATATAAAGTGTTTCGGGATACTTGGAATGACGAACTAAGATGCTAGAAACTACATATAAAGTGTTTCGGGATACTTGGAATGACGAACTAAGATGCTAGAAACTACATATAAAGTGTTTCGGTATGCTTGGAATGACGAACTAAGATGCTAGAAACTACATATAAAGTGTTTCGGGATACTTGGAATGACGAACTGAGATGCTAGAAACTACATATAAAGTGTTTCGGGATGCTTGGAATGACGAACTAAGATGCTAGAAACTACATATAAAGTGTTTCGGTATGCTTGGAATGACGAACTAAGATGCTAGAAACTACATATAAAGTGTTTCGGGATACTTGGAATGACGAACCAAGATGCTAGAAACTACATATAAAGTGTTTCGGGATACTTGGAATGACGAACTAAGATGCTAGAAACTACATATAAAGTGTTTCGGGATGCGTGGGATGACGAACTAAGATGCTAGAAACTACATATAAAGTGTTTCGGGATACTTGGAATGACGAACTAAGATGCTAGAAACTACATATAAAGTGTTTCGGGATGCGTGGGATGACGAACTAAGATGCTAGAAACTACATATAAAGTGTTTCGGGATGCTTGGAATGACGAACTAAGATGCTAGAAACTACATATAAAGTGTTTCGGGATGCGTGGGATGACGAACTAAGATGCTAGAAACTACATATAAAGTGTTTCGGGATACTTGGAATGACGAACTAAGATGCTAGAAACTACATATAAAGTGTTTCGGGATGCTTGGAATGACGAACTAAGATGCTAGAAACTACATATAAAGTGTTTCGGGATGCGTGGGATGACGAACTAAGATGCTAGAAACTACATATAAAGTGTTTCGGGATGCTTGGAATGACGAACTGAGATGCTAGAAACTACATATAAAGTGTTTCGGGATGCTTGGAATGACGAACTAAGATGCTAGAAACTACATATAAAGTGTTTCGGTATGCTTGGAATGACGAACTAAGATGCTAGAAACTACATATAAAGTGTTTCGGGATACTTGGAATGACGAACCAAGATGCTAGAAACTACATATAAAGTGTTTCGGGATACTTGGAATGACGAACTAAGATGCTAGAAACTACATATAAAGTGTTTCGGGATACTTGGAATGACGAACTAAGATGCTAGAAACTACATATAAAGTGTTTCGGGATGCTTGGAATGACGAACTAAGATGCTAGAAACTACATATAAAGTGTTTCGGTATGCTTGGAATGACGAACTAAGATGCTAGAAACTACATATAAAGTGTTTCGGGATACTTGGAATGACGAACCAAGATGCTAGAAACTACATATAAAGTGTTTCGGTATGCTTGGAATGACGAACTAAGATGCTAGAAACTACATATAAAGTGTTTCGGGATACTTGGAATGACGAACTGAGATGCTAGAAACTACATATAAAGTGTTTCGGGATGCTTGGAATGACGAACTAAGATGCTAGAAACTACATATAAAGTGTTTCGGTATGCTTGGAATGACGAACTAAGATGCTAGAAACTACATATAAAGTGTTTCGGGATACTTGGAATGACGAACCAAGATGCTAGAAACTACATATAAAGTGTTTCGGGATACTTGGAATGACGAACTAAGATGCTAGAAACTACATATAAAGTGTTTCGGGATGCGTGGGATGACGAACTAAGATGCTAGAAACTACATATAAAGTGTTTCGGGATACTTGGAATGACGAACTAAGATGCTAGAAACTACATATAAAGTGTTTCGGGATGCGTGGGATGACGAACTAAGATGCTAGAAACTACATATAAAGTGTTTCGGGATGCTTGGAATGACGAACTAAGATGCTAGAAACTACATATAAAGTGTTTCGGGATGCTTGGAATGACGAACTAAGATGCTAGAAACTACATATAAAGTGTTTCGGTATGCTTGGAATGACGAACTAAGATGCTAGAAACTACATATAAAGTGTTTCGGGATACTTGGAATGACGAACTGAGATGCTAGAAACTACATATAAAGTGTTTCGGGATGCTTGGAATGACGAACTAAGATGCTAGAAACTACATATAAAGTGTTTCGGGATACTTGGAATGACGAACTAAGATGCTAGAAACTACATATAAAGTGTTTCGGGATACTTGGAATGACGAACTGAGATGCTAGAAACTACATATAAAGTGTTTCGGGATGCGTGGGATGACGAACTAAGATGCTAGAAACTACATATAAAGTGTTTCGGGATGCGTGGGATGACGAACTAAGATGCTAGAAACTACATATAAAGTGTTTCGGGATGCTTGGAATGACGAACTAAGATGCTAGAAACTACATATAAAGTGTTTCGGGATGCTTGGAATGACGAACTAAGATGCTAGAAACTACATATAAAGTGTTTCGGTATGCTTGGAATGACGAACTAAGATGCTAGAAACTACATATAAAGTGTTTCGGGATACTTGGAATGACGAACTGAGATGCTAGAAACTACATATAAAGTGTTTCGGGATGCTTGGAATGACGAACTAAGATGCTAGAAACTACATATAAAGTGTTTCGGTATGCTTGGAATGACGAACTAAGATGCTAGAAACTACATATAAAGTGTTTCGGGATACTTGGAATGACGAACTAAGATGCTAGAAACTACATATAAAGTGTTTCGGGATGCGTGGGATGACGAACTAAGATGCTAGAAACTACATATAAAGTGTTTCGGGATGCGTGGGATGACGAACTAAGATGCTAGAAACTACATATAAAGTGTTTCGGGATGCTTGGAATGACGAACTAAGATGCTAGAAACTACATATAAAGTGTTTCGGGATGCTTGGAATGACGAACTAAGATGCTAGAAACTACATATAAAGTGTTTCGGTATGCTTGGAATGACGAACTAAGATGCTAGAAACTACATATAAAGTGTTTCGGGATACTTGGAATGACGAACTGAGATGCTAGAAACTACATATAAAGTGTTTCGGGATGCGTGGGATGACGAACTAAGATGCTAGAAACTACATATAAAGTGTTTCGGGATACTTGGAATGACGAACTAAGATGCTAGAAACTACATATAAAGTGTTTCGGGATGCTTGGAATGACGAACTAAGATGCTAGAAACTACATATAAAGTGTTTCGGTATGCTTGGAATGACGAACTAAGATGCTAGAAACTACATATAAAGTGTTTCGGGATACTTGGAATGACGAACTGAGATGCTAGAAACTACATATAAAGTGTTTCGGGATGCTTGGAATGACGAACTAAGATGCTAGAAACTACATATAAAGTGTTTCGGTATGCTTGGAATGACGAACTAAGATGCTAGAAACTACATATAAAGTGTTTCGGGATACTTGGAATGACGAACCAAGATGCTAGAAACTACATATAAAGTGTTTCGGGATACTTGGAATGACGAACTAAGATGCTAGAAACTACATATAAAGTGTTTCGGGATGCGTGGGATGACGAACTAAGATGCTAGAAACTACATATAAAGTGTTTCGGGATACTTGGAATGACGAACTAAGATGCTAGAAACTACATATAAAGTGTTTCGGGATGCGTGGGATGACGAACTAAGATGCTAGAAACTACATATAAAGTGTTTCGGGATGCTTGGAATGACGAACTAAGATGCTAGAAACTACATATAAAGTGTTTCGGGATGCTTGGAATGACGAACTAAGATGCTAGAAACTACATATAAAGTGTTTCGGGATACTTGGAATGACGAACTAAGATGCTAGAAACTACATATAAAGTGTTTCGGGATGCTTGGAATGACGAACTAAGATGCTAGAAACTACATATAAAGTGTTTCGGGATGCTTGGAATGACGAACTAAGATGCTAGAAACTACATATAAAGTGTTTCGGGATGCTTGGAATGACGAACTGAGATGCTAGAAACTACATATAAAGTGTTTCGGGATGCTTGGAATGACGAACTAAGATGCTAGAAACTACATATAAAGTGTTTCGGTATGCTTGGAATGACGAACTAAGATGCTAGAAACTACATATAAAGTGTTTCGGGATACTTGGAATGACGAACCAAGATGCTAGAAACTACATATAAAGTGTTTCGGGATACTTGGAATGACGAACTAAGATGCTAGAAACTACATATAAAGTGTTTCGGGATACTTGGAATGACGAACTAAGATGCTAGAAACTACATATAAAGTGTTTCGGGATGCTTGGAATGACGAACTAAGATGCTAGAAACTACATATAAAGTGTTTCGGTATGCTTGGAATGACGAACTAAGATGCTAGAAACTACATATAAAGTGTTTCGGGATACTTGGAATGACGAACCAAGATGCTAGAAACTACATATAAAGTGTTTCGGGATGCGTGGGATGACGAACTAAGATGCTAGAAACTACATATAAAGTGTTTCGGGATGCTTGGAATGACGAACTAAGATGCTAGAAACTACATATAAAGTGTTTCGGGATGCTTGGAATGACGAACTAAGATGCTAGAAACTACATATAAAGTGTTTCGGGATGCTTGGAATGACGAACTAAGATGCTAGAAACTACATATAAAGTGTTTCGGGATGCTTGGAATGACGAACTAAGATGCTAGAAACTACATATAAAGTGTTTCGGTATGCTTGGAATGACGAACCAAGATGCTAGAAACTACATATAAAGTGTTTCGGGATGCTTGGAATGACGAACCAAGATGCTAGAAACTACATATAAAGTGTTTCGGGATGCGTGGGATGACGAACTAAGATGCTAGAAACTACATATAAAGTGTTTCGGGATGCTTGGAATGACGAACTAAGATGCTAGAAACTACATATAAAGTGTTTCGGGATGCTTGGAATGACGAACTAAGATGCTAGAAACTACATATAAAGTGTTTCGGTATGCTTGGAATGACGAACTAAGATGCTAGAAACTACATATAAAGTGTTTCGGGATACTTGGAATGACGAACCAAGATGCTAGAAACTACATATAAAGTGTTTCGGGATGCGTGGGATGACGAACTAAGATGCTAGAAACTACATATAAAGTGTTTCGGGATGCTTGGAATGACGAACTAAGATGCTAGAAACTACATATAAAGTGTTTCGGGATGCTTGGAATGACGAACTAAGATGCTAGAAACTACATATAAAGTGTTTCGGGATGCTTGGAATGACGAACTAAGATGCTAGAAACTACATATAAAGTGTTTCGGGATGCTTGGAATGACGAACTAAGATGCTAGAAACTACATATAAAGTGTTTCGGGATGCTTGGAATGACGAACTGAGATGCTAGAAACTACATATAAAGTGTTTCGGGATACTTGGAATGACGAACAAAGATGCTAGAAACTACATATAAAGTGTTTCGGTATGCTTGGAATGACGAACTAAGATGCTAGAAACTACATATAAAGTGTTTCGGGATACTTGGAATGACGAACCAAGATGCTAGAAACTACATATAAAGTGTTTCGGGATGCGTGGGATGACGAACTAAGATGCTAGAAACTACATATAAAGTGTTTCGGGATGCTTGGAATGACGAACTAAGATGCTAGAAACTACATATAAAGTGTTTCGGGATGCTTGGAATGACGAACTAAGATGCTAGAAACTACATATAAAGTGTTTCGGGATGCTTGGAATGACGAACTAAGATGCTAGAAACTACATATAAAGTGTTTCGGGATGCTTGGAATGACGAACTAAGATGCTAGAAACTACATATAAAGTGTTTCGGTATGCTTGGAATGACGAACTAAGATGCTAGAAACTACATATAAAGTGTTTCGGGATACTTGGAATGACGAACCAAGATGCTAGAAACTACATATAAAGTGTTTCGGGATACTTGGAATGACGAACTAAGATGCTAGAAACTACATATAAAGTGTTTCGGGATACTTGGAATGACGAACTAAGATGCTAGAAACTACATATAAAGTGTTTCGGGATGCTTGGAATGAAGAACTAAGATGCTAGAAACTACATATAAAGTGTTTCGGGATACTTGGAATGACGAACTAAGATGCTAGAAACTACATATAAAGTGTTTCGGGATACTTGGGATGACGAACTAAGATGCTAGAAACTACATATAAAGTGTTTCGGGATGCGTGGGATGACGAACTAAGATGCTAGAAACTATATATAAAGTGTTTCGGGATGCTTGGAATGACGAACTAAGATGCTAGAAACTACATATAAAGTGTTTCGAGATGCGTGGGATGACGAACTAAGATGCTAGAAACTACATATAAAGTGTTTCGGGATGCTTGGAATGACGAACTAAGATGCTAGAAACTACATATAAAGTGTTTCGGGATGCTTGGAATGACGAACTAAGATGCTAGAAACTACATATAAAGTGTTTCGGGATGCTTGGAATGACGAACTAAGATGCTAGAAACTACATATAAAGTGTTTCGGGATGCGTGGGATGACGAACTAAGATGCTAGAAACTATATATAAAGTGTTTCGGGATGCTTGGAATGACGAACTAAGATGCTAGAAACTACATATAAAGTGTTTCGGGATGCGTGGGATGACGAACTAAGATGCTAGAAACTACATATAAAGTGTTTCGGGATACTTGGAATGACGAACTAAGATGCTAGAAACTACATATAAAGTGTTTCGGGATGCGTGGGATGACGAACTAAGATGCTAGAAACTACATATAAAGTGTTTCGGGATGCTTGGAATGACGAACTAAGATGCTAGAAACTACATATAAAGTGTTTCGGGATGCGTGGGATGACGAACTAAGATGCTAGAAACTACATATAAAGTGTTTCGGGATACTTGGAATGACGAACTAAGATGCTAGAAACTACATATAAAGTGTTTCGGGATGCTTGGAATGACGAACTAAGATGCTAGAAACTACATATAAAGTGTTTCGGTATGCTTGGAATGACGAACTAAGATGCTAGAAACTACATATAAAGTGTTTCGGGATACTTGGAATGACGAACCAAGATGCTAGAAACTACATATAAAGTGTTTCGGGATGCGTGGGATGACGAACTAAGATGCTAGAAACTACATATAAAGTGTTTCGGGATGCTTGGAATGACGAACTAAGATGCTAGAAACTACATATAAAGTGTTTCGGGATGCTTGGAATGACGAACTAAGATGCTAGAAACTACATATAAAGTGTTTCGGGATGCTTGGAATGACGAACTGAGATGCTAGAAACTACATATAAAGTGTTTCGAGATGCGTGGGATGACGAACTAAGATGCTAGAAACTACATATAAAGTGTTTCGGGATGCTTGGAATGACGAACTAAGATGCTAGAAACTACATATAAAGTGTTTCGGGATGCTTGGAATGACGAACTAAGATGCTAGAAACTACATATAAAGTGTTTCGGGATGCGTGGGATGACGAACTAAGATGCTAGAAACTACATATAAAGTGTTTCGGGATGCTTGGAATGACGAACTAAGATGCTAGAAACTACATATAAAGTGTTTCGGGATGCTTGGAATGACGAACTGAGATGCTAGAAACTACATATAAAGTGTTTCGGGATGCTGGGAATGACGAACTAAGATGCTAGAAACTACATATAAAGTGTTTCGAGATGCGTGGGATGACGAACTAAGATGCTAGAAACTACATATAAAGTGTTTCGGGATGCTTGGAATGACGAACTAAGATGCTAGAAACTACATATAAAGTGTTTCGGGATGCGTGGGATGACGAACTAAGATGCTAGAAACTACACATAAAGTGTTTCGGGATGCGTGGGATGACGAACTAAGATGCTAGAAACTATATATAAAGTGTTTCGGGATGCTTGGAATGACGAACTAAGATGCTAGAAACTACATATAAAGTGTTTCGGGATGCTTGGAATGACGAACTAAGATGCTAGAAACTACATATAAAGTGTTTCGGGATGCGTGGGATGACGAACTAAGATGCTAGAAACTATATATAAAGTGTTTCGGGATGCTTGGAATGACGAACTAAGATGCTAGAAACTACATATAAAGTGTTTCGGGATGCGTGGGATGACGAACTAAGATGCTAGAAACTACATATAAAGTGTTTCGGGATACTTGGAATGACGAACTAAGATGCTAGAAACTACATATAAAGTGTTTCGGGATGCGTGGGATGACGAACTAAGATGCTAGAAACTACATATAAAGTGTTTCGGGATGCTTGGAATGACGAACTAAGATGCTAGAAACTACATATAAAGTGTTTCGGGATGCGTGGGATGACGAACTAAGATGCTAGAAACTACATATAAAGTGTTTCGGGATACTTGGAATGACGAACTAAGATGCTAGAAACTACATATAAAGTGTTTCGGGATGCTTGGAATGACGAACTAAGATGCTAGAAACTACATATAAAGTGTTTCGGTATGCTTGGAATGACGAACTAAGATGCTAGAAACTACATATAAAGTGTTTCGGGATACTTGGAATGACGAACCAAGATGCTAGAAACTACATATAAAGTGTTTCGGGATACTTGGAATGACGAACTAAGATGCTAGAAACTACATATAAAGTGTTTCGGGATACTTGGAATGACGAACTAAGATGCTAGAAACTACATATAAAGTGTTTCGGTATGCTTGGAATGACGAACTAAGATGCTAGAAACTACATATAAAGTGTTTCGGTATGCTTGGAATGACGAACTAAGATGCTAGAAACTACATATAAAGTGTTTCGGTATGCTTGGAATGACGAACTAAGATGCTAGAAACTACATATAAAGTGTTTCGGGATGCGTGGGATGACGAACTAAGATGCTAGAAACTATATATAAAGTGTTTCGGGATGCTTGGAATGACGAACTAAGATGCTAGAAACTACATATAAAGTGTTTCGGGATACTTGGAATGACGAACTAAGATGCTAGAAACTACATATAAAGTGTTTCGGGATACTTGGAATGACGAACTAAGATGCTAGAAACTACATATAAAGTGTTTCGGGATACTTGGGATGACGAACTAAGATGCTAGAAACTACATATAAAGTGTTTCGGGATGCGTGGGATGACGAACTAAGATGCTAGAAACTATATATAAAGTGTTTCGGGATGCTTGGAATGACGAACTAAGATGCTAGAAACTACATATAAAGTGTTTCGGGATGCGTGGGATGACGAACTAAGATGCTAGAAACTACATATAAAGTGTTTCGGGATACTTGGAATGACGAACTAAGATGCTAGAAACTACATATAAAGTGTTTCGAGATGCGTGGGATGACGAACTAAGATGCTAGAAACTACATATAAAGTGTTTCGGGATGCTTGGAATGACGAACTAAGATGCTAGAAACTACATATAAAGTGTTTCGGGATGCTTGGAATGACGAACTAAGATGCTAGAAACTACATATAAAGTGTTTCGGGATGCTTGGAATGACGAACTAAGATGCTAGAAACTACATATAAAGTGTTTCGGGATGCGTGGGATGACGAACTAAGATGCTAGAAACTATATATAAAGTGTTTCGGGATGCTTGGAATGACGAACTAAGATGCTAGAAACTACATATAAAGTGTTTCGGGATGCGTGGGATGACGAACTAAGATGCTAGAAACTACATATAAAGTGTTTCGGGATACTTGGAATGACGAACTAAGATGCTAGAAACTACATATAAAGTGTTTCGAGATGCGTGGGATGACGAACTAAGATGCTAGAAACTACATATAAAGTGTTTCGGGATACTTGGAATGACGAACTAAGATGCTAGAAACTACATATAAAGTGTTTCGGGATGCGTGGGATGACGAACTAAGATGCTAGAAACTACATATAAAGTGTTTCGGGATGCGTGGGATGACGAACTAAGATGCTAGAAACTACATATAAAGTGTTTCGGGATGCGTGGGATGACGAACTAAGATGCTAGAAACTACATATAAAGTGTTTCGGGATACTTGGAATGACGAACTAAGATGCTAGAAACTACATATAAAGTGTTTCGGGATACTTGGGATGACGAACTAAGATGCTAGAAACTACATATAAAGTGTTTCGGGATGCGTGGGATGACGAACTAAGATGCTAGAAACTATATATAAAGTGTTTCGGGATGCTTGGAATGACGAACTAAGATGCTAGAAACTACATATAAAGTGTTTCGGGATGCGTGGGATGACGAACTAAGATGCTAGAAACTACATATAAAGTGTTTCGGGATACTTGGAATGACGAACTAAGATGCTAGAAACTACATATAAAGTGTTTCGGGATACTTGGGATGACGAACTAAGATGCTAGAAACTACATATAAAGTGTTTCGGGATGCGTGGGATGACGAACTAAGATGCTAGAAACTACATATAAAGTGTTTCGGGATGCTTGGAATGACGAACTAAGATGCTAGAAACTACATATAAAGTGTTTCGGGATGCGTGGGATGACGAACTAAGATGCTAGAAACTACATATAAAGTGTTTCGGGATGCTTGGAATGACGAACTAAGATGCTAGAAACTACATATAAAGTGTTTCGGGATGCGTGGGATGACGAACTAAGATGCTAGAAACTACATATAAAGTGTTTCGGGATACTTGGAATGACGAACTAAGATGCTAGAAACTACATATAAAGTGTTTCGGTATGCTTGGAATGACGAACTAAGATGCTAGAAACTACATATAAAGTGTTTCGGGATACTTGGAATGACGAACCAAGATGCTAGAAACTACATATAAAGTGTTTCGGGATACTTGGAATGACGAACTAAGATGCTAGAAACTACATATAAAGTGTTTCGGGATGCTTGGAATGACGAACTGAGATGCTAGAAACTACATATAAAGTGTTTCGAGATGCGTGGGATGACGAACTAAGATGCTAGAAACTACATATAAAGTGTTTCGGGATGCTTGGGATGACGAACTAAGATGCTAGAAACTACATATAAAGTGTTTCGGGATGCTTGGAATGACGAACTAAGATGCTAGAAACTACATATAAAGTGTTTCGGGATGCTTGGAATGACGAACTAAGATGCTAGAAACTACATATAAAGTGTTTCGGGATGCTTGGAATGACGAACTAAGATGCTAGAAACTACATATAAAGTGTTTCGGGATGCTTGGAATGACGAACTAAGATGCTAGAAACTACATATAAAGTGTTTCGGGATGCGTGGGATGACGAACTAAGATGCTAGAAACTACATATAAAGTGTTTCGGGATGCGTGGGATGACGAACTAAGATGCTAGAAACTACATATAAAGTGTTTCGGGATGCGTGGGATGACGAACTAAGATGCTAGAAACTACATATAAAGTGTTTCGGGATGCGTGGGATGACGAACTAAGATGCTAGAAACTACACATAAAGTGTTTCGGGATGCTTGGAATGACGAACTAAGATGCTAGAAACTACATATAAAGTGTTTCGGGATACTTGGAATGACGAACTAAGATGCTAGAAACTACATATAAAGTGTTTCGGGATGCGTGGGATGACGAACTAAGATGCTAGAAACTACATATAAAGTGTTTCGGGATGCGTGGGATGACGAACTAAGATGCTAGAAACTACATATAACGTGTTTCGGGATGCGTGGGATGACGAACTAAGATGCTAGAAACTACATATAAAGTGTTTCGGGATACTTGGAATGACGAACTAAGATGCTAGAAACTACATATAAAGTGTTTCGGGATGCGTGGGATGACGAACTAAGATGCTAGAAACTACATATAAAGTGTTTCGGGATGCGTGGGATGACGAACTAAGATGCTAGAAACTACATATAAAGTGTTTCGGGATACTTGGGATGACGAACTAAGATGCTAGAAACTACATATAAAGTGTTTCGGGATGCGTGGGATGACGAACTAAGATGCTAGAAACTACATATAAAGTGTTTCGGGATGCGTGGGATGACGAACTAAGATGCTAGAAACTACATATAAAGTGTTTCGGGATGCGTGGGATGACGAACTAAGATGCTAGAAACTACATATAAAGTGTTTCGGGATACTTGGAATGACGAACTAAGATGCTAGAAACTACATATAAAGTGTTTCGGGATGCGTGGGATGACGAACTAAGATGCTAGAAACTACATATAAAGTGTTTCGGGATGCGTGGGATGACGAACTAAGATGCTAGAAACTACATATAAAGTGTTTCGGGATACTTGGAATGACGAACTAAGATGCTAGAAACTACATATAAAGTGTTTCGGGATGCGTGGGATGACGAACTAAGATGCTAGAAACTACATATAAAGTGTTTCGGGATGCGTGGGATGACGAACTAAGATGCTAGAAACTACATATAAAGTGTTTCGGGATGCGTGGGATGACGAACTAAGATGCTAGAAACTATATATAAAGTGTTTCGGGATGCTTGGAATGACGAACTAAGATGCTAGAAACTACATATAAAGTGTTTCGGGATGCGTGGGATGACGAACTAAGATGCTAGAAACTACATATAAAGTGTTTCGGGATGCGTGGGATGACGAACTAAGATGCTAGAAACTACATATAAAGTGTTTCGGGATACTTGGGATGACGAACTAAGATGCTAGAAACTACATATAAAGTGTTTCGGGATGCGTGGGATGACGAACTAAGATGCTAGAAACTATATATAAAGTGTTTCGGGATGCTTGGAATGACGAACTAAGATGCTAGAAACTACATATAAAGTGTTTCGGGATGCGTGGGATGACGAACTAAGATGCTAGAAACTACATATAAAGTGTTTCGGGATACTTGGAATGACGAACTAAGATGCTAGAAACTACATATAAAGTGTTTCGGGATGCGTGGGATGACGAACTAAGATGCTAGAAACTACATATAAAGTGTTTCGGGATACTTGGAATGACGAACTAAGATGCTAGAAACTACATATAAAGTGTTTCGGGATACTTGGGATGACGAACTAAGATGCTGGAAACTACATATAAAGTGTTTCGGGATACTTGGGATGACGAACTAAGATGCTAGAAACTACATATAAAGTGTTTCGGGATGCGTGGGATGACGAACTAAGATGCTAGAAACTACATATAAAGTGTTTCGGGATGCGTGGGATGACGAACTAAGATGCTAGAAACTACATATAAAGTGTTTCGGGATACTTGGAATGACGAACTAAGATGCTAGAAACTACATATAAAGTGTTTCGGGATACTTGGAATGACGAACTAAGATGCTAGAAACTACATATAAAGTGTTTCGGGATGCGTGGGATGACGAACTAAGATGCTAGAAACTACATATAAAGTGTTTCGGGATACTTTGAATGACGAACTAAGATGCTAGAAACTACATATAAAGTGTTTCGGGATACTTGGAATGACGAACTAAGATGCTAGAAACTACATATAAAGTGTTTCGGGATACTTGGGATGACGAACTAAGATGCTGGAAACTACATATAAAGTGTTTCGGGATACTTGGGATGACGAACTAAGATGCTAGAAACTACATATAAAGTGTTTCGGGATACTTGGAATGACGAACTAAGATGCTAGAAACTACATATAAAGTGTTTCGGGATGCTTGGAATGACGAACTAAGATGCTAGAAACTACATATAAAGTGTTTCGGGATGCGTGGGATGACGAACTAAGATGCTAGAAACTACATATAAAGTGTTTCGGGATGCGTGGGATGACGAACTAAGATGCTAGAAACTACATATAAAGTGTTTCGGGATGCGTGGGATGACGAACTAAGATGCTAGAAACTACATATAAAGTGTTTCGGGATGCGTGGGATGACGAACTAAGATGCTAGAAACTACATATAAAGTGTTTCGGGATGCGTGGGATGACGAACTAAGATGCTAGAAACTACATATAAAGTGTTTCGGGATACTTGGAATGACGAACTAAGATGCTAGAAACTACATATAAAGTGTTTCGGGATACTTGGAATGACGAACTAAGATGCTAGAAACTACATATAAAGTGTTTCGGGATACTTGGGATGACGAACTAAGATGCTAGAAACTACATATAAAGTGTTTCGGGATACTTGGGATGACGAACTAAGATGCTAGAAACTACATATAAAGTGTTTCGGGATACTTGGAATGACGAACTAAGATGCTAAAAACTACATATAAAGTGTTTCGGGATGCTTGGAATGACGAACTAAGATGCTAGAAACTACATATAAAGTGTTTCGGGATGCGTGGGATGACGAACTAAGATGCTAGAAACTACATATAAAGTGTTTCGGGATGCGTGGGATGACGAACTAAGATGCTAGAAACTACATATAAAGTGTTTCGGGATGCGTGGGATGACGAACTAAGATGCTAGAAACTACATATAAAGTGTTTCGGGATGCGTGGGATGACGAACTAAGATGCTAGAAACTACATATAAAGTGTTTCGGGATGCGTGGGATGACGAACTAAGATGCTAGAAACTACATATAAAGTGTTTCGGGATACTTGGAATGACGAACTAAGATGCTAGAAACTACATATAAAGTGTTTCGGGATACTTGGAATGACGAACTAAGATGCTAGAAACTACATATAAAGTGTTTCGGGATACTTGGGATGACGAACTAAGATGCTGGAAACTACATATAAAGTGTTTCGGGATACTTGGGATGACGAACTAAGATGCTAGAAACTACATATAAAGTGTTTCGGGATACTTGGAATGACGAACTAAGATGCTAGAAACTACATATAAAGTGTTTCGGGATGCTTGGAATGACGAACTAAGATGCTAGAAACTACATATAAAGTGTTTCGGGATGCGTGGGAGGACGAACTAAGATGCTAGAAGTTACATATAAAGTGTTTCGGGATGCGTGGGATGACGAACTAAGATGCTAGAAACTACATATAAAGTGTTTCGGGATGCGTGGGATGACGAACTAAGATGCTAGAAACTACATATAAAGTGTTTCGGGATACTTGGAATGACGAACTAAGATGCTAGAAACTACATATAAAGTGTTTCGGGATGCGTGGGATGACGAACTAAGATGCTAGAAACTACATATAAAGTGTTTCGGGATGCGTGGGATGACGAACTAAGATGCTAGAAACTACATATAAAGTGTTTCGGGATACTTGGAATGACGAACTAAGATGCTAGAAACTACATATAAAGTGTTTCGGGATACTTGGAATGACGAACTAAGATGCTAGAAACTACATATAAAGTGTTTCGGGATTCTTGGAATGATGAACCAAGATGCTAGAAACTGCATATAAAGTGTTTCGGGGTACTTGGAATGACGAACCAAGATGCTAGAAACTACATATAAAGTGTTTCGGGATACTTGGAATGACGAACTAAGATGCTAGAAACTACATATAAAGTGTTTCGGGATGCGTGGGATGACGAACTAAGATGCTAGAAACTACATATAAAGTGTTTCGGGATGCGTGGGATGACGAACTAAGATGCTAGAAACTACATATAAAGTGTTTCGGGATGCGTGGGATGACGAACTAAGATGCTAGAAACTACATATAAAGTGTTTCGGGATGCGTGGGATGACGAACTAAGATGCTAGAAACTACATATAAAGTGTTTCGGGATGCGTGGGATGACGAACTAAGATGCTAGAAACTACATATAAAGTGTTTCGGGATGCGTGGGATGACGAACTAAGATGCTAGAAACTACATATAAAGTGTTTCGGGATGCGTGGGATGACGAACTAAGATGCTAGAAACTACATATAAAGTGTTTCGGGATACTTGGGATGACGAACTAAGATGCTAGAAACTACATATAAAGTGTTTCGGGATGCGTGGGATGACGAACTAAGATGCTAGAAACTACATATAAAGTGTTTCGGGATACTTTGAATGACGAACTAAGATGCTAGAAACTACATATAAAGTGTTTCGGGATGCGTGGGATGACGAACTAAGATGCTAGAAACTACATATAAAGTGTTTCGGGATGCGTGGGATGACGAACTAAGATGCTAGAAACTACATATAAAGTGTTTCGGGATGCGTGGGATGACGAACTAAGATGCTAGAAACTACATATAAAGTGTTTCGGGATACTTGGAATGACGAACTAAGATGCTAGAAACTACATATAAAGTGTTTCGGGATACTTGGGATGACGAACTAAGATGCTAGAAACTACATATAAAGTGTTTCGGGATGCGTGGGATGACGAACTAAGATGCTAGAAACTACATATAAAGTGTTTCGGGATACTTTGAATGACGAACTAAGATGCTAGAAACTACATATAAAGTGTTTCGGGATGCGTGGGATGACGAACTAAGATGCTAGAAACTACATATAAAGTGTTTCGGGATGCGTGGGATGACGAACTAAGATGCTAGAAACTACATATAAAGTGTTTCGGGATACTTGGAATGACGAACTAAGATGCTAGAAACTACATATAAAGTGTTTCGGGATACTTGGAATGACGAACTAAGATGCTAGAAACTACATATAAAGTGTTTCGGGATGCGTGGGATGACGAACTAAGATGCTAGAAACTACATATAAAGTGTTTCGGGATGCGTGGGATGACGAACTAAGATGCTAGAAACTACATATAAAGTGTTTCGGGATACTTGGAATGACGAACTAAGATGCTAGAAACTACATATAAAGTGTTTCGGGATACTTGGGATGACGAACTAAGATGCTAGAAACTACATATAAAGTGTTTCGGGATGCGTGGGATGACGAACTAAGATGCTAGAAACTACATATAAAGTGTTTCGGGATGCGTGGGATGACGAACTAAGATGCTAGAAACTACATATAAAGTGTTTCGGGATGCGTGGGATGACGAACTAAGATGCTAGAAACTACATATAAAGTGTTTCGGGATGCGTGGGATGACGAACTAAGATGCTAGAAACTACATATAAAGTGTTTCGGGATACTTGGAATGACGAACTAAGATGCTAGAAACTACATATAAAGTGTTTCGGGATGCGTGGGATGACGAACTAAGATGCTAGAAACTACATATAAAGTGTTTCGGGATACTTGGAATGACGAACTAAGATGCTAGAAACTACATATAAAGTGTTTCGGGATACTTGGAATGACGAACTAAGATGCTAGAAACTACATATAAAGTGTTTCGGGATACTTGGAATGATGAACCAAGATGCTAGAAACTACATATAAAGTGTTTCGGGATTCTTGGAATGATGAACCAAGATGCTAGAAACTGCATATAAAGTGTTTCGGGGTACTTGGAATGACGAACCAAGATGCTAGAAACTACATATAAAGTGTTTTGGGATACTTGGAATGACGAACCAAGATGCTAGAAACTACATATAAAGTGTTTTGGGATACTTGGAATGACGAACTAAGATGCTAGAAACTACATATAAAGTGTTTCGGGATGCGTGGGATGACGAACTAAGATGCTAGAAACTACATATAAAGTGTTTCGGGATGCGTGGGATGACGAACTAAGATGCTAGAAACTACATATAAAGTGTTTCGGGATGCGTGGGATGACGAACTAAGATGCTAGAAACTACATATAAAGTGTTTCGGGATGCGTGGGATGACGAACTAAGATGCTAGAAACTACATATAAAGTGTTTCGGGATGCGTGGGATGACGAACTAAGATGCTAGAAACTACATATAAAGTGTTTCGGGATGCGTGGGATGACGAACTAAGATGCTAGAAACTACATATAAAGTGTTTCGGGATGCGTGGGATGACGAACTAAGATGCTAGAAACTACATATAAAGTGTTTCGGGATACTTGGAATGACGAACTAAGATGCTAGAAACTACATATAAAGTGTTTCGGGATACTTGGGATGACGAACTAAGATGCTAGAAACTACATATAAAGTGTTTCGGGATGCGTGGGATGACGAACTAAGATGCTAGAAACTACATATAAAGTGTTTCGGGATGCGTGGGATGACGAACTAAGATGCTAGAAACTACATATAAAGTGTTTCGGGATGCGTGGGATGACGAACTAAGATGCTAGAAACTACATATAAAGTGTTTCGGGATACTTGGAATGACGAACTAAGATGCTAGAAACTACATATAAAGTGTTTCGGGATACTTGGGATGACGAACTAAGATGCTAGAAACTACATATAAAGTGTTTCGGGATGCGTGGGATGACGAACTAAGATGCTAGAAACTACATATAAAGTGTTTCGGGATGCGTGGGATGACGAACTAAGATGCTAGAAACTACATATAAAGTGTTTCGGGATGCGTGGGATGACGAACTAAGATGCTAGAAACTACATATAAAGTGTTTCGGGATGCGTGGGATGACGAACTAAGATGCTAGAAACTACATATAAAGTGTTTCGGGATGCGTGGGATGACGAACTAAGATGCTAGAAACTACATATAAAGTGTTTCGGGATACTTGGAATGACGAACTAAGATGCTAGAAACTACATATAAAGTGTTTCGGGATACTTGGAATGACGAACCAAGATGCTAGAAACTACATATAAAGTGTTTCGGGGTACTTGGAATGACGAACCAAGATGCTAGAAACTACATATAAAGTGTTTTGGGATACTTGGAATGACGAACCAAGATGCTAGAAACTACATATAAAGTGTTTCGGGATGCGTGGGATGACGAACTAAGATGCTAGAAACTACATATAAAGTGTTTCGGGATACTTGGAATGACGAACTAAGATGCTAGAAACTACATATAAAGTGTTTCGGGATGCGTGGGATGACGAACTAAGATGCTAGAAACTACATATAAAGTGTTTCGGGATGCGTGGGATGACGAACTAAGATGCTAGAAACTACATATAAAGTGTTTCGGGATGCGTGGGATGACGAACTAAGATGCTAGAAACTACATATAAAGTGTTTCGGGATGCGTGGGATGACGAACTAAGATGCTAGAAACTACATATAAAGTGTTTCGGGATGCGTGGGATGACGAACTAAGATGCTAGAAACTACATATAAAGTGTTTCGGGATGCGTGGGATGACGAACTAAGATGCTAGAAACTACATATAAAGTGTTTCGGGATGCGTGGGATGACGAACTAAGATGCTAGAAACTACATATAAAGTGTTTCGGGATGCGTGGGATGACGAACTAAGATGCTAGAAACTACATATAAAGTGTTTCGGGATGCGTGGGATGACGAACTAAGATGCTAGAAACTACATATAAAGTGTTTCGGGATTCTTGGAATGATGAACCAAGATGCTAGAAACTGCATATAAAGTGTTTTGGGATACTTGGAATGACGAACCAAGATGCTAGAAACTACATATAAAGTGTTTCGGGGTACTTGGAATGACGAACCAAGATGCTAGAAACTACATATAAAGTGTTTTGGGATACTTGGAATGACGAACCAAGATGCTAGAAACTACATATAAAGTGTTTCGGGATGCGTGGGATGACGAACTAAGATGCTAGAAACTACATATAAAGTGTTTCGGGATACTTGGAATGACGAACTAAGATGCTAGAAACTACATATAAAGTGTTTCGGGATGCATGGCATGACGAACTAAGATGCTAGAAACTATATATAAAGTGTTTCGGGATGCGTGGGATGACGAACTAAGATGCTAGAAACTACATATAAAGTGTTTCGGGATGCGTGGGATGACGAACTAAGATGCTAGAAACTACATATAAAGTGTTTCGGGATGCGTGGGATGACGAACTAAGATGCTAGAAACTACATATAAAGTGTTTCGGGATGCGTGGGATGACGAACTAAGATGCTAGAAACTACATATAAAGTGTTTCGGGATTCTTGGAATGATGAACCAAGATGCTAGAAACTGCATATAAAGTGTTTTGGGATACTTGGAATGACGAACCAAGATGCTAGAAACTACATATAAAGTGTTTCGGGGTACTTGGAATGACGAACCAAGATGCTAGAAACTACATATAAAGTGTTTTGGGATACTTGGAATGACGAACCAAGATGCTAGAAACTACATATAAAGTGTTTCGGGATGCGTGGGATGACGAACTAAGATGCTAGAAACTACATATAAAGTGTTTCGGGATACTTGGAATGACGAACCAAGATGCTAGAAACTACATATAAAGTGTTTCGGGATGCGTGGGATGACGAACTAAGATGCTAGAAACTACATATAAAGTGTTTCGGGATGCGTGGGATGACGAACTAAGATGCTAGAAACTACATATAAAGTGTTTCGGGATGCGTGGGATGACGAACTAAGATGCTAGAAACTACATATAAAGTGTTTCGGGATGCGTGGGATGACGAACTAAGATGCTAGAAACTACATATAAAGTGTTTCGGGATGCGTGGGATGACGAACTAAGATGCTAGAAACTACATATAAAGTGTTTCGGGATGCGTGGGATGACGAACTAAGATGCTAGAAACTACATATAAAGTGTTTCGGGATGCGTGGGATGACGAACTAAGATGCTAGAAACTACATATAAAGTGTTTCGGGATGCGTGGGATGACGAACTAAGATGCTAGAAACTACATATAAAGTGTTTCGGGATGCGTGGGATGACGAACTAAGATGCTAGAAACTACATATAAAGTGTTTCGGGATTCTTGGAATGATGAACCAAGATGCTAGAAACTGCATATAAAGTGTTTTGGGATACTTGGAATGACGAACCAAGATGCTAGAAACTACATATAAAGTGTTTCGGGGTACTTGGAATGACGAACCAAGATGCTAGAAACTACATATAAAGTGTTTTGGGATACTTGGAATGACGAACCAAGATGCTAGAAACTACATATAAAGTGTTTCGGGATGCGTGGGAGGACGAACTAAGATGCTAGAAGTTACATATAAAGTGTTTCGGGATGCGTGGGATGACGAACTAAGATGCTAGAAACTACATATAAAGTGTTTCGGGATGCGTGGGATGACGAACTAAGATGCTAGAAACTACATATAAAGTGTTTCGGGATGCGTGGGATGACGAACTAAGATGCTAGAAACTACATATAAAGTGTTTCGGGATGCGTGGGATGACGAACTAAGATGCTAGAAACTACATATAAAGTGTTTCGGGATGCGTGGGATGACGAACTAAGATGCTAGAAACTACATATAAAGTGTTTCGGGATGCGTGGGATGACGAACTAAGATGCTAGAAACTACATATAAAGTGTTTCGGGATACTTGGAATGACGAACTAAGATGCTAGAAACTACATATAAAGTGTTTCGGGATGCGTGGGATGACGAACTAAGATGCTAGAAACTACATATAAAGTGTTTCGGGATGCGTGGGATGACGAACTAAGATGCTCGAAACTACATATAAAGTGTTTCGGGATGCGTGGGATGACGAACTAAGATGCTAGAAACTACATATAAAGTGTTTCGGGATGCGTGGGATGACGAACTAAGATGCTGGAAACTACATATAAAGTGTTTCGGGATACTTGGGATGACGAACTAAGATGCTAGAAACTACATATAAAGTGTTTCGGGATACTTGGAATGACGAACTAAGATGCTAGAAACTACATATAAAGTGTTTCGGGATGCTTGGAATGACGAACTAAGATGCTAGAAACTACATATAAAGTGTTTCGGGATGCGTGGGATGACGAACTAAGATGCTAGAAACTACATATAAAGTGTTTCGGGATGCGTGGGATGACGAACTAAGATGCTAGAAACTACATATAAAGTGTTTCGGGATACTTGGAATGACGAACTAAGATGCTAGAAACTACATATAAAGTGTTTCGGGATACTTGGAATGACGAACTAAGATGCTAGAAACTACATATAAAGTGTTTCGGGATGCGTGGGATGACGAACTAAGATGCTAGAAACTACATATAAAGTGTTTCGGGATACTTGGAATGACGAACTAAGATGCTAGAAACTACATATAAAGTGTTTCGGGATGCGTGGGATGACGAACTAAGATGCTAGAAACTACATATAAAGTGTTTCGGGATACTTGGAATGACGAACTAAGATGCTAGAAACTACATATAAAGTGTTTCGGGATACTTGGGATGACGAACTAAGATGCTGGAAACTACATATAAAGTGTTTCGGGATACTTGGGATGACGAACTAAGATGCTAGAAACTACATATAAAGTGTTTCGGGATACTTGGAATGACGAACTAAGATGCTAGAAACTACATATAAAGTGTTTCGGGATGCTTGGAATGACGAACTAAGATGCTAGAAACTACATATAAAGTGTTTCGGGATGCGTGGGATGACGAACTAAGATGCTAGAAACTACATATAAAGTGTTTCGGGATGCGTGGGATGACGAACTAAGATGCTAGAAACTACATATAAAGTGTTTCGGGATGCGTGGGATGACGAACTAAGATGCTAGAAACTACATATAAAGTGTTTCGGGATACTTGGGATGACGAACTAAGATGCTGGAAACTACATATAAAGTGTTTCGGGATACTTGGGATGACGAACTAAGATGCTAGAAACTACATATAAAGTGTTTCGGGATGCTTGGAATGACGAACTAAGATGCTAGAAACTACATATAAAGTGTTTCGGGATGCGTGGGATGACGAACTAAGATGCTAGAAACTACATATAAAGTGTTTCGGGATGCGTGGGATGACGAACTAAGATGCTAGAAACTACATATAAAGTGTTTCGGGATGCTTGGAATGACGAACTAAGATGCTAGAAACTACATATAAAGTGTTTCGGGATGCGTGGGATGACGAACTAAGATGCTAGAAACTACATATAAAGTGTTTCGGGATGCGTGGGATGACGAACTAAGATGCTAGAAACTACATATAAAGTGTTTCGGGATGCGTGGGATGACGAACTAAGATGCTAGAAACTACATATAAAGTGTTTCGGGATGCGTGGGATGACGAACTAAGATGCTAGAAACTACATATAAAGTGTTTCGGGATGCGTGGGATGACGAACTAAGATGCTAGAAACTACATATAAAGTGTTTCGGGATGCGTGGGATGACGAACTAAGATGCTAGAAACTACATATAAAGTGTTTCGGGATGCGTGGGATGACGAACTAAGATGCTAGAAACTACATATAAAGTGTTTCGGGATACTTGGAATGACGAACTAAGATGCTAGAAACTACATATAAAGTGTTTCGGGATACTTGGGATGACGAACTAAGATGCTAGAAACTACATATAAAGTGTTTCGGGATGCGTGGGATGACGAACTAAGATGCTAGAAACTACATATAAAGTGTTTCGGGATGCGTGGGATGACGAACTAAGATGCTAGAAACTACATATAAAGTGTTTCGGGATGCGTGGGATGACGAACTAAGATGCTAGAAACTACATATAAAGTGTTTCGGGATGCGTGGGATGACGAACTAAGATGCTAGAAACTACATATAAAGTGTTTCGGGATGCGTGGGATGACGAACTAAGATGCTAGAAACTACATATAAAGTGTTTCGGGATGCGTGGGATGACGAACTAAGATGCTAGAAACTACATATAAAGTGTTTCGGGATGCGTGGGATGACGAACTAAGATGCTAGAAACTACATATAAAGTGTTTCGGGATGCGTGGGATGACGAACTAAGATGCTAGAAACTACATATAAAGTGTTTCGGGATGCGTGGGATGACGAACTAAGATGCTAGAAACTACATATAAAGTGTTTCGGGATACTTGGAATGACGAACTAAGATGCTAGAAACTACATATAAAGTGTTTCGGGATACTTGGGATGACGAACTAAGATGCTAGAAACTACATATAAAGTGTTTCGGGATGCGTGGGATGACGAACTAAGATGCTAGAAACTACATATAAAGTGTTTCGGGATGCGTGGGATGACGAACTAAGATGCTAGAAACTACATATAAAGTGTTTCGGGATACTTGGGATGACGAACTAAGATGCTAGAAACTACATATAAAGTGTTTCGGGATGCGTGGGATGACGAACTAAGATGCCAGAAACTACATATAAAGTGTTTCGGGATGCGTGGGATGACGAACTAAGATGCTAGAAACTACATATAAAGTGTTTCGGGATGCGTGGGATGACGAACTAAGATGCTAGAAACTACATATAAAGTGTTTCGGTATGCTTGGAATGACGAACCGAGATGCTAGAAACTACATATAAAGTGTTTCGGGATACTTGGAATGACGAACCAAGATGCTAGAAACTACATATAAAGTGTTTCGGGATGCTTGGAATGACGAACCAAGATGCTAGAAACTTCATATAAAGTGTTTCGGGATACTTGGAATGACGAACCAAGATGCTAGAAACTACATATAAAGTGTTTCGGGATGCTTGGAATGACGAACTTAGATGCTAGAAACTACATATAAAGTGTTTCGGGATACTTGGAATGACGAACCAAGATGCTAGAAACTACATATTAAGTGTTTCGGGATGCTTGGAATGAAGAACCAAGATGCTAGAAACTACATATAAAGTGTTTCGGGATACTTGGAATGACGAACCAAGATGCTAGAAACTACATATAAAGTGTTTCGGGATACTTGGAATGACGAACTAAGATGCTAGAAACTACATATAAAGTGTTTCGGTATGCTTGGAATGACGAACCGAGATGCTAGAAACTACATATAAAGTGTTTCGGGATACTTGGAATGACGAACCAAGATGCTAGAAACTACATATAAAGTGTTTCGGGATGCTTGGAATGACGAACCAAGATGCTAGAAACTTCATATAAAGTGTTTCGGGATACTTGGAATGACGAACCAAGATGCTAGAAACTACATATAAAGTGTTTCGGGATGCTTGGAATGACGAACTTAGATGCTAGAAACTACATATAAAGTGTTTCGGGATACTTGGAATGACGAACCAAGATGCTAGAAACTACATATTAAGTGTTTCGGGATGCTTGGAATGAAGAACCAAGATGCTAGAAACTACATATAAAGTGTTTCGGGATACTTGGAATGACGAACCAAGATGCTAGAAACTACATATAAAGTGTTTCGGGATACTTGGAATGACGAACTAAGATGCTAGAAACTACATATAAAGTGTTTCGGTATGCTTGGAATGACGAACCAAGATGCTAGAAACTACATATAAAGTGTTTCGGGATGCTTGGAATGACGAACTAAGATGCTAGAAACTACATATAAAGTGTTTCGGGATACTTGGAATGACGAACCAAGATGCTAGAAACTACATATAAAGTGTTTCGGGATGCTTGGATTGACGAACCAAGATGCTAGAAACTACATATAAAGTGTTTCGGGATACTTGGAATGACGAACTAAGATGCTAGAAACTACATATAAAGTGTTTCGGGATGCTTGGAATGAAGAACCAAGATGCTAGAAACTACATATAAAGTGTTTCGGGATACTTGGAATGACGAACCAAGATGCTAGAAACTACATATAAAGTGTTTCGGGATACTTGGAATGACGAACTAAGATGCTAGAAACTACATATAAAGTGTTTCGGGATGCTTGGAATGAAGAACCAAGATGCTAGAAACTACATATAAAGTGTTTCGGGATGCTTGGAATGACGAACTTAGATGCTAGAAACTACATATAAAGTGTTTCGGGATACTTGGAATGACGAACCAAGATGCTAGAAACTACATATAAAGTGTTTCGGGATGCTTGGATTGACGAACCAAGATGCTAGAAACTACATATAAAGTGTTTCGGGATGCTTGGAATGACGAACTTAGATGCTAGAAACTACATATAAAGTGTTTCGGGATACTTGGAATGACGAACCAAGATGCTAGAAACTACATATTAAGTGTTTCGGGATGCTTGGAATGAAGAACCAAGATGCTAGAAACTACATATAAAGTGTTTCGGGATGCTTGGAATGAAGAACCAAGATGCTAGAAACTACATATAAAGTGTTTCGGGATACTTGGAATGACGAACCAAGATGCTAGAAACTACATATAAAGTGTTTCGGGATACTTGGAATGACGAACTAAGATGCTAGAAACTACATATAAAGTGTTTCGGGATACTTGGAATGACGAACCAAGATGCTAGAAACTACATATTAAGTGTTTCGGGATGCTTGGAATGAAGAACCAAGATGCTAGAAACTACATATAAAGTGTTTCGGGATACTTGGAATGACGAACCAAGATGCTAGAAACTACATATAAAGTGTTTCGGGATACTTGGAATGACGAACTAAGATGCTAGAAACTACATATAAAGTGTTTCGGGATGCTTGGAATGAAGAACCAAGATGCTAGAAACTACATATAAAGTGTTTCGGGATGCTTGGAATGACGAACTTAGATGCTAGAAACTACATATAAAGTGTTTCGGGATACTTGGAATGACGAACCAAGATGCTAGAAACTTCATATAAAGTGTTTCGGGATACTTGGAATGACGAACCAAGATGCTAGAAACTACATATAAAGTGTTTCGGGATGCTTGGAATGACGAACTTAGATGCTAGAAACTACATATAAAGTGTTTCGGGATACTTGGAATGACGAACCAAGATGCTAGAAACTACATATTAAGTGTTTCGGGATGCTTGGAATGAAGAACCAAGATGCTAGAAACTACATATAAAGTGTTTCGGGATACTTGGAATGACGAACCAAGATGCTAGAAACTACATATAAAGTGTTTCGGGATACTTGGAATGACGAACTAAGATGCTAGAAACTACATATAAAGTGTTTCGGTATGCTTGGAATGACGAACCAAGATGCTAGAAACTACATATAAAGTGTTTCGGGATGCTTGGAATGACGAACTAAGATGCTAGAAACTACATATAAAGTGTTTCGGGATACTTGGAATGACGAACCAAGATGCTAGAAACTACATATAAAGTGTTTCGGGATACTTGGAATGACGAACCAAGATGCTAGAAACTACATATAAAGTGTTTCGGGATACTTGGAATGACGTACCAAGATGCTAGAAACTACATTTAAAGTGTTTCGGGATGCTTGGAATGACGAACTAAGATGCTAGAAACTACATATAAAGTGTTTCGGGATACTTGGAATGACGAACCAAGATGCTAGAAACTACATATAAAGTGTTTCGGGATACTTGGAATGACGAACTAAGTTGCTAGAAACTACATATAAAGTGTTTCGGGATACTTGGAATGACGAACCAAGATGCTAGAAACTACATATAAAGTGTTTCGGGATACTTGGAATGACGAACCAAGATGCTAGAAACTACATATAAAGTGTTTCGGGATGCTTGGAATGACGAACCAAGATGCTAGAAACTTCATATAAAGTGTTTCGGGATACTTGGAATGACGAACCAAGATGCTAGAAACTACATATAAAGTGTTTCGGGATGCTTGGAATGACGAACTAAGATGCTAGAAACTACATATAAAGTGTTTCGGGATACTTGGAATGACGAACCAAGATGCTAGAAACTACATATAAAGTGTTTCGGGATGCTTGGAATGAAGAACCAAGATGCTAGAAACTACATATAAAGTGTCTCGGTATGCTTGGAATGACGAACCAAGATGCTAGAAACTACATATAAAGTGTTTCGGGATGCTTGGAATGACGAACTAAGATGCTAGAAACTACATATAAAGTGTTTCGGGATACTTGGAATGACGAACCAAGATGCTAGAAACTACATATAAAGTGTTTCGGGATGCTTGGAATGAAGAACCAAGATGCTAGAAACTACATATAAAGTGTCTCGGTATGCTTGGAATGAAGAACCAAGATGCTAGAAACTACATATAAAGTGTTTCGGGATACTTGGAATGACGAACCAAGATGCTAGAAACTACATATAAAGTGTTTCGGGATGCTTGGAATGACGAACCAAGATGCTAGAAACTACATATAAAGTGTTTCGGGATACTTGGAATGACGAACCAAGATGCTAGAAACTACATATAAAGTGTTTCGGGATACTTGGAATGACGAACCAAGATGCTAGAAACTACATATAAAGTGTTTCGGGATACTTGGAATGACGAACTAAGATGCTAGAAACTACATATAAAGTGTTTCGGGATACTTGGAATGACGAACTAAGATGCTAGAAACTACATATAAAGTGTTTCGGTATGCTTGGAATGACGAACCAAGATGCTAGAAACTACATATAAAGTGTTTCGGGATACTTGGAATGACGAACTAAGATGCTAGAAACTACATATAAAGTGTTTCGGTATGCTTGGAATGACGAACTAAGATGCTAGAAACTACATATAAAGTGTTTCGGGATACTTGGAATGACGAACCAAGATGCTAGAAACTACATATAAAGTGTTTCGGGATACTTGGAATGACGAACCAAGATGCTAGAAACTACATATAAAGTGTTTCGGGATACTTGGAATGACGAACTAAGATGCTAGAAACTACATATAAAGTGTTTCGGGATACTTGGAATGACGAACTAAGATGCTAGAAACTACATATAAAGTGTTTCGGGATGCTTGGAATGAAGAACCAAGATGCTAGAAACTACATATAAAGTGTTTCGGGATACTTGGAATGACGAACTAAGATGCTAGAAACTACATATAAAGTGTTTCGGTATGCTTGGAATGACGAACCAAGATGCTAGAAACTACATATAAAGTGTTTCGGGATACTTGGAATGACGAACTAAGATGCTAGAAACTACATATAAAGTGTTTCGGTATGCTTGGAATGACGAACCAAGATGCTAGAAACTACATATAAAGTGTTTCGGGATGCTTGGAATGACGAACCAAGATGCTAGAAACTACATATAAAGTGTTTCGGGATACTTGGAATGACGAACTAAGATGCTAGAAACTACATATAAAGTGTTTCGGTATGCTTGGAATGACGAACCAAGATGCTAGAAACTACATATAAAGTGTTTCGGGATGCTTGGAATGACGAACTAAGACGCTAGAAACTACATATAAAGTGTTTCGGGATACTTGGAATGACGAACCAAGATGCTAGAAACTACATATAAAGTGTTTCGGGATGCTTGGAATGACGAACCAAGATGCTAGAAACTACATATAAAGTGTTTCGGGATACTTGGAATGACGAACTAAGATGCTAGAAACTACATATAAAGTGTTTCGGGATACTTGGAATGACGAACCAAGATGCTAGAAACTACATATAAAGTGTTTCGGGATGCTTGGAATGACGAACCAAGATGCTAGAAACTACATATAAAGTGTTTCGGGATACTTGGAATGACGAACTAAGATGCTAGAAACTACATATAAAGTGTTTCGGTATGCTTGGAATGACGAACCAAGATGCTAGAAACTACATATAAAGTGTTTCGGGATGCTTGGAATGACGAACTAAGACGCTAGAAACTACATATAAAGTGTTTCGGGATACTTGGAATGACGAACCAAGATGCTAGAAACTACATATAAAGTGTTTCGGGATACTTGGAATGACGAACCAAGATGCTAGAAACTACATATAAAGTGTTTCGGGATACTTGGAATGACGAACTAAGATGCTAGAAACTACATATAAAGTGTTTCGGTATGCTTGGAATGACGAACCAAGATGCTAGAAACTACATATAAAGTGTTTCGGGATACTTGGAATGACGAACCAAGATGCTAGAAACTACATATAAAGTGTTTCGGGATACTTGGAATGACGAACTAAGATGCTAGAAACTACATATAAAGTGTTTCGGGATACTTGGAATGACGAACTAAGATGCTAGAAACTACATATAAAGTGTTTCGGTATGCTTGGAATGACGAACCAAGATGCTAGAAACTACATATAAAGTGTTTCGGGATACTTGGAATGACGAACTAAGATGCTAGAAACTACATATAAAGTGTTTCGGTATGCTTGGAATGACGAACTAAGATGCTAGAAACTACATATAAAGTGTTTCGGGATACTTGGAATGACGAACTAAGATGCTAGAAACTACATATAAAGTGTTTCGGGATGCTTGGAATGAAGAACCAAGATGCTAGAAACTACATATAAAGTGTTTCGGGATACTTGGAATGACGAACTAAGATGCTAGAAACTACATATAAAGTGTTTCGGTATGCTTGGAATGACGAACCAAGATGCTAGAAACTACATATAAAGTGTTTCGGGATGCTTGGAATGAAGAACCAAGATGCTAGAAACTACATATAAAGTGTTTCGGGATACTTGGAATGACGAACCAAGATGCTAGAAACTACATATAAAGTGTTTCGGGATGCTTGGAATGACGAACCAAGATGCTAGAAACTACATATAAAGTGTTTCGGGATACTTGGAATGACGAACTAAGATGCTAGAAACTACATATAAAGTGTTTCGGTATGCTTGGAATGACGAACCAAGATGCTAGAAACTACATATAAAGTGTTTCGGGATACTTGGAATGACGAACTAAGATGCTAGAAACTACATATAAAGTGTTTCGGTATGCTTGGAATGACGAACCAAGATGCTAGAAACTACATATAAAGTGTTTCGGGATGCTTGGAATGACGAACTAAGACGCTAGAAACTACATATAAAGTGTTTCGGGATACTTGGAATGACGAACCAAGATGCTAGAAACTACATATAAAGTGTTTCGGGATACTTGGAATGACGAACCAAGATGCTAGAAACTACATATAAAGTGTTTCGGGATACTTGGAATGACGAACTAAGATGCTAGAAACTACATATAAAGTGTTTCGGTATGCTTGGAATGACGAACCAAGATGCTAGAAACTACATATAAAGTGTTTCGGGATACTTGGAATGACGAACCAAGATGCTAGAAACTACATATAAAGTGTTTCGGGATACTTGGAATGACGAACTAAGATGCTAGAAACTACATATAAAGTGTTTCGGTATGCTTGGAATGACGAACTAAGATGCTAGAAACTACATATAAAGTGTTTCGGTATGCTTGGAATGACGAACCAAGATGCTAGAAACTACATATAAAGTGTTTCGGTATGCTTGGAATGACGAACCAAGATGCTAGAAACTACATATAAAGTGTTTCGGTATGCTTGGAATGACGAACCAAGATGCTAGAAACTACATATAAAGTGTTTCGGGATACTTGGAATGACGAACTAAGATGCTAGAAACTACATATAAAGTGTTTCGGTATGCTTGGAATGACGAACCAAGATGCTAGAAACTACATATAAAGTGTTTCGGGATACTTGGAATGACGAACCAAGATGCTAGAAACTACATATAAAGTGTTTCGGGATACTTGGAATGACGAACTAAGATGCTAGAAACTACATATAAAGTGTTTCGGGATACTTGGAATGACGAACTAAGATGCTAGAAACTACATATAAAGTGTTTCGGTATGCTTGGAATGACGAACTAAGATGCTAGAAACTACATATAAAGTGTTTCGGTATGCTTGGAATGACGAACCAAGATGCTAGAAACTACATATAAAGTGTTTCGGTATGCTTGGAATGACGAACCAAGATGCTAGAAACTACATATAAAGTGTTTCGGTATGCTTGGAATGACGAACCAAGATGCTAGAAACTACATATAAAGTGTTTCGGGATACTTGGAATGACGAACTAAGATGCTAGAAACTACATATAAAGTGTTTCGGTATGCTTGGAATGACGAACCAAGATGCTAGAAACTACATATAAAGTGTTTCGGGATACTTGGAATGACGAACCAAGATGCTAGAAACTACATATAAAGTGTTTCGGGATACTTGGAATGACGAACTAAGATGCTAGAAACTACATATAAAGTGTTTCGGGATACTTGGAATGACGAACTAAGATGCTAGAAACTACATATAAAGTGTTTCGGTATGCTTGGAATGACGAACCAAGATGCTAGAAACTACATATAAAGTGTTTCGGGATACTTGGAATGACGAACTAAGATGCTAGAAACTACATATAAAGTGTTTCGGTATGCTTGGAATGACGAACCAAGATGCTAGAAACTACATATAAAGTGTTTCGGGATACTTGGAATGACGAACCAAGATGCTAGAAACTACATATAAAGTGTTTCGGGATACTTGGAATGACGAACTAAGATGCTAGAAACTACATATAAAGTGTTTCGGTATGCTTGGAATGACGAACTAAGATGCTAGAAACTACATATAAAGTGTTTCGGTATGCTTGGAATGACGAACCAAGATGCTAGAAACTACATATAAAGTGTTTCGGTATGCTTGGAATGACGAACCAAGATGCTAGAAACTACATATAAAGTGTTTCGGTATGCTTGGAATGACGAACCAAGATGCTAGAAACTACATATAAAGTGTTTCGGGATGCTTGGAATGACGAACCAAGATGCTAGAAACTACATATAAAGTGTTTCGGGATACTTGGAATGACGAACCAAGATGCTAGAAACTACATATAAAGTGTTTCGGGATACTTGGAATGACGAACTAAGATGCTAGAAACTACATATAAAGTGTTTCGGTATGCTTGGAATGACGAACCAAGATGCTAGAAACTACATATAAAGTGTTTCGGGATACTTGGAATGACGAACCAAGATGCTAGAAACTACATATAAAGTGTTTCGGGATACTTGGAATGACGAACTAAGATGCTAGAAACTACATATAAAGTGTTTCGGGATACTTGGAATGACGAACTAAGATGCTAGAAACTACATATAAAGTGTTTCGGTATGCTTGGAATGACGAACCAAGATGCTAGAAACTACATATAAAGTGTTTCGGGATACTTGGAATGACGAACTAAGATGCTAGAAACTACATATAAAGTGTTTCGGTATGCTTGGAATGACGAACTAAGATGCTAGAAACTACATATAAAGTGTTTCGGGATACTTGGAATGACGAACCAAGATGCTAGAAACTACATATAAAGTGTTTCGGGATACTTGGAATGACGAACTAAGATGCTAGAAACTACATATAAAGTGTTTCGGGATACTTGGAATGACGAACTAAGATGCTAGAAACTACATATAAAGTGTTTCGGGATGCTTGGAATGACGAACCAAGATGCTAGAAACTACATATAAAGTGTTTCGGGATACTTGGAATGACGAACTAAGATGCTAGAAACTACATATAAAGTGTTTCGGTATGCTTGGAATGACGAACCAAGATGCTAGAAACTACATATAAAGTGTTTCGGGATACTTGGAATGACGAACTAAGATGCTAGAAACTACATATAAAGTGTTTCGGTATGCTTGGAATGACGAACCAAGATGCTAGAAACTACATATAAAGTGTTTCGGGATGCTTGGAATGACGAACTAAGACGCTAGAAACTACATATAAAGTGTTTCGGGATACTTGGAATGACGAACCAAGATGCTAGAAACTACATATAAAGTGTTTCGGGATACTTGGAATGACGAACCAAGATGCTAGAAACTACATATAAAGTGTTTCGGGATACTTGGAATGACGAACTAAGATGCTAGAAACTACATATAAAGTGTTTCGGTATGCTTGGAATGACGAACCAAGATGCTAGAAACTACATATAAAGTGTTTCGGGATACTTGGAATGACGAACCAAGATGCTAGAAACTACATATAAAGTGTTTCGGGATACTTGGAATGACGAACTAAGATGCTAGAAACTACATATAAAGTGTTTCGGTATGCTTGGAATGACGAACTAAGATGCTAGAAACTACATATAAAGTGTTTCGGTATGCTTGGAATGACGAACCAAGATGCTAGAAACTACATATAAAGTGTTTCGGTATGCTTGGAATGACGAACCAAGATGCTAGAAACTACATATAAAGTGTTTCGGTATGCTTGGAATGACGAACCAAGATGCTAGAAACTACATATAAAGTGTTTCGGGATACTTGGAATGACGAACTAAGATGCTAGAAACTACATATAAAGTGTTTCGGTATGCTTGGAATGACGAACCAAGATGCTAGAAACTACATATAAAGTGTTTCGGGATACTTGGAATGACGAACTAAGATGCTAGAAACTACATATAAAGTGTTTCGGTATGCTTGGAATGACGAACCAAGATGCTAGAAACTACATATAAAGTGTTTCGGGATACTTGGAATGACGAACCAAGATGCTAGAAACTACATATAAAGTGTTTCGGGATACTTGGAATGACGAACTAAGATGCTAGAAACTACATATAAAGTGTTTCGGGATACTTGGAATGACGAACCAAGATGCTAGAAACTACATATAAAGTGTTTCGGGATACTTGGAATGACGAACCAAGATGCTAGAAACTACATATAAAGTGTTTCGGGATACTTGGAATGACGAACTAAGATGCTAGAAACTACATATAAAGTGTTTCGGTATGCTTGGAATGACGAACCAAGATGCTAGAAACTACATATAAAGTGTTTCGGGATACTTGGAATGACGAACCAAGATGCTAGAAACTACATATAAAGTGTTTCGGGATACTTGGAATGACGAACTAAGATGCTAGAAACTACATATAAAGTGTTTCGGTATGCTTGGAATGACGAACTAAGATGCTAGAAACTACATATAAAGTGTTTCGGTATGCTTGGAATGACGAACCAAGATGCTAGAAACTACATATAAAGTGTTTCGGTATGCTTGGAATGACGAACCAAGATGCTAGAAACTACATATAAAGTGTTTCGGTATGCTTGGAATGACGAACCAAGATGCTAGAAACTACATATAAAGTGTTTCGGGATGCTTGGAATGACGAACCAAGATGCTAGAAACTACATATAAAGTGTTTCGGGATACTTGGAATGACGAACCAAGATGCTAGAAACTACATATAAAGTGTTTCGGGATACTTGGAATGACGAACTAAGATGCTAGAAACTACATATAAAGTGTTTCGGTATGCTTGGAATGACGAACCAAGATGCTAGAAACTACATATAAAGTGTTTCGGGATACTTGGAATGACGAACCAAGATGCTAGAAACTACATATAAAGTGTTTCGGGATACTTGGAATGACGAACTAAGATGCTAGAAACTACATATAAAGTGTTTCGGGATACTTGGAATGACGAACTAAGATGCTAGAAACTACATATAAAGTGTTTCGGTATGCTTGGAATGACGAACCAAGATGCTAGAAACTACATATAAAGTGTTTCGGGATACTTGGAATGACGAACTAAGATGCTAGAAACTACATATAAAGTGTTTCGGTATGCTTGGAATGACGAACTAAGATGCTAGAAACTACATATAAAGTGTTTCGGGATACTTGGAATGACGAACCAAGATGCTAGAAACTACATATAAAGTGTTTCGGGATACTTGGAATGACGAACTAAGATGCTAGAAACTACATATAAAGTGTTTCGGGATACTTGGAATGACGAACTAAGATGCTAGAAACTACATATAAAGTGTTTCGGGATGCTTGGAATGAAGAACCAAGATGCTAGAAACTACATATAAAGTGTTTCGGGATACTTGGAATGACGAACTAAGATGCTAGAAACTACATATAAAGTGTTTCGGTATGCTTGGAATGACGAACCAAGATGCTAGAAACTACATATAAAGTGTTTCGGGATGCTTGGAATGAAGAACCAAGATGCTAGAAACTACATATAAAGTGTTTCGGGATACTTGGAATGACGAACCAAGATGCTAGAAACTACATATAAAGTGTTTCGGGATGCTTGGAATGACGAACCAAGATGCTAGAAACTACATATAAAGTGTTTCGGGATACTTGGAATGACGAACTAAGATGCTAGAAACTACATATAAAGTGTTTCGGGATGCTTGGAATGACGAACCAAGATGCTAGAAACTACATATAAAGTGTTTCGGGATGCTTGGAATGACGAACTAAGACGCTAGAAACTACATATAAAGTGTTTCGGGATACTTGGAATGACGAACTAAGATGCTAGAAACTACATATAAAGTGTTTCGGGATACTTGGAATGACGAACCAAGATGCTAGAAACTACATATAAAGTGTTTCGGGATACTTGGAATGACGAACTAAGATGCTAGAAACTACATATAAAGTGTTTCGGTATGCTTGGAATGACGAACCAAGATGCTAGAAACTACATATAAAGTGTTTCGGGATACTTGGAATGACGAACTAAGATGCTAGAAACTACATATAAAGTGTTTCGGGATACTTGGAATGACGAACTAAGATGCTAGAAACTACATATAAAGTGTTTCGGTATGCTTGGAATGACGAACCAAGATGCTAGAAACTACATATAAAGTGTTTCGGGATGCTTGGAATGAAGAACCAAGATGCTAGAAACTACATATAAAGTGTTTCGGGATGCTTGGAATGACGAACCAAGATGCTAGAAACTACATATAAAGTGTTTCGGGATACTTGGAATGACGAACTAAGATGCTAGAAACTACATATAAAGTGTTTCGGGATACTTGGAATGACGAACCAAGATGCTAGAAACTACATATAAAGTGTTTCGGGATACTTGGAATGACGAACCAAGATGCTAGAAACTACATATAAAGTGTTTCGGGATACTTGGAATGACGAACTAAGATGCTAGAAACTACATATAAAGTGTTTCGGTATGCTTGGAATGACGAACCAAGATGCTAGAAACTACATATAAAGTGTTTCGGGATACTTGGAATGAAGAACCAAGATGCTAGAAACTACATATAAAGTGTTTCGGGATACTTGGAATGACGAACTAAGATGCTAGAAACTACATATAAAGTGTTTCGGGATACTTGGAATGACGAACTAAGATGCTAGAAACTACATATAAAGTGTTTCGGTATGCTTGGAATGACGAACCAAGATGCTAGAAACTACATATAAAGTGTTTCGGGATGCTTGGAATGAAGAACCAAGATGCTAGAAACTACATATAAAGTGTTTCGGTATGCTTGGAATGACGAACCAAGATGCTAGAAACTACATATAAAGTGTTTCGGGATGCTTGGAATGACGAACTAAGACGCTAGAAACTACATATAAAGTGTTTCGGGATACTTGGAATGACGAACCAAGATGCTAGAAACTACATATAAAGTGTTTCGGGATACTTGGAATGACGAACCAAGATGCTAGAAACTACATATAAAGTGTTTCGGGATACTTGGAATGACGAACTAAGATGCTAGAAACTACATATAAAGTGTTTCGGTATGCTTGGAATGACGAACCAAGATGCTAGAAACTACATATAAAGTGTTTCGGGATACTTGGAATGAAGAACCAAGATGCTAGAAACTACATATAAAGTGTTTCGGGATACTTGGAATGACGAACCAAGATGCTAGAAACTACATATAAAGTGTTTCGGGATGCTTGGAATGACGAACCAAGATGCTAGAAACTACATATAAAGTGTTTCGGGATACTTGGAATGACGAACTAAGATGCTAGAAACTACATATAAAGTGTTTCGGGATGCTTGGAATGACGAACCAAGATGCTAGAAACTACATATAAAGTGTTTCGGGATACTTGGAATGACGAACTAAGATGCTAGAAACTACATATAAAGTGTTTCGGGATACTTGGAATGACGAACTAAGATGCTAGAAACTACATATAAAGTGTTTCGGTATGCTTGGAATGACGAACCAAGATGCTAGAAACTACATATAAAGTGTTTCGGGATGCTTGGAATGAAGAACCAAGATGCTAGAAACTACATATAAAGTGTTTCGGTATGCTTGGAATGACGAACCAAGATGCTAGAAACTACATATAAAGTGTTTCGGGATACTTGGAATGACGAACTAAGATGCTAGAAACTACATATAAAGTGTTTCGGGATACTTGGAATGACGAACCAAGATGCTAGAAACTACATATAAAGTGTTTCGGGATACTTGGAATGACGAACCAAGATGCTAGAAACTACATATAAAGTGTTTCGGGATACTTGGAATGACGAACTAAGATGCTAGAAACTACATATAAAGTGTTTCGGTATGCTTGGAATGACGAACCAAGATGCTAGAAACTACATATAAAGTGTTTCGGGATACTTGGAATGAAGAACCAAGATGCTAGAAACTACATATAAAGTGTTTCGGGATACTTGGAATGACGAACTAAGATGCTAGAAACTACATATAAAGTGTTTCGGGATACTTGGAATGACGAACTAAGATGCTAGAAACTACATATAAAGTGTTTCGGTATGCTTGGAATGACGAACCAAGATGCTAGAAACTACATATAAAGTGTTTCGGGATGCTTGGAATGAAGAACCAAGATGCTAGAAACTACATATAAAGTGTTTCGGTATGCTTGGAATGACGAACCAAGATGCTAGAAACTACATATAAAGTGTTTCGGGATGCTTGGAATGACGAACTAAGACGCTAGAAACTACATATAAAGTGTTTCGGGATACTTGGAATGACGAACCAAGATGCTAGAAACTACATATAAAGTGTTTCGGGATACTTGGAATGACGAACCAAGATGCTAGAAACTACATATAAAGTGTTTCGGGATACTTGGAATGACGAACTAAGATGCTAGAAACTACATATAAAGTGTTTCGGTATGCTTGGAATGACGAACCAAGATGCTAGAAACTACATATAAAGTGTTTCGGGATACTTGGAATGAAGAACCAAGATGCTAGAAACTACATATAAAGTGTTTCGGGATACTTGGAATGACGAACCAAGATGCTAGAAACTACATATAAAGTGTTTCGGGATGCTTGGAATGACGAACCAAGATGCTAGAAACTACATATAAAGTGTTTCGGGATACTTGGAATGACGAACTAAGATGCTAGAAACTACATATAAAGTGTTTCGGGATGCTTGGAATGACGAACCAAGATGCTAGAAACTACATATAAAGTGTTTCGGGATACTTGGAATGACGAACTAAGATGCTAGAAACTACATATAAAGTGTTTCGGTATGCTTGGAATGACGAACCAAGATGCTAGAAACTACATATAAAGTGTTTCGGGATGCTTGGAATGAAGAACCAAGATGCTAGAAACTACATATAAAGTGTTTCGGGATACTTGGAATGACGAACCAAGATGCTAGAAACTACATATAAAGTGTTTCGGGATGCTTGGAATGACGAACCAAGATGCTAGAAACTACATATAAAGTGTTTCGGGATACTTGGAATGACGAACTAAGATGCTAGAAACTACATATAAAGTGTTTCGGGATACTTGGAATGACGAACCAAGATGCTAGAAACTACATATAAAGTGTTTCGGGATGCTTGGAATGACGAACCAAGATGCTAGAAACTACATATAAAGTGTTTCGGGATACTTGGAATGAAGAACCAAGATGCTAGAAACTACATATAAAGTGTTTCGGGATACTTGGAATGACGAACCAAGATGCTAGAAACTACATATAAAGTGTTTCGGGATGCTTGGAATGACGAACCAAGATGCTAGAAACTACATATAAAGTGTTTCGGGATACTTGGAATGACGAACTAAGATGCTAGAAACTACATATAAAGTGTTTCGGGATGCTTGGAATGACGAACCAAGATGCTAGAAACTACATATAAAGTGTTTCGGGATACTTGGAATGACGAACTAAGATGCTAGAAACTACATATAAAGTGTTTCGGTATGCTTGGAATGACGAACCAAGATGCTAGAAACTACATATAAAGTGTTTCGGGATGCTTGGAATGACGAACTAAGACGCTAGAAACTACATATAAAGTGTTTCGGGATACTTGGAATGACGAACCAAGATGCTAGAAACTACATATAAAGTGTTTCGGGATACTTGGAATGACGAACTAAGATGCTAGAAACTACATATAAAGTGTTTCGGTATGCTTGGAATGACGAACTAAGATGCTAGAAACTACATATAAAGTGTTTCGGGATACTTGGAATGACGAACCAAGATGCTAGAAACTACATATAAAGTGTTTCGGGATACTTGGAATGACGAACTAAGATGCTAGAAACTACATATAAAGTGTTTCGGGATACTTGGAATGACGAACTAAGATGCTAGAAACTACATATAAAGTGTTTCGGGATGCTTGGAATGAAGAACCAAGATGCTAGAAACTACATATAAAGTGTTTCGGGATACTTGGAATGACGAACTAAGATGCTAGAAACTACATATAAAGTGTTTCGGTATGCTTGGAATGACGAACCAAGATGCTAGAAACTACATATAAAGTGTTTCGGGATGCTTGGAATGAAGAACCAAGATGCTAGAAACTACATATAAAGTGTTTCGGGATACTTGGAATGACGAACCAAGATGCTAGAAACTACATATAAAGTGTTTCGGGATGCTTGGAATGACGAACCAAGATGCTAGAAACTACATATAAAGTGTTTCGGGATACTTGGAATGACGAACTAAGATGCTAGAAACTACATATAAAGTGTTTCGGGATACTTGGAATGACGAACCAAGATGCTAGAAACTACATATAAAGTGTTTCGGGATGCTTGGAATGACGAACCAAGATGCTAGAAACTACATATAAAGTGTTTCGGGATACTTGGAATGAAGAACCAAGATGCTAGAAACTACATATAAAGTGTTTCGGGATACTTGGAATGACGAACCAAGATGCTAGAAACTACATATAAAGTGTTTCGGGATGCTTGGAATGACGAACCAAGATGCTAGAAACTACATATAAAGTGTTTCGGGATACTTGGAATGACGAACTAAGATGCTAGAAACTACATATAAAGTGTTTCGGGATGCTTGGAATGACGAACCAAGATGCTAGAAACTACATATAAAGTGTTTCGGGATACTTGGAATGACGAACTAAGATGCTAGAAACTACATATAAAGTGTTTCGGTATGCTTGGAATGACGAACCAAGATGCTAGAAACTACATATAAAGTGTTTCGGGATGCTTGGAATGACGAACTAAGACGCTAGAAACTACATATAAAGTGTTTCGGGATACTTGGAATGACGAACCAAGATGCTAGAAACTACATATAAAGTGTTTCGGGATACTTGGAATGACGAACTAAGATGCTAGAAACTACATATAAAGTGTTTCGGTATGCTTGGAATGACGAACTAAGATGCTAGAAACTACATATAAAGTGTTTCGGGATACTTGGAATGACGAACCAAGATGCTAGAAACTACATATAAAGTGTTTCGGGATACTTGGAATGACGAACTAAGATGCTAGAAACTACATATAAAGTGTTTCGGGATACTTGGAATGACGAACTAAGATGCTAGAAACTACATATAAAGTGTTTCGGGATGCTTGGAATGAAGAACCAAGATGCTAGAAACTACATATAAAGTGTTTCGGGATACTTGGAATGACGAACTAAGATGCTAGAAACTACATATAAAGTGTTTCGGTATGCTTGGAATGACGAACCAAGATGCTAGAAACTACATATAAAGTGTTTCGGGATGCGTGGGATGACGAACTAAGATGCTAGAAACTACATATAAAGTGTTTCGGTATGCTTGGAATGACGAACCAAGATGCTAGAAACTACATATAAAGTGTTTCGGGATGCTTGGAATGACGAACCAAGATGCTAGAAACTACATATAAAGTGTTTCGGGATACTTGGAATGACGAACTAAGATGCTAGAAACTACATATAAAGTGTTTCGGGATACTTGGAATGACGAACCAAGATGCTAGAAACTACATATAAAGTGTTTCGGGATGCTTGGAATGACGAACCAAGATGCTAGAAACTACATATAAAGTGTTTCGGGATACTTGGAATGACGAACTAAGATGCTAGAAACTACATATAAAGTGTTTCGGGATACTTGGAATGACGAACCAAGATGCTAGAAACTACATATAAAGTGTTTCGGGATACTTGGAATGACGAACTAAGATGCTAGAAACTACATATAAAGTGTTTCGGGATGCTTGGAATGACGAACTAAGACGCTAGAAACTACATATAAAGTGTTTCGGGATACTTGGAATGACGAACCAAGATGCTAGAAACTACATATAAAGTGTTTCGGGATACTTGGAATGACGAACCAAGATGCTAGAAACTACATATAAAGTGTTTCGGGATACTTGGAATGACGAACTAAGATGCTAGAAACTACATATAAAGTGTTTCGGTATGCTTGGAATGACGAACCAAGATGCTAGAAACTACATATAAAGTGTTTCGGTATGCTTGGAATGACGAACTAAGATGCTAGAAACTACATATAAAGTGTTTCGGTATGCTTGGAATGACGAACTAAGATGCTAGAAACTACATATAAAGTGTTTCGGGATACTTGGAATGACGAACCAAGATGCTAGAAACTACATATAAAGTGTTTCGGGATACTTGGAATGACGAACTAAGATGCTAGAAACTACATATAAAGTGTTTCGGTATGCTTGGAATGACGAACCAAGATGCTAGAAACTACATATAAAGTGTTTCGGGATGCTTGGAATGACGAACTAAGATGCTAGAAACTGCATATAAAGTGTTTCGGGATACTTGGAATGATGAACCAAGATGCTAGAAACTGCATATAAAGTGTTTCGGGATACTTGGAATGATGAACCAAGATGCTAGAAACTGCATATAAAGTGTTTCGGGATACTTGGAATGATGAACCAAGATGCTAGAAACTACATATAAAGTGTTTCGGGATACTTGGAATGATGAACCAAGATGCTAGAAACTACATATAAAGTGTTTCGGGATGCGTGGGATGACGAACTAAGATGCTAGAAACTACATATAAAGTGTTTCGGTATGCTTGGAATGACGAACCAAGATGCTAGAAACTACATATAAAGTGTTTCGGGATGCTTGGAATGACGAACCAAGATGCTAGAAACTACATATAAAGTGTTTCGGGATACTTGGAATGACGAACTAAGATGCTAGAAACTACATATAAAGTGTTTCGGGATACTTGGAATGACGAACCAAGATGCTAGAAACTACATATAAAGTGTTTCGGGATGCTTGGAATGACGAACCAAGATGCTAGAAACTACATATAAAGTGTTTCGGGATACTTGGAATGACGAACTAAGATGCTAGAAACTACATATAAAGTGTTTCGGGATACTTGGAATGACGAACCAAGATGCTAGAAACTACATATAAAGTGTTTCGGGATACTTGGAATGACGAACCAAGATGCTAGAAACTACATATAAAGTGTTTCGGGATACTTGGAATGACGAACTAAGATGCTAGAAACTACATATAAAGTGTTTCGGGATGCTTGGAATGACGAACCAAGATGCTAGAAACTACATATAAAGTGTTTCGGGATACTTGGAATGACGAACTAAGATGCTAGAAACTACATATAAAGTGTTTCGGTATGCTTGGAATGACGAACCAAGATGCTAGAAACTACATATAAAGTGTTTCGGGATGCTTGGAATGACGAACTAAGACGCTAGAAACTACATATAAAGTGTTTCGGGATACTTGGAATGACGAACCAAGATGCTAGAAACTACATATAAAGTGTTTCGGGATACTTGGAATGACGAACTAAGATGCTAGAAACTACATATAAAGTGTTTCGGTATGCTTGGAATGACGAACTAAGATGCTAGAAACTGCATATAAAGTGTTTCGGGATACTTGGAATGACGAACCAAGATGCTAGAAACTACATATAAAGTGTTTCGGGATACTTGGAATGACGAACTAAGATGCTAGAAACTACATATAAAGTGTTTCGGGATACTTGGAATGACGAACTAAGATGCTAGAAACTACATATAAAGTGTTTCGGGATGCTTGGAATGAAGAACCAAGATGCTAGAAACTACATATAAAGTGTTTCGGGATACTTGGAATGACGAACTAAGATGCTAGAAACTACATATAAAGTGTTTCGGTATGCTTGGAATGACGAACCAAGATGCTAGAAACTACATATAAAGTGTTTCGGGATGCGTGGGATGACGAACTAAGATGCTAGAAACTACATATAAAGTGTTTCGGTATGCTTGGAATGACGAACCAAGATGCTAGAAACTACATATAAAGTGTTTCGGGATGCTTGGAATGACGAACCAAGATGCTAGAAACTACATATAAAGTGTTTCGGGATACTTGGAATGACGAACTAAGATGCTAGAAACTACATATAAAGTGTTTCGGGATACTTGGAATGACGAACCAAGATGCTAGAAACTACATATAAAGTGTTTCGGGATGCTTGGAATGACGAACCAAGATGCTAGAAACTACATATAAAGTGTTTCGGGATACTTGGAATGACGAACTAAGATGCTAGAAACTACATATAAAGTGTTTCGGGATACTTGGAATGACGAACCAAGATGCTAGAAACTACATATAAAGTGTTTCGGGATACTTGGAATGACGAACTAAGATGCTAGAAACTACATATAAAGTGTTTCGGGATGCTTGGAATGACGAACTAAGACGCTAGAAACTACATATAAAGTGTTTCGGGATACTTGGAATGACGAACCAAGATGCTAGAAACTACATATAAAGTGTTTCGGGATACTTGGAATGACGAACCAAGATGCTAGAAACTACATATAAAGTGTTTCGGGATACTTGGAATGACGAACTAAGATGCTAGAAACTACATATAAAGTGTTTCGGTATGCTTGGAATGACGAACCAAGATGCTAGAAACTACATATAAAGTGTTTCGGGATGCTTGGAATGACGAACTAAGATGCTAGAAACTACATATAAAGTGTTTCGGGATACTTGGAATGACGAACTAAGATGCTAGAAACTACATATAAAGTGTTTCGGGATGCTTGGAATGAAGAACCAAGATGCTAGAAACTACATATAAAGTGTTTCGGGATACTTGGAATGACGAACTAAGATGCTAGAAACTACATATAAAGTGTTTCGGTATGCTTGGAATGACGAACCAAGATGCTAGAAACTACATATAAAGTGTTTCGGGATGCGTGGGATGACGAACTAAGATGCTAGAAACTACATATAAAGTGTTTCGGTATGCTTGGAATGACGAACCAAGATGCTAGAAACTACATATAAAGTGTTTCGGGATGCTTGGAATGACGAACCAAGATGCTAGAAACTACATATAAAGTGTTTCGGGATACTTGGAATGACGAACTAAGATGCTAGAAACTACATATAAAGTGTTTCGGGATACTTGGAATGACGAACCAAGATGCTAGAAACTACATATAAAGTGTTTCGGGATACTTGGAATGACGAACTAAGATGCTAGAAACTACATATAAAGTGTTTCGGGATACTTGGAATGACGAACTAAGATGCTAGAAACTACATATAAAGTGTTTCGGGATGCTTGGAATGACGAACTAAGATGCTAGAAACTACATATAAAGTGTTTCGGGATACTTGGAATGACGAACCAAGATGCTAGAAACTACATATAAAGTGTTTCGGGATGCTTGGAATGACGAACCAAGATGCTAGAAACTACATATAAAGTGTTTCGGGATACTTGGAATGACGAACTAAGATGCTAGAAACTACATATAAAGTGTTTCGGGATACTTGGAATGACGAACCAAGATGCTAGAAACTACATATAAAGTGTTTCGGGATACTTGGAATGACGAACTAAGATGCTAGAAACTACATATAAAGTGTTTCGGGATACTTGGAATGACGAACTAAGATGCTAGAAACTACATATAAAGTGTTTCGGGATGCTTGGAATGACGAACTAAGATGCTAGAAACTACATATAAAGTGTTTCGGGATACTTGGAATGACGAACCAAGATGCTAGAAACTACATATAAAGTGTTTCGGGATGCTTGGAATGACGAACCAAGATGCTAGAAACTACATATAAAGTGTTTCGGGATACTTGGAATGACGAACTAAGATGCTAGAAACTACATATAAAGTGTTTCGGGATACTTGGAATGACGAACCAAGATGCTAGAAACTACATATAAAGTGTTTCGGGATGCTTGGAATGACGAACCAAGATGCTAGAAACTACATATAAAGTGTTTCGGGATACTTGGAATGACGAACTAAGATGCTAGAAACTACATATAAAGTGTTTCGGGATACTTGGAATGACGAACCAAGATGCTAGAAACTACATATAAAGTGTTTCGGGATACTTGGAATGACGAACTAAGATGCTAGAAACTACATATAAAGTGTTTCGGGATGCTTGGAATGACGAACTAAGACGCTAGAAACTACATATAAAGTGTTTCGGGATACTTGGAATGACGAACCAAGATGCTAGAAACTACATATAAAGTGTTTCGGGATACTTGGAATGACGAACTAAGATGCTAGAAACTACATATAAAGTGTTTCGGTATGCTTGGAATGACGAACTAAGATGCTAGAAACTACATATAAAGTGTTTCGGGATACTTGGAATGACGAACCAAGATGCTAGAAACTACATATAAAGTGTTTCGGGATACTTGGAATGACGAACTAAGATGCTAGAAACTACATATAAAGTGTTTCGGGATACTTGGAATGACGAACTAAGATGCTAGAAACTACATATAAAGTGTTTCGGGATGCTTGGAATGAAGAACCAAGATGCTAGAAACTACATATAAAGTGTTTCGGGATACTTGGAATGACGAACTAAGATGCTAGAAACTACATATAAAGTGTTTCGGTATGCTTGGAATGACGAACCAAGATGCTAGAAACTACATATAAAGTGTTTCGGGATGCGTGGGATGACGAACTAAGATGCTAGAAACTACATATAAAGTGTTTCGGTATGCTTGGAATGACGAACCAAGATGCTAGAAACTACATATAAAGTGTTTCGGGATGCTTGGAATGACGAACCAAGATGCTAGAAACTACATATAAAGTGTTTCGGGATACTTGGAATGACGAACTAAGATGCTAGAAACTACATATAAAGTGTTTCGGGATACTTGGAATGACGAACCAAGATGCTAGAAACTACATATAAAGTGTTTCGGGATGCTTGGAATGACGAACCAAGATGCTAGAAACTACATATAAAGTGTTTCGGGATACTTGGAATGACGAACTAAGATGCTAGAAACTACATATAAAGTGTTTCGGGATACTTGGAATGACGAACCAAGATGCTAGAAACTACATATAAAGTGTTTCGGGATACTTGGAATGACGAACCAAGATGCTAGAAACTACATATAAAGTGTTTCGGGATGCTTGGAATGACGAACTAAGACGCTAGAAACTACATATAAAGTGTTTCGGGATACTTGGAATGACGAACCAAGATGCTAGAAACTACATATAAAGTGTTTCGGGATACTTGGAATGACGAACCAAGATGCTAGAAACTACATATAAAGTGTTTCGGGATACTTGGAATGACGAACTAAGATGCTAGAAACTACATATAAAGTGTTTCGGTATGCTTGGAATGACGAACCAAGATGCTAGAAACTACATATAAAGTGTTTCGGTATGCTTGGAATGACGAACTAAGATGCTAGAAACTACATATAAAGTGTTTCGGTATGCTTGGAATGACGAACTAAGATGCTAGAAACTACATATAAAGTGTTTCGGGATACTTGGAATGACGAACCAAGATGCTAGAAACTACATATAAAGTGTTTCGGGATACTTGGAATGACGAACTAAGATGCTAGAAACTACATATAAAGTGTTTCGGTATGCTTGGAATGACGAACCAAGATGCTAGAAACTACATATAAAGTGTTTCGGGATGCTTGGAATGACGAACTAAGATGCTAGAAACTGCATATAAAGTGTTTCGGGATACTTGGAATGATGAACCAAGATGCTAGAAACTACAAATAAAGTGTTTCGGGATACTTGGAATGACGAACCAAGATGCTAGAAACTACATATAAAGTGTTTCGGGATGCTTGGAATGACGAACTAAGATGCTAGAAACTGCATATAAAGTGTTTCGGGATACTTGGAATGATGAACCAAGATGCTAGAAACTACATATAAAGTGTTTCGGGATACTTGGAATGATGAACCAAGATGCTAGAAACTACATATAAAGTGTTTCGGGATACTTGGAATGATGAACCAAGATGCTAGAAACTGCATATAAAGTGTTTCGGGATACTTGGAATGATGAACCAAGATGCTAGAAACTACATATAAAGTGTTTCGGGATACTTGGAATGATGAACCAAGATGCTAGAAACTACATATAAAGTGTTTCGGGATACTTGGAATGATGAACCAAGATGCTAGAAACTACAAATAAAGTGTTTCGGGATACTTGGAATGACGAACCAAGATGCTAGAAACTACATATAAAGTGTTTCGGGATGCTTGGAATGACGAACTAAGATGCTAGAAACTGCATATAAAGTGTTTCGGGATACTTGGAATGATGAACCAAGATGCTAGAAACTGCATATAAAGTGTTTCGGGATACTTGGAATGATGAACCAAGATGCTAGAAACTGCATATAAAGTGTTTCGGGATACTTGGAATGATGAACCAAGATGCTAGAAACTGCATATAAAGTGTTTCGGGATACTTGGAATGATGAACCAAGATGCTAGAAACTACATATAAAGTGTTTCGGGATACTTGGAATGATGAACCAAGATGCTAGAAACTACATATAAAGTGTTTCGGGATACTTGGAATGATGAACCAAGATGCTAGAAACTACATATAAAGTGTTTCGGGATACTTGGAATGATGAACCAAGATGCTAGAAACTGCATATAAAGTGTTTCGGGATACTTGGAATGATGAACCAAGATGCTAGAAACTACATATAAAGTGTTTCGGGATACTTGGAATGATGAACCAAGATGCTAGAAACTACATATAAAGTGTTTCGGGATACTTGGAATGATGAACCAAGATGCTAGAAACTACAAATAAAGTGTTTCGGGATACTTGGAATGACGAACCAAGATGCTAGAAACTACATATAAAGTGTTTCGGGATGCTTGGAATGACGAACTAAGATGCTAGAAACTGCATATAAAGTGTTTCGGGATACTTGGAATGATGAACCAAGATGCTAGAAACTGCATATAAAGTGTTTCGGGATACTTGGAATGATGAACCAAGATGCTAGAAACTACAAATAAAGTGTTTCGGGATACTTGGAATGACGAACCAAGATGCTAGAAACTACATATAAAGTGTTTCGGGATGCTTGGAATGACGAACCAAGATGCTAGAAACTACATATAAAGTGTTTCGGGATACTTGGAATGACGAACTAAGATGCTAGAAACTACATATAAAGTGTTTCGGTATGCTTGGAATGACGAACCAAGATGCTAGAAACTACATATAAAGTGTTTCGGTATGCTTGGAATGACGAACTAAGATGCTAGAAACTACATATAAAGTGTTTCGGTATGCTTGGAATGACGAACTAAGATGCTAGAAACTACATATAAAGTGTTTCGGGATACTTGGAATGACGAACCAAGATGCTAGAAACTACATATAAAGTGTTTCGGGATACTTGGAATGACGAACTAAGATGCTAGAAACTACATATAAAGTGTTTCGGTATGCTTGGAATGACGAACCAAGATGCTAGAAACTACATATAAAGTGTTTCGGGATGCTTGGAATGACGAACTAAGATGCTAGAAACTGCATATAAAGTGTTTCGGGATACTTGGAATGATGAACCAAGATGCTAGAAACTGCATATAAAGTGTTTCGGGATACTTGGAATGATGAACCAAGATGCTAGAAACTGCATATAAAGTGTTTCGGGATACTTGGAATGATGAACCAAGATGCTAGAAACTACAAATAAAGTGTTTCGGGATACTTGGAATGACGAACCAAGATGCTAGAAACTACATATAAAGTGTTTCGGGATACTTGGAATGACGAACTAAGATGCTAGAAACTACATATAAAGTGTTTCGGTATGCTTGGAATGACGAACCAAGATGCTAGAAACTACATATAAAGTGTTTCGGGATGCTTGGAATGACGAACTAAGATGCTAGAAACTGCATATAAAGTGTTTCGGGATACTTGGAATGATGAACCAAGATGCTAGAAACTGCATATAAAGTGTTTCGGGATACTTGGAATGACGAATTAAGATGCTAGAAACTGCATATAAAGTGTTTCGGGATACTTGGAATGATGAACCAAGATGCTAGAAACTGCATATAAAGTGTTTCGGGATACTTGGAATGATGAACCAATATGCTAGAAACTACATATAAAGTGTTTCGGGATGCTTGGAATGACGAACTAAGATGCTAGAAACTGCATATAAAGTGTTTCGGGATACTTGGAATGATGAACCAAGATGCTAGAAACTACAAATAAAGTGTTTCGGGATACTTGGAATGACGAACCAAGATGCTAGAAACTACATATAAAGTGTTTCGGGATACTTGGAATGACGAACTAAGATGCTAGAAACTACATATAAAGTGTTTCGGTATGCTTGGAATGACGAACCAAGATGCTAGAAACTACATATAAAGTGTTTCGGGATGCTTGGAATGACGAACTAAGATGCTAGAAACTGCATATAAAGTGTTTCGGGATACTTGGAATGATGAACCAAGATGCTAGAAACTGCATATAAAGTGTTTCGGGATACTTGGAATGATGAACCAAGATGCTAGAAACTGCATATAAAGTGTTTCGGGATACTTGGAATGATGAACCAAGATGCTAGAAACTACAAATAAAGTGTTTCGGGATACTTGGAATGACGAACCAAGATGCTAGAAACTACATATAAAGTGTTTCGGGATACTTGGAATGACGAACTAAGATGCTAGAAACTACATATAAAGTGTTTCGGTATGCTTGGAATGACGAACCAAGATGCTAGAAACTACATATAAAGTGTTTCGGGATGCTTGGAATGACGAACCAAGATGCTAGAAACTACATATAAAGTGTTTCGGGATACTTGGAATGACGAACTAAGATGCTAGAAACTACATATAAAGTGTTTCGGGATACTTGGAATGACGAACCAAGATGCTAGAAACTACATATAAAGTGTTTCGGGATGCTTGAAATGACGAACCAAGATGCTAGAAACTACATATAAAGTGTTTCGGGATGCTTGGAATGAAGAACCAAGATGCTAGAAACTACATATAAAGTGTTTCGGGATACTTGGAATGATGAACCAAGATGCTAGAAACTGCATATAAAGTGTTTCGGGATACTTGGAATGATGAACCAAGATGCTAGAAACTACATATAAAGTGTTTCGGGATACTTGGAATGATGAACCAAGATGCTAGAAACTACATATAAAGTGTTTCGGGATACTTGGAATGATGAACCAAGATGCTAGAAACTACAAATAAAGTGTTTCGGGATACTTGGAATGACGAACCAAGATGCTAGAAACTACATATAAAGTGTTTCGGGATACTTGGAATGACGAACTAAGATGCTAGAAACTACATATAAAGTGTTTCGGTATGCTTGGAATGACGAACCAAGATGCTAGAAACTACATATAAAGTGTTTCGGGATGCTTGGAATGACGAACTAAGATGCTAGAAACTGCATATAAAGTGTTTCGGGATACTTGGAATGATGAACCAAGATGCTAGAAACTGCATATAAAGTGTTTCGGGATACTTGGAATGATGAACCAAGATGCTAGAAACTGCATATAAAGTGTTTCGGGATACTTGGAATGATGAACCAAGATGCTAGAAACTACATATAAAGTGTTTCGGGATACTTGGAATGATGAACCAAGATGCTAGAAACTACATATAAAGTGTTTCGGGATACTTGGAATGATGAACCAAGATGCTAGAAACTACATATAAAGTGTTTCGGGATACTTGGAATGACGAACTAAGATGCTAGAAACTACATATAAAGTGTTTCGGTATGCTTGGAATGACGAACCAAGATGCTAGAAACTACATATAAAGTGTTTCGGGATGCTTGGAATGACGAACTAAGATGCTAGAAACTGCATATAAAGTGTTTCGGGATACTTGGAATGATGAACCAAGATGCTAGAAACTGCATATAAAGTGTTTCGGTATGCTTGGAATGACGAACCAAGATGCTAGAAACTACATATAAAGTGTTTCGGGATACTTGGAATGACGAACCAAGATGCTAGAAACTGCATATAAAGTGTTTCGGTATGCTTGGAATGACGAACCAAGATGCTAGAAACTACATATAAAGTGTTTCGGGAGACTTGGAATGACGAACCAAGATGCTAGAAACTACATATAAAGTGTTTCGGGATACTTGGAATGACGAACCAAGATGCTAGAAACTACATATAAAGTGTTTCGGGATACTTGGAATGATGAACCAAGATGCTAGAAACTACTTTTAACGTGTTTCGGGATACTTGGAATGACGAACCAAGATGCTAGAAACTACATATAAAGTGTTTCGGGATACTTGGGATGATGAACCAAGATGCTAGAAACTACATATAAAGTGTTTCGGGATACTTGGAATGATGAACCAAGATGCTAGAAACTACATATAAAGTGTTTCGGGATACTTGGAATGATGAACCAAGATGCTAGAAACTACAAATAAAGTGTTTCGGGATACTTGGAATGACGAACCAAGATGCTAGAAACTACATATAAAGTGTTTCGGGATACTTGGAATGACGAACTAAGATGCTAGAAACTACATATAAAGTGTTTCGGTATGCTTGGACTGACGAACCAAGATGCTAGAAACTACATATAAAGTGTTTCGGGATGCTTGGAATGACGAACCAAGATGCTAGAAACTACATATAAAGTGTTTCGGGATACTTGGAATGACGAACTAAGATGCTAGAAACTACATATAAAGTGTTTCGGGATACTTGGAATGACGAACCAAGATGCTAGAAACTACATATAAAGTGTTTCGGGATGCTTGGAATGACGAACCAAGATGCTAGAAACTACATATAAAGTGTTTCGGGATACTTGGAATGAAGAACCAAGATGCTAGAAACTACATATAAAGTGTTTCGGGATACTTGGAATGATGAACCAAGATGCTAGAAACTACATATAAAGTGTTTCGGGATGCTTGGAATGACGAACCAAGATGCTAGAAACTACATATAAAGTGTTTCGGGATGCTTGGAATGAAGAACCAAGATGCTAGAAACTACATATAAAGTGTTTCGGGATACTTGGAATGATGAACCAAGATGCTAGAAACTGCATATAAAGTGTTTCGGTATGCTTGGAATGACGAACCAAGATGCTAGAAACTACATATAAAGTGTTTCGGGATACTTGGAATGACGAACCAAGATGCTAGAAACTACATATAAAGTGTTTCGGTATGCTTGGAATGACGAACCAAGATGCTAGAAACTACATATAAAGTGTTTCGGGATACTTGGAATGATGAACCAAGATGCTAGAAACTACATATAAAGTGTTTCGGGATACTTGGAATGATGAACCAAGATGCTAGAAACTACAAATAAAGTGTTTCGGGATACTTGGAATGATGAACCAAGATGCTAGAAACTACATATAAAGTGTTTCGGGATACTTGGAATGACGAACCAAGATGCTAGAAACTACATATAAAGTGTTTCGGGAGACTTGGAATGACGAACCAAGATGCTAGAAACTACATATAAAGTGTTTCGGGATACTTGGAATGACGAACCAAGATGCTAGAAACTACATATAAAGTGTTTCGGGATACTTGGAATGACGAACCAAGATGCTAGAAACTACATATAAAGTGTTTCGGGATACTTGGAATGACGAACCAAGATGCTAGAAACTACATATAAAGTGTTTCGGGAGACTTGGAATGACGAACCAAGATGCTAGAAACTACATATAAAGTGTTTCGGGATACTTGGAATGACGAACCAAGATGCTAGAAACTACATATAAAGTGTTTCGGGATACTTGGAATGACGAACCAAGATGCTAGAAACTACATATAAAGTGTTTCGGGAGACTTGGAATGACGAACCAAGATGCTAGAAACTACATATAAAGTGTTTCGGGAGACTTGGAATGACGAACCAAGATGCTAGAAACTACATATAAAGTGTTTCGGGATACTTGGAATGACGAACCAAGATGCTAGAAACTACATATAAAGTGTTTCGGGATACTTGGAATGATGAACCAAGATGCTAGAAACTACTTTTAACGTGTTTCGGGATACTTGGAATGACGAACCAAGATGCTAGAAACTACATATAAAGTGTTTCGGGATACTTGGGATGATGAACCAAGATGCTAGAAACTACATATAAAGTGTTTCGGGATACTTGGAATGATGAACCAAGATGCTAGAAACTACATATAAAGTGTTTCGGGATACTTGGAATGATGAACCAAGATGCTAGAAACTACAAATAAAGTGTTTCGGGATACTTGGAATGACGAACCAAGATGCTAGAAACTACATATAAAGTGTTTCGGGATACTTGGAATGACGAACTAAGATGCTAGAAACTACATATAAAGTGTTTCGGTATGCTTGGAATGACGAACCAAGATGCTAGAAACTACATATAAAGTGTTTCGGGATGCTTGGAATGACGAACCAAGATGCTAGAAACTACATATAAAGTGTTTCGGGATACTTGGAATGACGAACTAAGATGCTAGAAACTACATATAAAGTGTTTCGGGATACTTGGAATGACGAACCAAGATGCTAGAAACTACATATAAAGTGTTTCGGGATGCTTGGAATGACGAACCAAGATGCTAGAAACTACATATAAAGTGTTTCGGGATGCTTGGAATGAAGAACCAAGATGCTAGAAACTACATATAAAGTGTTTCGGGATACTTGGAATGATGAACCAAGATGCTAGAAACTACATATAAAGTGTTTCGGGATGCTTGGAATGACGAACCAAGATGCTAGAAACTACATATAAAGTGTTTCGGGATGCTTGGAATGAAGAACCAAGATGCTAGAAACTACATATAAAGTGTTTCGGGATACTTGGAATGATGAACCAAGATGCTAGAAACTGCATATAAAGTGTTTCGGTATGCTTGGAATGACGAACCAAGATGCTAGAAACTACATATAAAGTGTTTCGGGATACTTGGAATGACGAACCAAGATGCTAGAAACTACATATAAAGTGTTTCGGTATGCTTGGAATGACGAACCAAGATGCTAGAAACTACATATAAAGTGTTTCGGGATACTTGGAATGATGAACCAAGATGCTAGAAACTACATATAAAGTGTTTCGGGATACTTGGAATGATGAACCAAGATGCTAGAAACTGCATATAAAGTGTTTCGGGATACTTGGAATGATGAACCAAGATGCTAGAAACTGCATATAAAGTGTTTCGGGATACTTGGAATGATGAACCAAGATGCTAGAAACTACAAATAAAGTGTTTCGGGATACTTGGAATGATGAACCAAGATGCTAGAAACTGCATATAAAGTGTTTCGGGATACTTGGAATGACGAACCAAGATGCTAGAAACTACATATAAAGTGTTTCGGGATACTTGGAATGACGAACCAAGATGCTAGAAACTACATATAAAGTGTTTCGGGATACTTGGAATGACGAACCAAGATGCTAGAAACTACATATAAAGTGTTTCGGGAGACTTGGAATGACGAACCAAGATGCTAGAAACTACATATAAAGTGTTTCGGGATACTTGGAATGACGAACCAAGATGCTAGAAACTACATATAAAGTGTTTCGGGATACTTGGAATGACGAACCAAGATGCTAGAAACTACATATAAAGTGTTTCGGGAGACTTGGAATGACGAACCAAGATGCTAGAAACTACATATAAAGTGTTTCGGGAGACTTGGAATGACGAACCAAGATGCTAGAAACTACATATAAAGTGTTTCGGGATACTTGGAATGACGAACCAAGATGCTAGAAACTACATATAAAGTGTTTCGGGATACTTGGAATGATGAACCAAGATGCTAGAAACTACTTTTAACGTGTTTCGGGATACTTGGAATGACGAACCAAGATGCTAGAAACTACATATAAAGTGTTTCGGGATACTTGGGATGATGAACCAAGATGCTAGAAACTACATATAAAGTGTTTCGGGATACTTGGAATGATGAACCAAGATGCTAGAAACTACTTTTAACGTGTTTCGGGATACTTGGAATGATGAACCAAGATGCTAGAAACTACATATAAAGTGTTTCGGGATACTTGGAATGATGAACCAAGATGCTAGAAACTACTTTTAACGTGTTTCGGGATACTTGGAATGATGAACCAAGATGCTAGAAACTACATATAAAGTGTTTCGGGATACTTGGAATGATGAACCAAGATGCTAGAAACTACATATAAAGTGTTTCGGGAGACTTGGAATGACGAACCAAGATGCTAGATACTACATATAAAGTGTTTCGGGATACTTGAGATGACGAACCAAGATGCTAGAAACTACATATAAAGTGTTTCGGGATACTTGGAATGACGAACCAAGATGCTAGAAACTACATATAAAGTGTTTCGGGATACTTGGGATGATGAACCAAGATGCTAGAAACTACATATAAAGTGTTTCGGGATACTTGGAATGATGAACCAAGATGCTAGAAACTACTTTTAACGTGTTTCGGGATACTTGGAATGATGAACCAAGATGCTAGAAACTACATATAAAGTGTTTCGGGATACTTGGAATGATGAACCAAGATGCTAGAAACTACTTTTAACGTGTTTCGGGATACTTGGAATGATGAACCAAGATGCTAGAAACTACATATAAAGTGTTTCGGGATACTTGGAATGATGAACCAAGATGCTAGAAACTACTTTTAACGTGTTTCGGGATACTTGGAATGATGAACCAAGATGCTAGAAACTACATATAAAGTGTTTCGGGATACTTGGAATGACGAACCAAGATGCTAGAAACTACATATAAAGTGTTTCGGGATACTTGGAATGACGAACCAAGATGCTAGAAACTACGTATAAAGTGTTTCGGGAGACTTGGAATGACGAACCAAGATGCTAGAAACTACATATAAAGTGTTTCGGGATACTTGGAATGACGAACCAAGATGCTAGAAACTACATATAAAGTGTTTCGGGATACTTGGAATGACGAACCAAGATGCTAGAAACTACATATAAAGTGTTTCGGGAGACTTGGAATGACGAACCAAGATGCTAGAAACTGCATATAAAGTGTTTCGGGATACTTGGAATGACGAACCAAGATGCTAGAAACTACATATAAAGTGTTTCGGGATACTTGGAATGACGAACCAAGATGCTAGAAACTACATATAAAGTGTTTCGGGAGACTTGGAATGACGAACCAAGATGCTAGAAACTACATATAAAGTGTTTCGGGATACTTGGAATGACGAACCAAGATGCTAGAAACTACATATAAAGTGTTTCGGGATACTTGGGATGATGAACCAAGATGCTAGAAACTACATATAAAGTGTTTCGGGATACTTGGAATGATGAACCAAGATGCTAGAAACTACTTTTAACGTGTTTCGGGATACTTGGAATGATGAACCAAGATGCTAGAAACTACATATAAAGTGTTTCGGGATACTTGGAATGATGAACCAAGATGCTAGAAACTACTTTTAACGTGTTTCGGGATACTTGGAATGATGAACCAAGATGCTAGAAACTACATATAAAGTGTTTCGGGATACTTGGAATGATGAACCAAGATGCTAGAAACTACATATAAAGTGTTTCGGGAGACTTGGAATGACGAACCAAGATGCTAGATACTACATATAAAGTGTTTCGGGATACTTGAGATGACGAACCAAGATGCTAGAAACTACATATAAAGTGTTTCGGGATACTTGGAATGACGAACCAAGATGCTAGAAACTACATATAAAGTGTTTCGGGATACTTGGAATGATGAACCAAGATGCTAGAAACTACATATAAAGTGTTTCGGGATACTTGGAATGATGAACCAAGATGCTAGAAACTACATATAAAGTGTTTCGGGATACTTGGAATGATGAACCAAGATGCTAGAAACTACATATAAAGTGTTTCGGGATACTTGGAATGATGAACCAAGATGCTAGAAACTACTTTTAACGTGTTTCGGGATACTTGGGATGATGAACCAAGATGCTAGAAACTACATATAAAGTGTTTCGGGAGACTTGGAATGAAGAACCAAGATGCTAGAAACTACATATAAAGTGTTTCGGGATACTTGGAATGACGAACCAAGATGCTAGAAACTACATATAAAGTGTTTCGGGATACTTGGAATGACGAACCAAGATGCTAGAAACTACATATAAAGTGTTTCGGGATACTTGGGATGATGAACCAAGTGCTAGAAACTACATATAAAGTGTTTCGGGATACTTGGAATGATGAACCAAGATGCTAGAAACTACTTTTAACGTGTTTCGGGATACTTGGAATGATGAACCAAGATGCTAGAAACTACATATAAAGTGTTTCGGGATACTTGGAATGATGAACCAAGATGCTAGAAACTACTTTTAACGTGTTTCGGGATACTTGGAATGATGAACCAAGATGCTAGAAACTACATATAAAGTGTTTCGGGATACTTGGAATGATGAACCAAGATGCTAGAAACTACATATAAAGTGTTTCGGGATACTTGGAATGATGAACCAAGATGCTAGAAACTACAAATAAAGTGTTTCGGGATACTTGGAATGATGAACCAAGATGCTAGAAACTGCATATAAAGTGTTTCGGGATACTTGGAATGATGAACCAAGATGCTAGAAACTGCATATAAAGTGTTTCGGGATACTTGGAATGATGAACCAAGATGCTAGAAACTACAAATAAAGTGTTTCGGGATACTTGGAATGATGAACCAAGATGCTAGAAACTGCATATAAAGTGTTTCGGGATACTTGGAATGACGAACCAAGATGCTAGAAACTACATATAAAGTGTTTCGGGATACTTGGAATGACGAACCAAGATGCTAGAAACTACATATAAAGTGTTTCGGGATACTTGGAATGACGAACCAAGATGCTAGAAACTACATATAAAGTGTTTCGGGAGACTTGGAATGACGAACCAAGATGCTAGAAACTACTTTTAACGTGTTTCGGGATACTTGGGATGATGAACCAAGATGCTAGAAACTACATATAAAGTGTTTCGGGAGACTTGGAAGGAAGAACCAAGATGCTAGAAACTACATATAAAGTGTTTCGGGATACTTGGAATGACGAACCAAGATGCTAGAAACTACATATAAAGTGTTTCGGGATACTTGGAATGACGAACCAAGATGCTAGAAACTACATATAAAGTGTTTCGGGAGACTTGGAATGACGAACCAAGATGCTAGAAACTACATATAAAGTGTTTCGGGATACTTGGAATGACGAACCAAGATGCTAGAAACTACAAATAAAGTGTTTCGGGATACTTGGAATGATGAACCAAGATGCTAGAAACTGCATATAAAGTGTTTCGGGATACTTGGAATGACGAACCAAGATGCTAGAAACTACATATAAAGTGTTTCGGGATACTTGGAATGACGAACCAAGATGCTAGAAACTGCATATAAAGTGTTTCGGGATACTTGGAATGATGAACCAAGATGCTAGAAACTGCATATAAAGTGTTTCGGGATACTTGGAATGATGAACCAAGATGCTAGAAACTACAAATAAAGTGTTTCGGGATACTTGGAATGATGAACCAAGATGCTAGAAACTGCATATAAAGTGTTTCGGGATACTTGGAATGACGAACCAAGATGCTAGAAACTACATATAAAGTGTTTCGGGATACTTGGAATGACGAACCAAGATGCTAGAAACTACATATAAAGTGTTTCGGGATACTTGGAATGACGAACCAAGATGCTAGAAACTACATATAAAGTGTTTCGGGATACTTGGAATGATGAACCAAGATGCTAGAAACTACTTTTAACGTGTTTCGGGATACTTGGGATGATGAACCAAGATGCTAGAAACTACATATAAAGTGTTTCGGGAGACTTGGAATGAAGAACCAAGATGCTAGAAACTACATATAAAGTGTTTCGGGATACTTGGAATGACGAACCAAGATGCTAGAAACTACATATAAAGTGTTTCGGGATACTTGGAATGACGAACCAAGATGCTAGAAACTACATATAAAGTGTTTCGGGAGACTTGGAATGACGAACCAAGATGCTAGAAACTACATATAAAGTGTTTCGGGATACTTGGAATGACGAACCAAGATGCTAGAAACTACATATAAAGTGTTTCGGGATACTTGGGATGATGAACCAAGATGCTAGAAACTACATATAAAGTGTTTCGGGATACTTGGAATGATGAACCAAGATGCTAGAAACTACTTTTAACGTGTTTCGGGATACTTGGAATGATGAACCAAGATGCTAGAAACTACATATAAAGTGTTTCGGGATACTTGGAATGATGAACCAAGATGCTAGAAACTACTTTTAACGTGTTTCGGGATACTTGGAATGATGAACCAAGATGCTAGAAACTACATATAAAGTGTTTCGGGATACTTGGAATGATGAACCAAGATGCTAGAAACTACATATAAAGTGTTTCGGGATACTTGGAATGATGAACCAAGATGCTAGAAACTACAAATAAAGTGTTTCGGGATACTTGGAATGATGAACCAAGATGCTAGAAACTGCATATAAAGTGTTTCGGGATACTTGGAATGATGAACCAAGATGCTAGAAACTGCATATAAAGTGTTTCGGGATACTTGGAATGATGAACCAAGATGCTAGAAACTACTTTTAACGTGTTTCGGGATACTTGGGATGATGAACCAAGATGCTAGAAACTACATAAAAAGTGTTTCGGGAGACTTGGAATGAAGAACCAAGATGCTAGAAACTACATATAAAGTGTTTCGGGATACTTGGAATGACGAACCAAGATGCTAGAAACTACATATAAAGTGTTTCGGGATACTTGGAATGACGAACCAAGATGCTAGAAACTACATATAAAGTGTTTCGGGAGACTTGGAATGACGAACCAAGATGCTAGAAACTACAAATAAAGTGTTTCGGGATACTTGGAATGATGAACCAAGATGCTAGAAACTGCATATAAAGTGTTTCGGGATACTTGGAATGACGAACCAAGATGCTAGAAACTACAAATAAAGTGTTTCGGGATACTTGGAATGATGAACCAAGATGCTAGAAACTGCATATAAAGTGTTTCGGGATACTTGGAATGATGAACCAAGATGCTAGAAACTGCATATAAAGTGTTTCGGGATACTTGGAATGATGAACCAAGATGCTAGAAACTACAAATAAAGTGTTTCGGGATACTTGGAATGATGAACCAAGATGCTAGAAACTGCATATAAAGTGTTTCGGGATACTTGGAATGACGAACCAAGATGCTAGAAACTACATATAAAGTGTTTCGGGATACTTGGAATGACGAACCAAGATGCTAGAAACTACATATAAAGTGTTTCGGGAGACTTGGAATGACGAACCAAGATGCTAGAAACTACATATAAAGTGTTTCGGGATACTTGGAATGACGAACCAAGATGCTAGAAACTACAAATAAAGTGTTTCGGGATACTTGGAATGATGAACCAAGATGCTAGAAACTGCATATAAAGTGTTTCGGGATACTTGGAATGACGAACCAAGATGCTAGAAACTACAAATAAAGTGTTTCGGGATACTTGGAATGATGAACCAAGATGCTAGAAACTGCATATAAAGTGTTTCGGGATACTTGGAATGATGAACCAAGATGCTAGAAACTGCATATAAAGTGTTTCGGGATACTTGGAATGATGAACCAAGATGCTAGAAACTACAAATAAAGTGTTTCGGGATACTTGGAATGATGAACCAAGATGCTAGAAACTGCATATAAAGTGTTTCGGGATACTTGGAATGACGAACCAAGATGCTAGAAACTACATATAAAGTGTTTCGGGATACTTGGAATGACGAACCAAGATGCTAGAAACTACATATAAAGTGTTTCGGGATACTTGGAATGATGAACCAAGATGCTAGAAACTACTTTTAACGTGTTTCGGGATACTTGGGATGATGAACCAAGATGCTAGAAACTACATATAAAGTGTTTCGGGAGACTTGGAATGAAGAACCAAGATGCTAGAAACTACATATAAAGTGTTTCGGGATACTTGGAATGACGAACCAAGATGCTAGAAACTACATATAAAGTGTTTCGGGATACTTGGAATGACGAACCAAGATGCTAGAAACTACATATAAAGTGTTTCGGGAGACTTGGAATGACGAACCAAGATGCTAGAAACTACATATAAAGTGTTTCGGGATACTTGGAATGACGAACCAAGATGCTAGAAACTACATATAAAGTGTTTCGGGATACTTGGGATGATGAACCAAGATGCTAGAAACTACATATAAAGTGTTTCGGGATACTTGGAATGATGAACCAAGATGCTAGAAACTACTTTTAACGTGTTTCGGGATACTTGGAATGATGAACCAAGATGCTAGAAACTACATATAAAGTGTTTCGGGATACTTGGAATGATGAACCAAGATGCTAGAAACTACTTTTAACGTGTTTCGGGATACTTGGAATGATGAACCAAGATGCTAGAAACTACATATAAAGTGTTTCGGGATACTTGGAATGATGAACCAAGATGCTAGAAACTACATATAAAGTGTTTCGGGATACTTGGAATGACGAACCAAGATGCTAGAAACTACATATAAAGTGTTTCGGGATACTTGGAATGACGAACCAAGATGCTAGAAACTACATATAAAGTGTTTCGGGAGACTTGGAATGACGAACCAAGATGCTAGAAACTACATATAAAGTGTTTCGGGAGACTTGGAATGACGAACCAAGATGCTAGAAACTACATATAAAGTGTTTCGGGATACTTGGAATGACGAACCAAGATGCTAGAAACTACATATAAAGTGTTTCGGGATACTTGGAATGACGAACCAAGATGCTAGAAACTACATATAAAGTGTTTCGGGATACTTGGGATGATGAACCAAGATGCTAGAAACTACAAATAAAGTGTTTCGGGATACTTGGAATGATGAACCAAGATGCTAGAAACTGCATATAAAGTGTTTCGGGATACTTGGAATGATGAACCAAGATGCTAGAAACTGCATATAAAGTGTTTCGGGATACTTGGAATGATGAACCAAGATGCTAGAAACTACAAATAAAGTGTTTCGGGATACTTGGAATGATGAACCAAGATGCTAGAAACTGCATATAAAGTGTTTCGGGATACTTGGAATGACGAACCAAGATGCTAGAAACTACATATAAAGTGTTTCGGGATACTTGGAATGACGAACCAAGATGCTAGAAACTACATATAAAGTGTTTCGGGATACTTGGAATGACGAACCAAGATGCTAGAAACTACATATAAAGTGTTTCGGGAGACTTGGAATGACGAACCAAGATGCTAGAAACTACATATAAAGTGTTTCGGGATACTTGGAATGACGAACCAAGATGCTAGAAACTACATATAAAGTGTTTCGGGAGACTTGGAATGACGAACCAAGATGCTAGAAACTACATATAAAGTGTTTCGGGATACTTGGAATGACGAACCAAGATGCTAGAAACTACATATAAAGTGTTTCGGGATACTTGGAATGACGAACCAAGATGCTAGAAACTACATATAAAGTGTTTCGGGAGACTTGGAATGACGAACCAAGATGCTAGAAACTACATATAAAGTGTTTCGGGATACTTGGAATGACGAACCAAGATGCTAGAAACTACATATAAAGTGTTTCGGGAGACTTGGAATGACGAACCAAGATGCTAGAAACTACATATAAAGTGTTTCGGGATACTTGGAATGACGAACCAAGATGCTAGAAACTACATATAAAGTGTTTCGGGATACTTGGGATGATGAACCAAGATGCTAGAAACTACATATAAAGTGTTTCGGGATACTTGGAATGATGAACCAAGATGCTAGAAACTACTTTTAACGTGTTTCGGGATACTTGGAATGATGAACCAAGATGCTAGAAACTACATATAAAGTGTTTCGGGATACTTGGAATGATGAACCAAGATGCTAGAAACTACTTTTAACGTGTTTCGGGATACTTGGAATGATGAACCAAGATGCTAGAAACTACATATAAAGTGTTTCGGGATACTTGGAATGATGAACCAAGATGCTAGAAACTACATATAAAGTGTTTCGGGAGACTTGGAATGACGAACCAAGATGCTAGAAACTACATATAAAGTGTTTCGGGATACTTGGAATGACGAACCAAGATGCTAGAAACTACATATAAAGTGTTTCGGGATACTTGGAATGACGAACCAAGATGCTAGAAACTACATATAAAGTGTTTCGGGATACTTGGGATGATGAACCAAGATGCTAGAAACTACAAATAAAGTGTTTCGGGATACTTGGAATGATGAACCAAGATGCTAGAAACTGCATATAAAGTGTTTCGGGATACTTGGAATGATGAACCAAGATGCTAGAAACTGCATATAAAGTGTTTCGGGATACTTGGAATGATGAACCAAGATGCTAGAAACTACAAATAAAGTGTTTCGGGATACTTGGAATGATGAACCAAGATGCTAGAAACTGCATATAAAGTGTTTCGGGATACTTGGAATGACGAACCAAGATGCTAGAAACTACATATAAAGTGTTTCGGGATACTTGGAATGACGAACCAAGATGCTAGAAACTACATATAAAGTGTTTCGGGATACTTGGAATGACGAACCAAGATGCTAGAAACTACATATAAAGTGTTTCGGGATACTTGGAATGATGAACCAAGATGCTAGAAACTACATATAAAGTGTTTCGGGAGACTTGGAATGACGAACCAAGATGCTAGAAACTACATATAAAGTGTTTCGGGATACTTGGAATGACGAACCAAGATGCTAGAAACTACATATAAAGTGTTTCGGGATACTTGAGATGACGAACCAAGATGCTAGAAACTACATATAAAGTGTTTCGGGATACTTGGAATGACGAACCAAGATGCTAGAAACTACATATAAAGTGTTTCGGGATACTTGGAATGATGAACCAAGATGCTAGAAACTACATATAAAGTGTTTCGGGATACTTGGAATGATGAACCAAGATGCTAGAAACTACATATAAAGTGTTTCGGGATACTTGGAATGATGAACCAAGATGCTAGAAACTACATATAAAGTGTTTCGGGATACTTGGAATGACGAACCAAGATGCTAGAAACTACTTTTAACGTGTTTCGGGATACTTGGGATGATGAACCAAGATGCTAGAAACTACATATAAAGTGTTTCGGGAGACTTGGAATGAAGAACCAAGATGCTAGAAACTACATATAAAGTGTTTCGGGATACTTGGAATGACGAACCAAGATGCTAGAAACTACATATAAAGTGTTTCGGGATACTTGGAATGACGAACCAAGATGCTAGAAACTACATATAAAGTGTTTCGGGAGACTTGGAATGACGAACCAAGATGCTAGAAACTACATATAAAGTGTTTCGGGATACTTGGAATGACGAACCAAGATGCTAGAAACTACATATAAAGTGTTTCGGGATACTTGGGATGATGAACCAAGATGCTAGAAACTACATATAAAGTGTTTCGGGATACTTGGAATGATGAACCAAGATGCTAGAAACTACTTTTAACGTGTTTCGGGATACTTGGAATGATGAACCAAGATGCTAGAAACTACATATAAAGTGTTTCGGGATACTTGGAATGATGAACCAAGATGCTAGAAACTACTTTTAACGTGTTTCGGGATACTTGGAATGATGAACCAAGATGCTAGAAACTACATATAAAGTGTTTCGGGATACTTGGAATGATGAACCAAGATGCTAGAAACTACATATAAAGTGTTTCGGGATACTTGGAATGACGAACCAAGATGCTAGAAACTACATATAAAGTGATTCGGGATACTTGGAATGACGAACCAAGATGCTAGAAACTACATATAAAGTGTTTCGGGATACTTGGAATGATGAACCAAGATGCTAGAAACTACTTTTAACGTGTTTCGGGATACTTGGGATGATGAACCAAGATGCTAGAAACTACATATAAAGTGTTTCGGGAGACTTGGAATGAAGAACCAAGATGCTAGAAACTACATATAAAGTGTTTCGGGATACTTGGAATGACGAACCAAGATGCTAGAAACTACATATAAAGTGTTTCGGGATACTTGGAATGACGAACCAAGATGCTAGAAACTACATATAAAGTGTTTCGGGATACTTGAGATGACGAACCAAGATGCTAGAAACTACATATAAAGTGTTTCGGGATACTTGGAATGACGAACCAAGATGCTAGAAACTACATATAAAGTGTTTCGGGATACTTGGAATGATGAACCAAGATGCTAGAAACTACATATAAAGTGTTTCGGGATACTTGGAATGATGAACCAAGATGCTAGAAACTACATATAAAGTGTTTCGGGATACTTGGAATGATGAACCAAGATGCTAGAAACTACATATAAAGTGTTTCGGGATACTTGGAATGATGAACCAAGATGCTAGAAACTACTTTTAACGTGTTTCGGGATACTTGGGATGATGAACCAAGATGCTAGAAACTACATATAAAGTGTTTCGGGAGACTTGGAATGAAGAACCAAGATGCTAGAAACTACATATAAAGTGTTTCGGGATACTTGGAATGACGAACCAAGATGCTAGAAACTACATATAAAGTGTTTCGGGATACTTGGAATGACGAACCAAGATGCTAGAAACTACATATAAAGTGTTTCGGGAGACTTGGAATGACGAACCAAGATGCTAGAAACTACATATAAAGTGTTTCGGGATACTTGGAATGACGAACCAAGATGCTAGAAACTACATATAAAGTGTTTCGGGATACTTGGGATGATGAACCAAGATGCTAGAAACTACATATAAAGTGTTTCGGGATACTTGGAATGATGAACCAAGATGCTAGAAACTACTTTTAACGTGTTTCGGGATACTTGGAATGATGAACCAAGATGCTAGAAACTACATATAAAGTGTTTCGGGAGACTTGGAATGACGAACCAAGATGCTAGAAACTACATATAAAGTGTTTCGGGATACTTGGAATGATGAACCAAGATGCTAGAAACTACATATAAAGTGTTTCGGGATACTTGGAATGACGAACCAAGATGCTAGAAACTACATATAAAGTGATTCGGGATACTTGGAATGACGAACCAAGATGCTAGAAACTACATATAAAGTGTTTCGGGATACTTGGAATGATGAACCAAGATGCTAGAAACTACATATAAAGTGTTTCGGGATACTTGGAATGATGAACCAAGATGCTAGAAACTACATATAAAGTGTTTCGGGATACTTGGAATGATGAACCAAGATGCTAGAAACTACATATAAAGTGTTTCGGGAGACTTGGAATGACGAACCAAGATGCTAGAAACTACATATAAAGTGTTTCGGGATACTTGGAATGACGAACCAAGATGCTAGAAACTACATATAAAGTGTTTCGGGATACTTGGAATGACGAACCAAGATGCTAGAAACTACATATAAAGTGTTTCGGGATACTTGGGATGATGAACCAAGATGCTAGAAACTACATATAAAGTGATTCGGGATACTTGGAATGACGAACCAAGATGCTAGATACTACATATAAAGTGTTTCGGGATACTTGAGATGACGAACCAAGATGCTAGAAACTACATATAAAGTGTTTCGGGATACTTGGAATGACGAACCAAGATGCTAGAAACTACATATAAAGTGTTTCGGGATACTTGGGATGACGAACCAAGATGCTAGAAACTACATATAAAGTGATTCGGGATACTTGGAATGACGAACCAAGATGCTAGAAACTACATATAAAGTGTTTCGGGATACTTGGAATGATGAACCAAGATGCTAGAAACTACATATAAAGTGTTTCGGGATACTTGGAATGATGAACCAAGATGCTAGAAACTACATATAAAGTGTTTCGGGAGACTTGGAATGACGAACCAAGATGCTAGAAACTACATATAAAGTGTTTCGGGATACTTGGAATGATGAACCAAGATGCTAGAAACTACATATAAAGTGTTTCGGGATACTTGAGATGACGAACCAAGATGCTAGAAACTACATATAAAGTGTTTCGGGATACTTGGAATGACGAACCAAGATGCTAGAAACTACATATAAAGTGTTTCGGGATACTTGGAATGATGAACCAAGATGCTAGAAACTACATATAAAGTGTTTCGGGATACTTGGAATGATGAACCAAGATGCTAGAAACTACATATAAAGTGTTTCGGGAGACTTGGAATGACGAACCAAGATGCTAGAAACTACATATAAAGTGTTTCGGGATACTTGGAATGACGAACCAAGATGCTAGAAACTACATATAAAGTGTTTCGGGATACTTGGAATGACGAACCAAGATGCTAGAAACTACATATAAAGTGTTTCGGGATACTTGGGATGATGAACCAAGATGCTAGAAACTACATATAAAGTGTTTCGGGATACTTGGAATGACGAACCAAGATGCTAGATACTACATATAAAGTGTTTCGGGATACTTGAGATGACGAACCAAGATGCTAGAAACTACATATAAAGTGTTTCGGGAGACTTGGAATGACGAACCAAGATGCTAGAAACTACATATAAAGTGTTTCGGGATACTTGGAATGACGAACCAAGATGCTAGAAACTACATATAAAGTGTTTCGGGATACTTGGGATGATGAACCAAGATGCTAGAAACTACATATAAAGTGTTTCGGGATACTTGGAATGACGAACCAAGATGCTAGAAACTACATATAAAGTGTTTCGGGATACTTGGAATGACGAACCAAGATGCTAGAAACTACATATAAAGTGTTTCGGGATACTTGGAATGACGAACCAAGATGCTAGAAACTACATATAAAGTGTTTCGGGATACTTGGAATGATGAACCAAGATGCTAGAAACTACATATAAAGTGTTTCGGGATACTTGGAATGATGAACCAAGATGCTAGAAACTACATATAAAGTGTTTCGGGAGACTTGGAATGATGAACCAAGATGCTAGAAACTACATATAAAGTGTTTCGGGATACTTGGAATGATGAACCAAGATGCTAGAAACTACATATAAAGTGTTTCGGGAGACTTCAAATGACGAACCAAGATGCTAGAAACTACATATAAAGTGTTTCGGGATACTTGGAATGACGAACCAAGATGCTAGAAACTACATATAAAGTGTTTCGGGATACTTGGAATGACGAACCAAGATGCTAGAAACTACATATAAAGTGTTTCGGGATACTTGGGATGATGAACCAAGATGCTAGAAACTACATATAAAGTGTTTCGGGATACTTGGAATGACGAACCAAGATGCTAGATACTACATATAAAGTGTTTCGGGATACTTGAGATGACGAACCAAGATGCTAGAAACTACATATAAAGTGTTTCGGGATACTTGGAATGACGAACCAAGATGCTAGAAACTACATATAAAGTGTTTCGGGATACTTGGAATGATGAACCAAGATGCTAGAAACTACATATAAAGTGTTTCGGGATACTTGGAATGATGAACCAAGATGCTAGAAACTACATATAAAGTGTTTCGGGATACTTGGAATGACGAACCAAGATGCTAGAAACTACATATAAAGTGTTTCGGGATACTTGGAATGATGAACCAAGATGCTAGAAACTACATATAAAGTGTTTCGGGATACTTGGAATGACGAACCAAGATGCTAGAAACTACATATAAAGTGTTTCGGGATACTTGGGATGATGAACCAAGATGCTAGAAACTACATATAAAGTGTTTCGGGATACTTGGAATGACGAACCAAGATGCTAGATACTACATATAAAGTGTTTCGGGATACTTGAGATGACGAACCAAGATGCTAGAAACTACATATAAAGTGTTTCGGGAGACTTGGAATGACGAACCAAGATGCTAGAAACTACATATAAAGTGTTTCGGGATACTTGGAATGACGAACCAAGATGCTAGAAACTACATATAAAGTGTTTCGGGATACTTGGGATGATGAACCAAGATGCTAGAAACTACATATAAAGTGTTTCGGGATACTTGGAATGACGAACCAAGATGCTAGAAACTACATATAAAGTGTTTCGGGATACTTGGAATGACGAACCAAGATGCTAGAAACTACATATAAAGTGTTTCGGGATACTTGAGATGACGAACCAAGATGCTAGAAACTACATATAAAGTGTTTCGGGATACTTGGAATGACGAACCAAGATGCTAGAAACTACATATAAAGTGTTTCGGGATACTTGGAATGACGAACCAAGATGCTAGAAACTACATATAAAGTGTTTCGGGATACTTGGAATGATGAACCAAGATGCTAGAAACTACATATAAAGTGTTTCGGGATACTTGGAATGATGAACCAAGATGCTAGAAACTACATATAAAGTGTTTCGGGAGACTTCAAATGACGAACCAAGATGCTAGAAACTACATATAAAGTGTTTCGGGATACTTGGAATGACGAACCAAGATGCTAGAAACTACATATAAAGTGTTTCGGGATACTTGGAATGACGAACCAAGATGCTAGAAACTACATATAAAGTGTTTCGGGATACTTGGGATGATGAACCAAGATGCTAGAAACTACATATAAAGTGTTTCGGGATACTTGGAATGACGAACCAAGATGCTAGATACTACATATAAAGTGTTTCGGGATACTTGAGATGACGAACCAAGATGCTAGAAACTACATATAAAGTGTTTCGGGATACTTGGAATGACGAACCAAGATGCTAGAAACTACATATAAAGTGTTTCGGGATACTTGGAATGATGAACCAAGATGCTAGAAACTACATATAAAGTGTTTCGGGATACTTGGAATGATGAACCAAGATGCTAGAAACTACATATAAAGTGTTTCGGGATACTTGGAATGACGAACCAAGATGCTAGAAACTACATATAAAGTGTTTCGGGATACTTGGAATGACGAACCAAGATGCTAGAAACTACATATAAAGTGTTTCGGGATACTTGGAATGACGAACCAAGATGCTAGAAACTACATATAAAGTGTTTCGGGATACTTGGGATGATGAACCAAGATGCTAGAAACTACATATAAAGTGTTTCGGGATACTTGGAATGACGAACCAAGATGCTAGATACTACATATAAAGTGTTTCGGGATACTTGAGATGACGAACCAAGATGCTAGAAACTACATATAAAGTGTTTCGGGAGACTTGGAATGACGAACCAAGATGCTAGAAACTACATATAAAGTGTTTCGGGATACTTGGAATGACGAACCAAGATGCTAGAAACTACATATAAAGTGTTTCGGGATACTTGGGATGATGAACCAAGATGCTAGAAACTACATATAAAGTGATTCGGGATACTTGGAATGACGAACCAAGATGCTAGATACTACATATAAAGTGTTTCGGGATACTTGAGATGACGAACCAAGATGCTAGAAACTACATATAAAGTGTTTCGGGATACTTGGAATGACGAACCAAGATGCTAGAAACTACATATAAAGTGTTTCGGGATACTTGGGATGACGAACCAAGATGCTAGAAACTACATATAAAGTGATTCGGGATACTTGGAATGACGAACCAAGATGCTAGAAACTACATATAAAGTGTTTCGGGATACTTGGAATGATGAACCAAGATGCTAGAAACTACATATAAAGTGTTTCGGGATACTTGGAATGATGAACCAAGATGCTAGAAACTACATATAAAGTGTTTCGGGATACTTGAGATGACGAACCAAGATGCTAGAAACTACATATAAAGTGTTTCGGGATACTTGGAATGACGAACCAAGATGCTAGAAACTACATATAAAGTGTTTCGGGATACTTGGAATGATGAACCAAGATGCTAGAAACTACATATAAAGTGTTTCGGGATACTTGGAATGATGAACCAAGATGCTAGAAACTACATATAAAGTGTTTCGGGAGACTTGGAATGACGAACCAAGATGCTAGAAACTACATATAAAGTGTTTCGGGATACTTGGAATGACGAACCAAGATGCTAGAAACTACATATAAAGTGTTTCGGGATACTTGGAATGACGAACCAAGATGCTAGAAACTACATATAAAGTGTTTCGGGATACTTGGGATGATGAACCAAGATGCTAGAAACTACATATAAAGTGTTTCGGGATACTTGGAATGACGAACCAAGATGCTAGATACTACATATAAAGTGTTTCGGGATACTTGAGATGACGAACCAAGATGCTAGAAACTACATATAAAGTGTTTCGGGATACTTGGAATGACGAACCAAGATGCTAGAAACTACATATAAAGTGTTTCGGGATACTTGGGATGACGAACCAAGATGCTAGAAACTACATATAAAGTGATTCGGGATACTTGGAATGACGAACCAAGATGCTAGAAACTACATATAAAGTGTTTCGGGATACTTGGAATGACGAACCAAGATGCTAGAAACTACATATAAAGTGTTTCGGGATACTTGGAATGATGAACCAAGATGCTAGAAACTACATATAAAGTGTTTCGGGATACTTGGAATGATGAACCAAGATGCTAGAAACTACATATAAAGTGTTTCGGGATACTTGGAATGACGAACCAAGATGCTAGAAACTACATATAAAGTGTTTCGGGATACTTGGGATGATGAACCAAGATGCTAGAAACTACATATAAAGTGATTCGGGATACTTGGAATGACGAACCAAGATGCTAGATACTACATATAAAGTGTTTCGGGATACTTGAGATGACGAACCAAGATGCTAGAAACTACATATAAAGTGTTTCGGGATACTTGGGATGACGAACCAAGATGCTAGAAACTACATATAAAGTGATTCGGGATACTTGGAATGACGAACCAAGATGCTAGAAACTACATATAAAGTGTTTCGGGATACTTGGAATGATGAACCAAGATGCTAGAAACTACATATAAAGTGTTTCGGGATACTTGGAATGATGAACCAAGATGCTAGAAACTACATATAAAGTGTTTCGGGATACTTGAGATGACGAACCAAGATGCTAGAAACTACATATAAAGTGTTTCGGGATACTTGGAATGACGAACCAAGATGCTAGAAACTACATATAAAGTGTTTCGGGATACTTGGAATGACGAACCAAGATGCTAGAAACTACATATAAAGTGTTTCGGGATACTTGGAATGATGAACCAAGATGCTAGAAACTACATATAAAGTGTTTCGGGATACTTGGAATGACGAACCAAGATGCTAGAAACTACATATAAAGTGTTTCGGGATACTTGGAATGACGAACCAAGATGCTAGAAACTACATATAAAGTGTTTCGGGATACTTGGAATGACGAACCAAGATGCTAGAAACTACATATAAAGTGTTTCGGGATACTTGGGATGATGAACCAAGATGCTAGAAACTACATATAAAGTGTTTCGGGATACTTGGAATGACGAACCAAGATGCTAGATACTACATATAAAGTGTTTCGGGATACTTGAGATGACGAACCAAGATGCTAGAAACTACATATAAAGTGTTTCGGGAGACTTGGAATGACGAACCAAGATGCTAGAAACTACATATAAAGTGTTTCGGGATACTTGGAATGACGAACCAAGATGCTAGAAACTACATATAAAGTGTTTCGGGATACTTGGGATGATGAACCAAGATGCTAGAAACTACATATAAAGTGATTCGGGATACTTGGAATGACGAACCAAGATGCTAGATACTACATATAAAGTGTTTCGGGATACTTGAGATGACGAACCAAGATGCTAGAAACTACATATAAAGTGTTTCGGGATACTTGGAATGACGAACCAAGATGCTAGAAACTACATATAAAGTGTTTCGGGATACTTGGGATGACGAACCAAGATGCTAGAAACTACATATAAAGTGATTCGGGATACTTGGAATGACGAACCAAGATGCTAGAAACTACATATAAAGTGTTTCGGGAGACTTGGAATGACGAACCAAGATGCTAGAAACTACATATAAAGTGTTTCGGGATACTTGGAATGATGAACCAAGATGCTAGAAACTACATATAAAGTGTTTCGGGATACTTGAGATGACGAACCAAGATGCTAGAAACTACATATAAAGTGTTTCGGGATACTTGGAATGACGAACCAAGATGCTAGAAACTACATATAAAGTGTTTCGGGATACTTGGAATGATGAACCAAGATGCTAGAAACTACATATAAAGTGTTTCGGGATACTTGGAATGATGAACCAAGATGCTAGAAACTACATATAAAGTGTTTCGGGAGACTTGGAATGACGAACCAAGATGCTAGAAACTACATATAAAGTGTTTCGGGATACTTGGAATGACGAACCAAGATGCTAGAAACTACATATAAAGTGTTTCGGGATACTTGGAATGACGAACCAAGATGCTAGAAACTACATATAAAGTGTTTCGGGATACTTGGGATGATGAACCAAGATGCTAGAAACTACATATAAAGTGTTTCGGGATACTTGGAATGACGAACCAAGATGCTAGATACTACATATAAAGTGTTTCGGGATACTTGAGATGACGAACCAAGATGCTAGAAACTACATATAAAGTGTTTCGGGATACTTGGAATGACGAACCAAGATGCTAGAAACTACATATAAAGTGTTTCGGGATACTTGGGATGACGAACCAAGATGCTAGAAACTACATATAAAGTGATTCGGGATACTTGGAATGACGAACCAAGATGCTAGAAACTACATATAAAGTGTTTCGGGATACTTGGAATGACGAACCAAGATGCTAGAAACTACATATAAAGTGTTTCGGGAGACTTGGAATGACGAACCAAGATGCTAGAAACTACATATAAAGTGTTTCGGGAGACTTGGAATGACGAACCAAGATGCTAGAAACTACATATAAAGTGATTCGGGATACTTGGAATGACGAATCAAGATGCTAGAAACTACATATAAAGTGTTTCGGGATACTTGGGATGATGAACCAAGATGCTAGAAACTACATATAAAGTGTTTCGGGATACTTGGAATGACGAACCAAGATGCTAGAAACTACATATAAAGTGTTTCGGGAGACTTGGAATGACGAACCAAGATGCTAGAAACTACATATAAAGTGTTTCGGGATACTTGGAATGACGAACCAAGATGCTAGAAACTACATATAAAGTGTTTCGGGATACTTGGAATGACGAACCAAGATGCTAGAAACTACATATAAAGTGTTTCGGGAGACTTGGAATGACGAACCAAGATGCTAGAAACTACATATAAAGTGTTTCGGGAGACTTGGAATGACGAACCAAGATGCTAGAAACTACATATAAAGTGATTCGGGATACTTGGAATGACGAATCAAGATGCTAGAAACTACATATAAAGTGTTTCGGGATACTTGGGATGATGAACCAAGATGCTAGAAACTACATATAAAGTGTTTCGGGATACTTGGAATGACGAACCAAGATGCTAGAAACTACATATAAAGTGTTTCGGGAGACTTGGAATGACGAACCAAGATGCTAGAAACTACTTTTAAAGTGTTTCGGGATACTTGGGATGATGAACCAAGATGCTAGAAACTACATATAAAGTGTTTCGGGATACTTGGAATGACGAACCAAGATGCTAGAAACTACATATAAAGTGTTTCGGGAGACTTGGAATGACGAACCAAGATGCTAGAAACTACATATAAAGTGTTTCGGGATACTTGGAATGACGAACCAAGATGCTAGAAACTACATTTAAAGTGTTTCGGGATACTTGGAATGACGAACCAAGATGCTAGAAACTACATATAAAGTGATTCGGGATACTTGGAATGACGAACCAAGATGCTAGAAACTACATATAAAGTGTTTCGGGATACTTGGAATGACGAACCAAGATGCTAGAAACTACATATAAAGTGTTTCGGGATACTTGAAATGACGAACCAAGATGCTAGATACTACATATAAAGTGTTTCGGGATACTTGAAATGACGAACCAAGATGCTAGAAACTACATATAAAGTGTTTCGGGATACTTGGAATGACGAACCAAGATGCTAGAAACTACATATAAAGTGTTTCGGGATACTTGGAATGACGAACCAAGATGCTAGAAACTACTTTTAAAGTGTTTCGGGATACTTGGGATGATGAACCAAGATGCTAGAAACTACATATAAAGTGTTTCGGGATACTTGGAATGACGAACCAAGATGCTAGAAACTACATATAAAGTGTTTCGGGATACTTGGAATGACGAACCAATATGCTAGAAACTACATATAAAGTGATTCGGGATACTTGGAATGACGAACCAAGATGCTAGAAACTACATATAAAGTGATTCGGGATACTTGGAATGACGAACCAAGATGCTAGAAACTACATATAAAGTGTTTCGGGATACTTGGGATGATGAACCAAGATGCTAGAAACTACATATAAAGTGTTTCGGGATACTTGGAATGACGAACCAAGATGCTAGAAACTACATATAAAGTGTTTCGGGAGACTTGGAATGAAGAACCAAGATGCTAGAAACTACATATAAAGTGTTTCGGGATACTTGGGATGATGAACCAAGATGCTAGAAACTACATATAAAGTGTTTCGGGATACTTGGAATGACGAACCAAGATGCTAGAAACTACATATAAAGTGTTTCGGGAGACTTGGAATGAAGAACCAAGATGCTAGAAACTACATATAAAGTGTTTCGGGATACTTGGAATGACGAACCAAGATGCTAGAAACTACATATAAAGTGTTTAGGGAGACTTGGAATGACGAACCAAGATGCTAGAAACTACATATAAAGTGTTTCGGGATACTTGGAATGACGAACCAAGATGCTAGAAACTACATATAAAGTGTTTCGGGATACTTGGGATGATGAACCAAGATGCTAGAAACTACATATAAAGTGTTTCGGGATACTTGGAATGATGAACCAAGATGCTAGAAACTACATATAAAGTGTTTCGGGAGACTTGGAATGAAGAACCAAGATGCTAGAAACTACATATAAAGTGTTTCGGGATACTTGGGATGATGAACCAAGATGCAAGAAACTACATATAAAGTGTTTCGGGATACTTGGAATGACGAACCAAGATGCTAGAAACTACATATAAAGTGTTTCGGGAGACTTGGAATGAAGAACCAAGATGCTAGAAACTACATATAAAGTGTTTCGGGATACTTGGAATGACGAACCAAGATGCTAGAAACTACATATAAAGTGTTTCGGGAGACTTGGAATGACGAACCAAGATGCTAGAAACTACATATAAAGTGTTTCGGGATACTTGGAATGACGAACCAAGATGCTAGAAACTACATATAAAGTGTTTCGGGATACTTGGGATGATGAACCAAGATGCTAGAAACTACATATAAAGTGTTTCGGGATACTTGGAATGATGAACCAAGATGCTAGAAACTACTTTTAACGTGTTTCGGGATACTTGGAATGATGAACCAAGATGCTAGAAACTACATATAAAGTGTTTCGGGATACTTGGAATGATGAACCAAGATGCTAGAAACTACTTTTAACGTGTTTCGGGATACTTGGAATGATGAACCAAGATGCTAGAAACTACATATAAAGTGTTTCGGGATACTTGGAATGATGAACCAAGATGCTAGAAACTACATATAAAGTGTTTCGGGATACTTGGAATGACGAACCAAGATGCTAGAAACTACATATAAAGTGATTCGGGATACTTGGAATGACGAACCAAGATGCTAGAAACTACATATAAAGTGTTTCGGGATACTTGGAATGATGAACCAAGATGCTAGAAACTACTTTTAACGTGTTTCGGGATACTTGGGATGATGAACCAAGATGCTAGAAACTACATATAAAGTGTTTCGGGAGACTTGGAATGAAGAACCAAGATGCTAGAAACTACATATAAAGTGTTTCGGGATACTTGGAATGACGAACCAAGATGCTAGAAACTACATATAAAGTGTTTCGGGATACTTGGAATGACGAACCAAGATGCTAGAAACTACATATAAAGTGTTTCGGGATACTTGAGATGACGAACCAAGATGCTAGAAACTACATATAAAGTGTTTCGGGATACTTGGAATGACGAACCAAGATGCTAGAAACTACATATAAAGTGTTTCGGGATACTTGGAATGATGAACCAAGATGCTAGAAACTACATATAAAGTGTTTCGGGATACTTGGAATGATGAACCAAGATGCTAGAAACTACATATAAAGTGTTTCGGGATACTTGGAATGATGAACCAAGATGCTAGAAACTACATATAAAGTGTTTCGGGATACTTGGAATGATGAACCAAGATGCTAGAAACTACATTTAACGTGTTTCGGGATACTTGGGATGATGAACCAAGATGCTAGAAACTACATATAAAGTGTTTCGGGAGACTTGGAATGAAGAACCAAGATGCTAGAAACTACATATAAAGTGTTTCGGGATACTTGGAATGACGAACCAAGATGCTAGAAACTACATATAAAGTGTTTCGGGATACTTGAGATGACGAACCAAGATGCTAGAAACTACATATAAAGTGTTTCGGGATACTTGGAATGACGAACCAAGATGCTAGAAACTACATATAAAGTGTTTCGGGATACTTGGGATGATGAACCAAGATGCTAGAAACTACATATAAAGTGTTTCGGGATACTTGGAATGATGAACCAAGATGCTAGAAACTACTTTTAACGTGTTTCGGGATACTTGGGATGATGAACCAAGATGCTAGAAACTACATATAAAGTGTTTCGGGATACTTGGAATGATGAACCAAGATGCTAGAAACTACTTTTAACGTGTTTCGGGATACTTGGAATGATGAACCAAGATGCTAGAAACTACATATAAAGTGTTTCGGGATACTTGGAATGATGAACCAAGATGCTAGAAACTACATATAAAGTGTTTCGGGATACTTGGAATGACGAACCAAGATGCTAGAAACTACATATAAAGTGATTCGGGATACTTGGAATGACGAACCAAGATGCTAGAAACTACATATAAAGTGTTTCGGGATACTTGGAATGATGAACCAAGATGCTAGAAACTACTTTTAACGTGTTTCGGGATACTTGGGATGATGAACCAAGATGCTAGAAACTACATATAAAGTGTTTCGGGAGACTTGGAATGAAGAACCAAGATGCTAGAAACTACATATAAAGTGTTTCGGGATACTTGGAATGACGAACCAAGATGCTAGAAACTACATATAAAGTGTTTCGGGATACTTGGAATGACGAACCAAGATGCTAGAAACTACATATAAAGTGTTTCGGGATACTTGAGATGACGAACCAAGATGCTAGAAACTACATATAAAGTGTTTCGGGATACTTGGAATGACGAACCAAGATGCTAGAAACTACATATAAAGTGTTTCGGGATACTTGGAATGATGAACCAAGATGCTAGAAACTACATATAAAGTGTTTCGGGATACTTGGAATGATGAACCAAGATGCTAGAAACTACATATAAAGTGTTTCGGGATACTTGGAATGATGAACCAAGATGCTAGAAACTACATATAAAGTGTTTCGGGATACTTGGAATGATGAACCAAGATGCTAGAAACTACTTTTAACGTGTTTCGGGATACTTGGGATGATGAACCAAGATGCTAGAAACTACATATAAAGTGTTTCGGGAGACTTGGAATGAAGAACCAAGATGCTAGAAACTACATATAAAGTGTTTCGGGATACTTGGAATGACGAACCAAGATGCTAGAAACTACATATAAAGTGTTTCGGGATACTTGGAATGACGAACCAAGATGCTAGAAACTACATATAAAGTGTTTCGGGAGACTTGGAATGACGAACCAAGATGCTAGAAACTACATATAAAGTGTTTCGGGATACTTGGAATGACGAACCAAGATGCTAGAAACTACATATAAAGTGTTTCGGGATACTTGGGATGATGAACCAAGATGCTAGAAACTACATATAAAGTGTTTCGGGATACTTGGAATGATGAACCAAGATGCTAGAAACTACTTTTAACGTGTTTCGGGATACTTGGAATGATGAACCAAGATGCTAGAAACTACATATAAAGTGTTTCGGGAGACTTGGAATGACGAACCAAGATGCTAGAAACTACATATAAAGTGTTTCGGGATACTTGGAATGATGAACCAAGATGCTAGAAACTACATATAAAGTGTTTCGGGATACTTGGAATGACGAACCAAGATGCTAGAAACTACATATAAAGTGATTCGGGATACTTGGAATGACGAACCAAGATGCTAGAAACTACATATAAAGTGTTTCGGGATACTTGGAATGATGAACCAAGATGCTAGAAACTACATATAAAGTGTTTCGGGATACTTGGAATGATGAACCAAGATGCTAGAAACTACATATAAAGTGTTTCGGGATACTTGGAATGACGAACCAAGATGCTAGAAACTACATATAAAGTGTTTCGGGATACTTGGGATGATGAACCAAGATGCTAGAAACTACATATAAAGTGTTTCGGGATACTTGGGATGATGAACCAAGATGCTAGAAACTACATATAAAGTGTTTCGGGATACTTGGAATGACGAACCAAGATGCTAGAAACTACATATAAAGTGTTTCGGGAGACTTGGAATGACGAACCAAGATGCTAGAAACTACATATAAAGTGATTCGGGATACTTGGAATGACGAACCAAGATGCTAGAAACTACATATAAAGTGATTCGGGATACTTGGAATGACGAACCAAGATGCTAGAAACTACATATAAAGTGTTTCGGGATACTTGGAATGACGAACCAAGATGCTAGATACTACATATAAAGTGTTTCGGGATACTTGAGATGACGAACCAAGATGCTAGAAACTACATATAAAGTGTTTCGGGAGACTTGGAATGACGAACCAAGATGCTAGAAACTACATATAAAGTGTTTCGGGATACTTGGAATGACGAACCAAGATGCTAGAAACTACATATAAAGTGTTTCGGGATACTTGGAATGACGAACCAAGATGCTAGAAACTACATATAAAGTGTTTCGGGAGACTTGGAATGACGAACCAAGATGCTAGAAACTACATATAAAGTGTTTCGGGATACTTGGAATGACGAACCAAGATGCTAGAAACTACATATAAAGTGTTTCGGGAGACTTGGAATGACGAACCAAGATGCTAGAAACTACATATAAAGTGATTCGGGATACTTGGAATGACGAACCAAGATGCTAGAAACTACATATAAAGTGTTTCGGGATACTTGGAATGACGAACCAAGATGCTAGATACTACATATAAAGTGTTTCGGGATACTTGAGATGACGAACCAAGATGCTAGAAACTACATATAAAGTGTTTCGGGAGACTTGGAATGACGAACCAAGATGCTAGAAACTACATATAAAGTGTTTCGGGAGACTTGGAATGACGAACCAAGATGCTAGAAACTACATATAAAGTGTTTCGGGATACTTGGAATGACGAACCAAGATGCTAGAAACTACATATAAAGTGTTTCGGGAGACTTGGAATGACGAACCAAGATGCTAGAAACTACATATAAAGTGATTCGGGATACTTGGAATGACGAACCAAGATGCTAGAAACTACATATAAAGTGTTTCGGGATACTTGGAATGACGAACCAAGATGCTAGATACTACATATAAAGTGTTTCGGGATACTTGAGATGACGAACCAAGATGCTAGAAACTACATATAAAGTGTTTCGGGAGACTTGGAATGACGAACCAAGATGCTAGAAACTACATATAAAGTGTTTCGGGATACTTGGAATGACGAACCAAGATGCTAGAAACTACATATAAAGTGTTTCGGGATACTTGGAATGACGAACCAAGATGCTAGAAACTACATATAAAGTGTTTCGGGATACTTGGAATGACGAACCAAGATGCTAGAAACTACATATAAAGTGTTTCGGGAGACTTGGAATGACGAACCAAGATGCTAGAAACTACATATAAAGTGTTTCGGGAGACTTGGAATGACGAACCAAGATGCTAGAAACTACATATAAAGTGATTCGGGATACTTGGAATGACGAATCAAGATGCTAGAAACTACATATAAAGTGTTTCGGGATACTTGGGATGATGAACCAAGATGCTAGAAACTACATATAAAGTGTTTCGGGATACTTGGAATGACGAACCAAGATGCTAGAAACTACATATAAAGTGTTTCGGGAGACTTGGAATGACGAACCAAGATGCTAGAAACTACTTTTAAAGTGTTTCGGGATACTTGGGATGATGAACCAAGATGCTAGAAACTACATATAAAGTGTTTCGGGATACTTGGAATGACGAACCAAGATGCTAGAAACTACATATAAAGTGTTTCGGGAGACTTGGAATGACGAACCAAGATGCTAGAAACTACATATAAAGTGTTTCGGGATACTTGGAATGACGAACCAAGATGCTAGAAACTACATATAAAGTGTTTCGGGATACTTGGAATGACGAACCAAGATGCTAGAAACTACATATAAAGTGATTCGGGATACTTGGAATGACGAACCAAGATGCTAGAAACTACATATAAAGTGTTTCGGGATACTTGGAATGACGAACCAAGATGCTAGAAACTACATATAAAGTGTTTCGGGATACTTGAAATGACGAACCAAGATGCTAGATACTACATATAAAGTGTTTCGGGAGACTTGGAATGACGAACCAAGATGCTAGAAACTACATATAAAGTGTTTCGGGATACTTGGAATGACGAACCAAGATGCTAGAAACTACATATAAAGTGTTTCGGGATACTTGGAATGACGAACCAAGATGCTAGATACTACATATAAAGTGTTTCGGGATACTTGAGATGACGAACCAAGATGCTAGAAACTACATATAAAGTGTTTCGGGAGACTTGGAATGACGAACCAAGATGCTAGAAACTACATATAAAGTGTTTCGGGAGACTTGGAATGACGAACCAAGATGCTAGAAACTACATATAAAGTGTTTCGGGAGACTTGGAATGACGAACCAAGATGCTAGAAACTACATATAAAGTGATTCGGGATACTTGGAATGACGAACCAAGATGCTAGAAACTACATATAAAGTGTTTCGGGATACTTGGGATGATGAACCAAGATGCTAGAAACTACATATAAAGTGTTTCGGGATACTTGGGATGATGAACCAAGATGCTAGAAACTACATATAAAGTGTTTCGGGATACTTGGAATGACGAACCAAGATGCTAGAAACTACATATAAAGTGTTTCGGGATACTTGAAATGACGAACCAAGATGCTAGATACTACATATAAAGTGTTTCGGGAGACTTGGAATGACGAACCAAGATGCTAGAAACTACATATAAAGTGTTTCGGGATACTTGGAATGACGAACCAAGATGCTAGAAACTACATATAAAGTGTTTCGGGATACTTGGAATGACGAACCAAGATGCTAGATACTACATATAAAGTGTTTCGGGATACTTGAGATGACGAACCAAGATGCTAGAAACTACATATAAAGTGTTTCGGGAGACTTGGAATGACGAACCAAGATGCTAGAAACTACATATAAAGTGTTTCGGGATACTTGGAATGACGAACCAAGATGCTAGAAACTACATATAAAGTGTTTCGGGAGACTTGGAATGACGAACCAAGATGCTAGAAACTACATATAAAGTGATTCGGGATACTTGGAATGACGAACCAAGATGCTAGAAACTACATATAAAGTGTTTCGGGATACTTGGGATGATGAACCAAGATGCTAGAAACTACATATAAAGTGTTTCGGGATACTTGGGATGATGAACCAAGATGCTAGAAACTACATATAAAGTGTTTCGGGATACTTGGAATGACGAACCAAGATGCTAGAAACTACATATAAAGTGTTTCGGGAGACTTGGAATGACGAACCAAGATGCTAGAAACTACATATAAAGTGTTTCGGGATACTTGGAATGACGAACCAAGATGCTAGAAACTACATATAAAGTGTTTCGGGATACTTGGAATGACGAACCAAGATGCTAGAAACTACATATAAAGTGTTTCGGGAGACTTGGAATGACGAACCAAGATGCTAGAAACTACATATAAAGTGTTTCGGGAGACTTGGAATGACGAACCAAGATGCTAGAAACTACATATAAAGTGATTCGGGATACTTGGAATGACGAATCAAGATGCTAGAAACTACATATAAAGTGTTTCGGGATACTTGGGATGATGAACCAAGATGCTAGAAACTACATATAAAGTGTTTCGGGATACTTGGAATGACGAACCAAGATGCTAGAAACTACATATAAAGTGTTTCGGGAGACTTGGAATGACGAACCAAGATGCTAGAAACTACTTTTAAAGTGTTTCGGGATACTTGGGATGATGAACCAAGATGCTAGAAACTACATATAAAGTGTTTCGGGATACTTGGAATGACGAACCAAGATGCTAGAAACTACATATAAAGTGTTTCGGGAGACTTGGAATGACGAACCAAGATGCTAGAAACTACATATAAAGTGTTTCGGGATACTTGGAATGACGAACCAAGATGCTAGAAACTACATATAAAGTGTTTCGGGATACTTGGAATGACGAACCAAGATGCTAGAAACTACATATAAAGTGATTCGGGATACTTGGAATGACGAACCAAGATGCTAGAAACTACATATAAAGTGTTTCGGGATACTTGGAATGACGAACCAAGATGCTAGAAACTACATATAAAGTGTTTCGGGAGACTTGGAATGACGAACCAAGATGCTAGAAACTACATATAAAGTGTTTCGGGATACTTGGAATGACGAACCAAGATGCTAGAAACTACATATAAAGTGTTTCGGGATACTTGGAATGACGAACCATGATGCTAGAAACTACATATAAAGTGTTTCGGGATACTTGGAATGACGAACCAAGATGCTAGAAACTACATATAAAGTGATTCGGGATACTTGGAATGACGAACCAAGATGCTAGAAACTACATATAAAGTGATTCGGGATACTTGGAATGACGAACCAAGATGCTAGAAACTACTTTTAAAGTGTTTCGGGATACTTGGGATGATGAACCAAGATGCTAGAAACTACATATAAAGTGTTTCGGGATACTTGGAATGACGAACCAAGATGCTAGAAACTACATATAAAGTGTTTCGGGAGACTTGGAATGACGAACCAAGATGCTAGAAACTACATATAAAGTGTTTCGGGATACTTGGAATGACGAACCAAGATGCTAGAAACTACATATAAAGTGTTTCGGGATACTTGGAATGACGAACCAAGATGCTAGATACTACATATAAAGTGTTTCGGGATACTTGGAATGACGAACCAAGATGCTAGAAACTACATATAAAGTGTTTCGGGAGACTTGGAATGACGAACCAAGATGCTAGAAACTACTTTTAAAGTGTTTCGGGATACTTGGGATGATGAACCAAGATGCTAGAAACTACATATAAAGTGTTTCGGGATACTTGGAATGACGAACCAAGATGCTAGAAACTACATATAAAGTGTTTCGGGAGACTTGGAATGACGAACCAAGATGCTAGAAACTACATATAAAGTGTTTCGGGATACTTGAAATGACGAACCAAGATGCTAGATACTACATATAAAGTGTTTCGGGAGACTTGGAATGACGAACCAAGATGCTAGAAACTACATATAAAGTGTTTCGGGATACTTGGAATGACGAACCAAGATGCTAGAAACTACATATAAAGTGTTTCGGGATACTTGGAATGACGAACCAAGATGCTAGAAACTACATATAAAGTGATTCGGGATACTTGGAATGACGAACCAAGATGCTAGAAACTACATATAAAGTGTTTCGGGAGACTTGGAATGACGAACCAAGATGCTAGATACTACATATAAAGTGTTTCGGGATACTTGGAATGACGAACCAAGATGCTAGATACTACATATAAAGTGTTTCGGGAGACTTGGAATGACGAATCAAGATGCTAGAAACTACATATAAAGTGTTTCGGGATACTTGGGATGATGAACCAAGATGCTAGAAACTACATATAAAGTGTTTCGGGATACTTGGAATGACGAACCAAGATGCTAGAAACTACATATAAAGTGTTTCGGGAGACTTGGAATGACGAACCAAGATGCTAGAAACTACTTTTAAAGTGTTTCGGGATACTTGGGATGATGAACCAAGATGCTAGAAACTACATATAAAGTGTTTCGGGATACTTGGAATGACGAACCAAGATGCTAGAAACTACATATAAAGTGTTTCGGGAGACTTGGAATGACGAACCAAGATGCTAGAAACTACATATAAAGTGTTTCGGGATACTTGGAATGACGAACCAAGATGCTAGAAACTACATATAAAGTGTTTCGGGATACTTGGAATGACGAACCAAGATGCTAGAAACTACATATAAAGTGATTCGGGATACTTGGAATGACGAACCAAGATGCTAGAAACTACATATAAAGTGTTTCGGGATACTTGGAATGACGAACCAAGATGCTAGAAACTACATATAAAGTGTTTCGGGAGACTTGGAATGACGAACCAAGATGCTAGAAACTACATATAAAGTGTTTCGGGATACTTGGAATGACGAACCAAGATGCTAGAAACTACATATAAAGTGTTTCGGGATACTTGGAATGACGAACCATGATGCTAGAAACTACATATAAAGTGTTTCGGGATACTTGGAATGACGAACCAAGATGCTAGAAACTACATATAAAGTGATTCGGGATACTTGGAATGACGAACCAAGATGCTAGAAACTACATATAAAGTGATTCGGGATACTTGGAATGACGAACCAAGATGCTAGAAACTACTTTTAAAGTGTTTCGGGATACTTGGGATGACGAACCAAGATGCTAGAAACTACATATAAAGTGTTTCGGGATACTTGGAATGACGAACCAAGATGCTAGAAACTACATATAAAGTGTTTCGGGAGACTTGGAATGACGAACCAAGATGCTAGAAACTACATATAAAGTGTTTCGGGATACTTGGAATGACGAACCAAGATGCTAGAAACTACATATAAAGTGTTTCGGGATACTTGGAATGACGAACCAAGATGCTAGATACTACATATAAAGTGTTTCGGGATACTTGGAATGACGAACCAAGATGCTAGAAACTACATATAAAGTGTTTCGGGAGACTTGGAATGACGAACCAAGATGCTAGAAACTACTTTTAAAGTGTTTCGGGATACTTGGGATGATGAACCAAGATGCTAGAAACTACATATAAAGTGTTTCGGGATACTTGGAATGACGAACCAAGATGCTAGAAACTACATATAAAGTGTTTCGGGAGACTTGGAATGACGAACCAAGATGCTAGAAACTACATATAAAGTGTTTCGGGATACTTGAAATGACGAACCAAGATGCTAGATACTACATATAAAGTGTTTCGGGAGACTTGGAATGACGAACCAAGATGCTAGAAACTACATATAAAGTGTTTCGGGATACTTGGAATGACGAACCAAGATGCTAGAAACTACATATAAAGTGTTTCGGGATACTTGGAATGACGAACCAAGATGCTAGAAACTACATATAAAGTGTTTCGGGATACTTGGAATGACGAACCAAGATGCTAGAAACTACATATAAAGTGTTTCGGGAGACTTGGAATGACGAACCAAGATGCTAGAAACTACATATAAAGTGTTTCGGGAGACTTGGAATGACGAACCAAGATGCTAGAAACTACATATAAAGTGATTCGGGATACTTGGAATGACGAATCAAGATGCTAGAAACTACATATAAAGTGTTTCGGGATACTTGGGATGATGAACCAAGATGCTAGAAACTACATATAAAGTGTTTCGGGATACTTGGAATGACGAACCAAGATGCTAGAAACTACATATAAAGTGTTTCGGGAGACTTGGAATGACGAACCAAGATGCTAGAAACTACTTTTAAAGTGTTTCGGGATACTTGGGATGATGAACCAAGATGCTAGAAACTACATATAAAGTGTTTCGGGATACTTGGAATGACGAACCAAGATGCTAGAAACTACATATAAAGTGTTTCGGGAGACTTGGAATGACGAACCAAGATGCTAGAAACTACATATAAAGTGTTTCGGGATACTTGGAATGACGAACCAAGATGCTAGAAACTACATATAAAGTGTTTCGGGATACTTGGAATGACGAACCAAGATGCTAGAAACTACATATAAAGTGATTCGGGATACTTGGAATGACGAACCAAGATGCTAGAAACTACATATAAAGTGTTTCGGGATACTTGGAATGACGAACCAAGATGCTAGAAACTACATATAAAGTGTTTCGGGATACTTGAAATGACGAACCAAGATGCTAGATACTACATATAAAGTGTTTCGGGAGACTTGGAATGACGAACCAAGATGCTAGAAACTACATATAAAGTGTTTCGGGATACTTGGAATGACGAACCAAGATGCTAGAAACTACATATAAAGTGTTTCGGGATACTTGGAATGACGAACCAAGATGCTAGATACTACATATAAAGTGTTTCGGGATACTTGAGATGACGAACCAAGATGCTAGAAACTACATATAAAGTGTTTCGGGAGACTTGGAATGACGAACCAAGATGCTAGAAACTACATATAAAGTGTTTCGGGAGACTTGGAATGACGAACCAAGATGCTAGAAACTACATATAAAGTGTTTCGGGATACTTGGAATGACGAACCAAGATGCTAGAAACTACATATAAAGTGTTTCGGGAGACTTGGAATGACGAACCAAGATGCTAGAAACTACATATAAAGTGTTTCGGGATACTTGAAATGACGAACCAAGATGCTAGATACTACATATAAAGTGTTTCGGGAGACTTGGAATGACGAACCAAGATGCTAGAAACTACATATAAAGTGTTTCGGGATACTTGGAATGACGAACCAAGATGCTAGAAACTACATATAAAGTGTTTCGGGATACTTGGAATGACGAACCAAGATGCTAGAAACTACATATAAAGTGATTCGGGATACTTGGAATGACGAACCAAGATGCTAGAAACTACATATAAAGTGTTTCGGGATACTTGGAATGACGAACCAAGATGCTAGAAACTACATATAAAGTGTTTCGGGATACTTGGAATGACGAACCAAGATGCTAGAAACTACATATAAAGTGTTTCGGGAGACTTGGAATGACGAACCAAGATGCTAGAAACTACATATAAAGTGTTTCGGGATACTTGGAATGACGAACCAAGATGCTAGAAACTACATATAAAGTGTTTCGGGATACTTGGAATGACGAACCATGATGCTAGAAACTACATATAAAGTGTTTCGGGATACTTGGAATGACGAACCAAGATGCTAGAAACTACATATAAAGTGATTCGGGATACTTGGAATGACGAACCAAGATGCTAGAAACTACATATAAAGTGTTTCGGGAGACTTGGAATGACGAACCAAGATGCTAGAAACTACTTTTAAAGTGTTTCGGGATACTTGGGATGATGAACCAAGATGCTAGAAACTACATATAAAGTGTTTCGGGATACTTGGAATGACGAACCAAGATGCTAGAAACTACATATAAAGTGTTTCGGGAGACTTGGAATGACGAACCAAGATGCTAGAAACTACATATAAAGTGTTTCGGGATACTTGGAATGACGAACCAAGATGCTAGAAACTACATATAAAGTGTTTCGGGATACTTGGAATGACGAACCAAGATGCTAGATACTACATATAAAGTGTTTCGGGATACTTGAAATGACGAACCAAGATGCTAGAAACTACATATAAAGTGTTTCGGGATACTTGGAATGACGAACCAAGATGCTAGAAACTACATATAAAGTGTTTCGGGATACTTGGAATGACGAACCAAGATGCTAGAAACTACTTTTAAAGTGTTTCGGGATACTTGGGATGATGAACCAAGATGCTAGAAACTACATATAAAGTGTTTCGGGATACTTGGAATGACGAACCAAGATGCTAGAAACTACATATAAAGTGTTTCGGGATACTTGGAATGACGAACCAAGATGCTAGAAACTACATATAAAGTGATTCGGGATACTTGGAATGACGAACCAAGATGCTAGAAACTACATATAAAGTGATTCGGGATACTTGGAATGACGAACCAAGATGCTAGAAACTACATATAAAGTGTTTCGGGATACTTGGGATGATGAACCAAGATGCTAGAAACTACATATAAAGTGTTTCGGGATACTTGGAATGACGAACCAAGATGCTAGAAACTACATATAAAGTGTTTCGGGAGACTTGGAATGACGAACCAAGATGCTAGAAACTACATATAAAGTGTTTCGGGATACTTGGAATGACGAACCAAGATGCTAGAAACTACATATAAAGTGTTTCGGGATACTTGGAATGACGAACCAAGATGCTAGAAACTACATATAAAGTGTTTCGGGATACTTGGAATGACGAACCAAGATGCTAGAAACTACATATAAAGTGTTTCGGGATACTTGGAATGACGAACCAAGATGCTAGAAACTACATATAAAGTGTTTCGGGATACTTGAAATGACGAACCAAGATGCTAGATACTACATATAAAGTGTTTCGGGATACTTGAGATGACGAACCAAGATGCTAGAAACTACATATAAAGTGTTTCGGGATACTTGGGATGATGAACCAAGATGCTAGAAACTACATATAAAGTGTTTCGGGAGACTTGGAATGACGAACCAAGATGCTAGAAACTACATATAAAGTGTTTCGGGAGACTTGGAATGACGAACCAAGATGCTAGAAACTACATATAAAGTGTTTCGGGATACTTGGAATGACGAACCAAGATGCTAGAAACTACATATAAAGTGTTTCGGGATACTTGAAATGACGAACCAAGATGCTAGATACTACATATAAAGTGTTTCGGGATACTTGAGATGACGAACCAAGATGCTAGAAACTACATATAAAGTGTTTCGGGATACTTGGAATGACGAACCAAGATGCTAGAAACTACATATAAAGTGTTTCGGGAGACTTGGAATGACGAACCAAGATGCTAGAAACTACATATAAAGTGTTTCGGGATACTTGGAATGACGAACCAAGATGCTAGAAACTACATATAAAGTGTTTCGGGATACTTGGAATGACGAACCATGATGCTAGAAACTACATATAAAGTGTTTCGGGATACTTGGAATGACGAACCAAGATGCTAGAAACTACATATAAAGTGTTTCGGGATACTTGAAATGACGAACCAAGATGCTAGATACTACATATAAAGTGTTTCGGGATACTTGAAATGACGAACCAAGATGCTAGATACTACATATAAAGTGTTTCGGGAGACTTGGAATGACGAACCAAGATGCTAGAAACTACATATAAAGTGTTTCGGGATACTTGGAATGACGAACCAAGATGCTAGAAACTACATATAAAGTGTTTCGGGATACTTGGAATGACGAACCAAGATGCTAGAAACTACATATAAAGTGATTCGGGATACTTGAAATGACGAACCAAGATGCTAGAAACTACATATAAAGTGTTTCGGGATACTTGAAATGACGAACCAAGATGCTAGATACTACATATAAAGTGTTTCGGGATACTTGAGATGACGAACCAAGATGCTAGAAACTACAAATAAAGTGTTTCGGGATACTTGAAATGACGAACCAAGATGCTAGAAACTACATATAAAGTGTTTCGGGATACTTGGAATGACGAACCAAGATGCTAGAAACTACATATAAAGTGTTTCGGGATACTTGGAATGACGAACCAAGATGCTAGAAACTACATATAAAGTGTTTCGGGATACTTGGAATGACGAACCAAGATGCTAGAAACTACATATAAAGTGTTTCGGGATACTTGGGATGACGAACCAAGATGCTAGAAACTACTTTTAAAGTGTTTCGGGATACTTGGGATGACGAACTAAGATGCTAGGAACGACTTTTAAAGTGATTCGGGACACTTGGGATGACGAACTTAGATGCTAGAAACGACTTTTAAAGTTATTCGGGACACTTGGGATGACGAACTAAGATGCTAGGAACGACTTTTAAAGTGATTCGGGATACTTGGGATGACGAACCAAGATGCTAGAAACTACATATAAAGTGTTTCGGGATACTTGGAATGACGAACCATGATGCTAGAAACTACATATAAAGTGTTTCGGGATACTTGGAATGACGAACCAAGATGCTAGAAACTACATATAAAGTGTTTCGGGATACTTGAAATGACGAACCAAGATGCTAGATACTACATATAAAGTGTTTCGGGATACTTGAAATGACGAACCAAGATGCTAGATACTACATATAAAGTGTTTCGGGAGACTTGGAATGACGAACCAAGATGCTAGAAACTACATATAAAGTGTTTCGGGATACTTGGAATGACGAACCAAGATGCTAGAAACTACATATAAAGTGTTTCGGGATACTTGGAATGACGAACCAAGATGCTAGAAACTACATATAAAGTGTTTCGGGATACTTGGGATGACGAACTAAGATGCTAGGAACGACTTTTAAAGTGATTCGGGACACTTGGGATGACGAACTTAGATGCTAGAAACGACTTTTAAAGTTATTCGGGACACTTGGGATGACGAACTAAGATGCTAGGAACGACTTTTAAAGTGATTCGGGATACTTGGGATGACGAACTAAGATGCTAGGAACGACTTTTAAAGTGATTCGGGACACTTGGGATGACGAACTAAGATGCTAGAAACGACTTTTAAAGTTATTCGGGACACTTGGGATGACGAACTAAGATGCTAGGAACGACTTTTAAAGTGATTCGGGACACTTGGGATGACGAACTAAGATGCTAGGAACGACTTTTAAAGTGATTCGGGATACTTGGGATGACGAACTAAGATGCTAGGAACGACTTTTAAAGTGATTCGGGACACTTGGGATGACGAACTTAGATGCTAGAAACGACTTTTAAAGTTATTCGGGACACTTGGGATGACGAACTAAGATGCTAGGAACGACTTTTAAAGTGATTCGGGATACTTGGGATGACGAACTAAGATGCTAGGAACGACTTTTAAAGTGATTCGGGATACTTAGGATGACGAACTAAGATGCTAGGAACGACTTTTAAAGTGATTCGGGACACTTGGAATGACGAACTAAGATGCTAAGAACGACTTTTAAAGTGATTCGGGATACTTGGGATGACGAACTAAGATGCTAGGAACGACTTTTAAAGTGATTCGGGACACTTGGGATGACGAACTAAGATGCTAGGAACGACTTTTAAAGTGATTCGGGATACTTGGGATGACGAACTTAGATGCTAGAAACGACTTTTAAAGTGATTCGGGACACTTGGGATGACGAACTTAGATGCTAGAAACGACTTTTAAAGTTATTCGGGACACTTGGGATGACGAACTTAGATGCTAGAAACGACTTTTAAAGTTATTCGGGACACTTGGGATGACGAACTAAGATGCTAGGAACGACTTTTAAAGTGATTCGGGACACTTGGGATGACGAACTAAGATGCAAGAAACGACTTTTAAAGTTATTCGGGACACTTGGGATGACGAACTAAGATGCTAGGAACGACTTTTAAAGTGATTCGGGATACTTAGGATGACGAACTAAGATGCTAGGAACGACTTTTAAAGTGATTCGGGACACTTGGAATGACGAACTAAGATGCTAAGAACGACTTTTAAAGTGATTCGGGATACTTGGGATGACGAACTAAGATGCTAGGAACGACTTTTAAAGTGATTCGGGACACTTGGGATGACGAACTAAGATGCTAGAAACGACTTTTAAAGTTATTCGGGACACTTGGGATGACGAACTAAGATGCTAGGAACGACTTTTAAAGTGATTCGGGACACTTGGGATGACGAACTAAGATGCAAGAAACGACTTGTAAAGTGATTCGGGATACTTAGGATGACGAACTAAGATGCTAGGAACGACTTTTAAAGTGATTCGGGACACTTGGAATGACGAACTAAGATGCTAAGAACGACTTTTAAAGTGATTCGGGATACTTGGGATGACGAACTAAGATGCTAAGAACGACTTTTAAAGTGATTCGGGATACTTGGGATGACGAACTAAGATGCTAGGAACGACTTTTAAAGTGATTCGGGACACTTGGGATGACGAACTAAGATGCTAGGAACGACTTGTAAAGTGATTCGGGATACTTAGGATGACGAACTAAGATGCTAGGAACGACTTTTAAAGTGATTCGGGATACTTGGGATGACGAACTTAGATGCTAGAAACGACTTTTAAAGTGATTCGGGACACTTGGGATGACGAACTCAGATGCTAGGAACGACATTTAAAGTGATTCGGGACACTTGGGATGACGAACTAAGATGCAAGAAACGACTTGTAAAGTGATTCGGGATACTTAGGATGACGAACTAAGATGCTAGGAACGACTTTTAAAGTGATTCGGGACACTTGGGATGACGAATTAAGATGCTAGAAACGACTTTTAAAGTGATTCGGGATACTTGGGATGACGAACTAAGATGCTAGAAACGACTTTTAAAGTGATTCGGGACACTTGGGATGACGAACTAAGATGCTAGGAACGACTTTTAAAGTGATTCGGGATACTTGGGATGACGAACTAAGATGCTAGAAACGACTTTTAAAGTGATTCGGGACACTTGGGATGACGAACTAAGATGCTAGAAACGACTTTTAAAGTGATTCGGGATACTTGGGATGACGAACTAAGATGCTAGAAACGACTTTTAAAGTGATTCGGGACACTTGGGATGACGAACTCAGATGCTAGGAACGACTTTTAAAGTGATTCGGGACACTTGGGATGACAAACTCAGATGCTAGGAACGACTTTTAAAGTGATTCGGGACAGTTGGGATGACGAACTAAGATGCTAGAAACGACTTTTAAAGTGATTCGGGATACTTGGGATGACGAACTAAGATGCTAGAAACGACTTTTAAAGTGATTCGGGACACTTGGGATGACGAACTCAGATGCTAGGAACGACTTTTAAAGTGATTCGGGACACTTGGGATGTAGAATTTAGATGCTAGAAACGACTTTTAAAGTGATTCGGGATACTTGGGATGACGAACTAAGATGCTAGAATCGACTTTTGAAGTGATTCGGGACACTTGGGATGACGAACTAAGATGCTAGAAACGACTTTTAAAGTGATTCGGGATACTTGGGATGACGAACTAAGATGCAAGAAACGACTTTTGAAGTGATTCGGGACACTTGGGATGACCAACTAAGATGCTAGAAACGACTTTTAAAGTGATTCGGGATACTTGGGATGACGAACTAAGATGCAAGAAACGACTTTTGAAGTGATTCGGGACACTTGGGATGACGAACTAAGATGCTAGGAACGACTTTCAAAGTGATTCGGGACACTTGGGATGACGAACTAAGATGCTAGGAACGACTTTTAAAGTGATTCGGGACACTTGGGATGATGAACTAAGATGCTAGGAACGACTTTTAAAGTGATTCGGGACACTTGGGATGACGAACTCAGATGCTAGGAACGACTGTTAAAGTGATTCGGGACACTTGGGATGACGAATTAAGATGCTTGAAACGACTTTTAAAGTGATTCGGGACACTTGAAATGACGAACTAAGATGCTAGGAACGACTTTTAAAGTGATTCGGGACACTTGGGATGACGAACTAAGATGCTAGGAACGACTTTTAAAGTGATTCGGGACACTTGGGATGACGAACTCAGATGCTAGGAACGACTTTTAAAGTGATTCGGGACACTTGGGATGACGAACTCAGATGCTAGGAACGACTTTTAAAGTGATTCGGGACACTTGGGATGACGAACTCAGATGCTAGGAACGACTTTTAAAGTGATTCGGGACACTTGGGATGACGAATTAAGATGCTAGAAACGACTTTTAAAGTGATTCGGGATACTTGGGATGACGAACTAAGATGCTAGAAACGACTTTTAAAGTGATTCGGGACACTTGGGATGACGAACTAAGATGCTAGAAACGACTTTTAAAGTGATTCGGGACACTTGGGATGACGAACTAAGATGCTAGGAACGACTTTTAAAGTGATTCGGGACACTTGGGATGACGAACTAAGATGCTAGAAACGACTTTTAAAGTGATTCGGGACACTTGGGATGACGAACTAAGATGCTAGGAACGACTTTTAAAGTGATTCGGGACACTTGGGATGACGAACTAAGATGCTAGGAACGACTTTTAAATTGATTCGGGACACTTGGGATGACGAACTAAGATGCTAGGAACGACTTTTAAAGTGATTCGGGACACTTGGGATGACGAACTAAGATGCTAGAAACGACTTTTAAAGTGATTCGGGACACTTGGGATGACGAACTAAGATGCTAGGAACGACTTTTAAAGTGATTCGGGACACTTGGGATGACGAACTCAGATGCTAGGAACGACTTTTAAAGTGATTCGGGACACTTGGGATGACGAACTCAGATGCTAGGAACGACTTTTAAAGTGATTCGGGACACTTGGGATGACGAACTCAGATGCTAGGAACGACTTTTAAAGTGATTCGGGACACTTGGGATGACGAATTAAGATGCTAGAAACGACTTTTAAAGTGATTCGGGATACTTGGGATGACGAACTAAGATGCTAGGAACGACTTTTAAAGTGATTCGGGACACTTGGGATGACGAATTAAGATGCTAGAAACGACTTTTAAAGTGATTCGGGATACTTGGGATGACGAACTAAGATGCTAGAAACGACTTTTAAAGTGATTCGGGACACTTGGGATGACGAATTCAGATGCTAGGAACGACTTTTAAAGTGATTCGGGACACTTGGGATGACAAACTCAGATGCTAGGAACGACTTTTAAAGTGATTCGGGACAGTTGGGATGACGAACTAAGATGCTAGAAACGACTTTTAAAGTGATTCGGGATACTTGGGATGACGAACTAAGATGCTAGAAACGACTTTTAAAGTGATTCGGGACACTTGGGATGACGAACTAAGATGCTAGGAACGACTTTAAAAGTGATTCGGGACACTTGGGATGACGAACTCAGATGCTAGGAACGACTTTTAAAGTGATTCGGGACACTTGGGATGACGAACTCAGATGCTAGGAACGACTGTTAAAGTGATTCGGGACACTTGGGATGACGAATTAAGATGCTAGAAACGACTTTTAAAGTGATTCGGGACACTTGGGATGACGAACTAAGATGCTAGGAACGACTTTTAAAGTGATTCGGGACACTTGGGATGACGAACTAAGATGCTAGGAACGACTTTTAAAGTGATTCGGGACACTTGGGATGACCAACTAAGATGCTAGAAACGACTTTTAAAGTGATTCGGGATACTTGGGATGACGAACTAAGATGCTAGAAACGACTTTTAAAGTGATTCGGGACACTTGGGATGACGAACTAAGATGCTAGGAACGACTTTTAAAGTGATTCGGGATACTTGGGATGACGAACTAAGATGCAAGAAACGACTTTTGAAGTGATTCGGGACACTTGGGATGACGAACTAAGATGCTAGGAACGACTTTAAAAGTGATTCGGGACACTTGGGATGACGAACTCAGATGCTAGGAACGACTTTTAAAGTGATTCGGGACACTTGGGATGACGAACTCAGATGCTAGGAACGACTTTTAAAGTGATTCGGGACACTTGGGATGACGAATTAAGATGCTAGGAACGACTTTTAAAGTGATTCGGGACACTTGGGATGACGAACTAAGATGCTAGGAACGACTTTTAAAGTGATTCGGGACACTTGGGATGACGAACTAAGATGCTAGGAACGACTTTTAAAGTGATTCGGGACACTTGGGATGACGAACTCAGATGCTAGGATCGACTTTTAAAGTGATTCGGGACACTTGGGATGACGAACTCAGATGCTAGGAACGACTTTTAAAGTGATTCGGGACACTTGGGATGACGAACTCAGATGCTAGGAACGACTGTTAAAGTGATTCGGGACACTTGGGATGACGAATTAAGATGCTTGAAACGACTTTTAAAGTGATTCGGGATACTTGGGATGACGAACTAAGATGCTAGAAACGACTTTTAAAGTGATTCGGGACACTTGGGATGACGAACTAAGATGCTAGGAACGACTTTTAAAGTGATTCGGGACACTTGGGATGACGAACTAAGATGCTAGGAACGACTTTTAAAGTGATTCGGGACACTTGGGATGACGAACTTAGATGCTAGGAACGACTTTTAAATTGATTCGGGACACTTGGGATGACGAATTAAGATGCTAGAAACGACTTTTAAAGTGATTCGGGACACTTGGGATGACGAACTAAGATGCTAGGAACGACTTTTAAATTGATTCTATACACTTGGGATGACGAACTAAGATGCTAGGAACGACTTTTAAAGTGATTCGGGACACTTGGGATGACGAACTAAGATGCTAGGAACGACTTTTAAAGTGATTCGGGACACTTGGGATGACGAACTCAGATGCTAGGAACGACTTTTAAAGTGATTCGGGACACTTGGGATGACGAATTAAGATGCTAGAAACGACTTTTAAAGTGATTCGGGATACTTGGGATGACGAACTAAGATGCTAGAAACGACTTTTAAAGTGATTCGGGACACTTGGGATGACGAACTAAGATGCTAGGAACGACTTTTAAAGTGATTCGGGATACTTGGGATGACGAACTAAGATGCAAGAAACGACTTTTGAAGTGATTCGGGACACTTGGGATGACGAATTAAGATGCTAGAAACGACTTTTAAAGTGATTCGGGATACTTGGGATGACGAACTAAGATGCTAGAAACGACTTTTAAAGTGATTCGGGACACTTGGGATGACGAACTAAGATGCTAGGAACGACTTTAAAAGTGATTCGGGACACTTGGGATGACGAACTCAGATGCTAGGAACGACTGTTAAAGTGATTCGGGACACTTGGGATGACGAATTAAGATGCTAGAAACGACTTTTAAAGTGATTCGGGACACTTGGGATGACGAACTCAGATGCTAGGAACGACTGTTAAAGTGATTCGGGACACTTGGGATGACGAACTAAGATGCAAGAAACGACTTTTGAAGTGATTCGGGACACTTGGGATGACCAACTAAGATGCTAGGAACGACTGTTAAAGTGATTCGGGACACTTGGGATGACGAATTAAGATGCTTGAAACGACTTTTAAAGTGATTCGGGATACTTGGGATGACGAACTAAGATGCTAGAAACGACTTTTAAAGTGATTCGGGACACTTGGGATGACGAACTAAGATGCTAGGAACGACTTTTAAAGTGATTCGGGACACTTGGGATGACGAACTAAGATGCTAGGAACGACTTTTAAAGTGATTCGGGACACTTGGGATGACCAACTAAGATGCTAGAAACGACTTTTAAAGTGATTCGGGATACTTGGGATGACGAACTAAGATGCAAGAAACGACTTTTGAAGTGATTCGGGACACTTGGGATGACCAACTAAGATGCTAGAAACGACTTTTAAAGTGATTCGGGATCCTTGGGATGACGAACTAAGATGCAAGAAACGACTTTTGAAGTGATTCGGGACACTTGGGATGACGAACTAAGATGCTAGGAACGACTTTTAAAGTGATTCGGGACACTTGGGATGACGAACTAAGATGCTAGGAACGACTTTTAAAGTGATTCGGGACACTTGGGATGACGAATTAAGATGCTTGAAACGACTTTTAAAGTGATTCGGGATACTTGGGATGACGAACTAAGATGCTAGGAACGACTTTTAAAGTGATTCGGGACACTTGGGATGACGAACTAAGATGCTAGGAACGACTTTTAAAGTGATTCGGGACACTTGGGATGACGAACTAAGATGCTAGGAACGACTTTTAAATTGATTCGGGACACTTGGGATGACGAACTAAGATGCTAGGAACGACTTTTAAAGTGATTCGGGACACTTGGGATGACGAACTAAGATGCTAGAAACGACTTTTAAAGTGATTCGGGACACTTGGGATGACGAACTAAGATGCTAGGAACGACTTTTAAAGTGATTCGGGACACTTGGGATGACGAACTCAGATGCTAGGAACGACTTTTAAAGTGATTCGGGACACTTGGGATGACGAACTCAGATGCTAGGAACGACTTTTAAAGTGATTCGGGACACTTGGGATGACGAACTCAGATGCTAGGAACGACTTTTAAAGTGATTCGGGACACTTGGGATGACGAATTAAGATGCTAGAAACGACTTTTAAAGTGATTCGGGATACTTGGGATGACGAACTAAGATGCTAGGAACGACTTTTAAAGTGATTCGGGACACTTGGGATGACGAATTAAGATGCTAGAAACGACTTTTAAAGTGATTCGGGATACTTGGGATGACGAACTAAGATGCTAGAAACGACTTTTAAAGTGATTCGGGACACTTGGGATGACGAATTCAGATGCTAGGAACGACTTTTAAAGTGATTCGGGACACTTGGGATGACAAACTCAGATGCTAGGAACGACTTTTAAAGTGATTCGGGACAGTTGGGATGACGAACTAAGATGCTAGAAACGACTTTTAAAGTGATTCGGGATACTTGGGATGACGAACTAAGATGCTAGAAACGACTTTTAAAGTGATTCGGGACACTTGGGATGACGAACTAAGATGCTAGGAACGACTTTAAAAGTGATTCGGGACACTTGGGATGACGAACTCAGATGCTAGGAACGACTTTTAAAGTGATTCGGGACACTTGGGATGACGAACTCAGATGCTAGGAACGACTGTTAAAGTGATTCGGGACACTTGGGATGACGAATTAAGATGCTAGAAACGACTTTTAAAGTGATTCGGGACACTTGGGATGACGAACTCAGATGCTAGGAACGACTTTTAAAGTGATTCGGGACACTTGGGATGACGAACTAAGATGCTAGGAACGACTTTTAAAGTGATTCGGGACACTTGGGATGACCAACTAAGATGCTAGAAACGACTTTTAAAGTGATTCGGGATACTTGGGATGACGAACTAAGATGCTAGAAACGACTTTTAAAGTGATTCGGGACACTTGGGATGACGAACTAAGATGCAAGAAACGACTTTTGAAGTGATTCGGGACACTTGGGATGACGAACTAAGATGCTAGGAACGACTTTTAAAGTGATTCGGGACACTTGGGATGACGAACTAAGATGCTAGGAACGACTTTTAAAGTGATTCGGGACACTTGGGATGACGAACTCAGATGCTAGGAACGACTTTTAAAGTGATTCGGGACACTTGGGATGACGAACTCAGATGCTAGGAACGACTGTTAAAGTGATTCGGGACACTTGGGATGACGAACTAAGATGCTAGGAACGACTTTTAAAGTGATTCGGGATACTTGGGATGACGAACTAAGATGCTAGGAACGACTTTTAAAGTGATTCGGGACACTTGGGATGACGAACTAAGATGCTAGGAACGACTTTTAAAGTGATTCGAGACACTTGGGATGACCAACTAAGATGCTAGAAACGACTTTTAAAGTGATTCGGGATACTTGGGATGACGAACTAAGATGCAAGAAACGACTTTTGAAGTGATTCGGGACACTTGGGATGACGAACTAAGATGCTAGGAACGACTTTTAAAGTGATTCGGGACACTTGGGATGACGAACTAAGATGCAAGAAACGACTTTTGAAGTGATTCGGGACACTTGGGATGACGAACTAAGATGCTAGAAACGACTTTTAAAGTGATTCGGGACACTTGGGATGACGAACTAAGATACTAGGAACGACTTTTGAAGTGATTCGGGACACTTGGGATGACGAACTCAGATGCTAGGAACGACTTTTAAAGTGATTCGGGACACTTGGGATGACGAACTAAGATGCAAGAAACGACTTTTGAAGTGATTCGGGACACTTGGGATGACCAACTAAGATGCTAGAAACGACTTTTAAAGTGATTCGGGACACTTGGGATGACGAACTAAGATGCTAGGAACGACTTTTAAAGTGATTCGGGACACTTGGGATGACGAACTAAGATGCTAGAAACGACTTTTAAAGTGATTCGGGACACTTGGGATGACGAACTCAGATGCTAGGAACGACTTTTAAAGTGATTCGGGACACTTGGGATGACGAACTAAGATGCTAGGAACGACTTTTAAAGTGATTCGGGACACTTGGGATGACGAACTCAGATGCTAGGAACGACTTTTAAAGTGATTCGGGACACTTGGGATGACGAACTCAGATGCTAGGAACGACTGTTAAAGTGATTCGGGACACTTGGGATGACGAACTAAGATGCTAGGAACGACTTTTAAAGTGATTCGGGATACTTGGGATGACGAACTAAGATGCTAGGAACGACTTTTAAAGTGATTCGGGACACTTGGGATGACGAACTAAGATGCTAGGAACGACTTTTAAAGTGATTCGAGACACTTGGGATGACCAACTAAGATGCTAGAAACGACTTTTAAAGTGATTCGGGATACTTGGGATGACGAACTAAGATGCAAGAAACGACTTTTGAAGTGATTCGGGACACTTGGGATGACCAACTAAGATGCTAGAAACGACTTTTAAAGTGATTCGGGATACTTGGGATGACGAACTAAGATGCAAGAAACGACTTTTGAAGTGATTCGGGACACTTGGGATGACGAACTAAGATGCTAGGAACGACTTTTAAAGTGATTCGGGACACTTGGGATGACGAACTAAGATGCTAGGAACGACTTTTAAAGTGATTCGGGACACTTGGGATGACGAACTCAGATGCTAGGAACGACTTTTAAAGTGATTCGGGACACTTGGGATGACGAACTAAGATGCAAGAAACGACTTTTGAAGTGATTCGGGACACTTGGGATGACGAACTAAGATGCTAGAAACGACTTTTAAAGTGATTCGGGACACTTGGGATGACGAACTAAGATGCTAGGAACGACTTTTGAAGTGATTCGGGACACTTGGGATGACGAACTAAGATGCTAGGAACGACTTTTAAAGTGATTCGGGACACTTGGGATGACGAACTAAGATGCTAGGAACGACTTTTAAAGTGATTCGGGACACTTGGGATGACCAACTAAGATGCTAGAAACGACTTTTAAAGTGATTCGGGATACTTGGGATGACGAACTAAGATGCAAGAAACGACTTTTGAAGTGATTCGGGACACTTGGGATGACCAACTAAGATGCTAGAAACGACTTTTAAAGTGATTCGGGATACTTGGGATGACGAACTAAGATGCAAGAAACGACTTTTGAAGTGATTCGGGACACTTGGGATGACGAACTAAGATGCTAGGAACGACTTTTAAAGTGATTCGGGACACTTGGGATGACGAACTAAGATGCTAGGAACGACTTTTAAAGTGATTCGGGACACTTGGGATGACGAACTAAGATGCTAGGAACGACTTTTAAAGTGATTCGGGACACTTGGGATGACGAACTCAGATGCTAGGAACGACTTTTAAAGTGATTCGGGACACTTGGGATGACGAACTCAGATGCTAGGAACGACTGTTAAAGTGATTCGGGACACTTGGGATGACGAATTAAGATGCTTGAAACGACTTTTAAAGTGATTCGGGATACTTGGGATGACGAACTAAGATGCTAGAAACGACTTTTAAAGTGATTCGGGACACTTGGGATGACGAACTAAGATGCTAGGAACGACTTTTAAAGTGATTCGGGACACTTGGGATGACGAACTAAGATGCTAGGAACGACTTTTAAAGTGATTCGGGACACTTGGGATGACGAACTAAGATGCTAGGAACGACTTTTAAATTGATTCGGGACACTTGGGATGACGAACTAAGATGCTAGGAACGACTTTTAAAGTGATTCGGGACACTTGGGATGACGAACTAAGATGCTAGGAACGACTTTTAAAGTGATTCTGGACACTTGGGATGACGAATTAAGATGCTAGAAACGACTTTTAAAGTGATTCGGGATACTTGGGATGACGAACTAAGATGCTAGAAACGACTTTTAAAGTGATTCGGGACACTTGGGATGACGAACTTAGATGCAAGGAACGACTTTTAAATTGATTCGGGACACTTGGGATGACGAACTAAGATGCTAGGAACGACTTTTGAAGTGATTCGGGACACTTGGGATGACGAACTAAGATGCTAGGAACGACTTTTGAAGTGATTCGGGACACTTGGGATGACGAACTAAGATGCTAGGAACGACTTTTGAAGTGATTCGGGACACTTGGGATGACGAACTAAGATGCTAGGAACGACTTTTAAAGTGATTCGGGACACTTGGGATGACGAACTCAGATGCTAGGAACGACTTTTAAAGTGATTCGGGACACTTGGGATGACGAACTAAGATGCTAGGAACGACTTTTAAAGTGATTCGGGACACTTGGGATGACGAACTCAGATGCTAGGAACGACTTTTAAAGTGATTCGGGACACTTGGGATGACGAACTAAGATGCTAGGAACGACTTTTAAAGTGATTCGGGACACTTGGGATGACGAACATAGATGCTAAGAACGACTTTTAAAGTGATTCGGTATACTTGGGATGACGAACTAAGATGCTAGAAACGACTTTTAAAGTGATTCGGGACACTTGGGATGACGAACTAAGATGCTAGGAACGACTTTTGAAGTGATTCGGGACACTTGGGATGACGAACTCAGATGCTAGGAACGACTTTTAAAGTGATTCGGGACACTTGGGATGACGAACTAAGATGCTAGGAACGACTTTTGAAGTGATTCGGGACACTTGGGATGACGAACTAAGATGCTAGGAACGACTTTTGAAGTGATTCGGGACACTTGGGATGACGAGCTCAGATGCTAGGAACGACTTTTAAAGTGATTCGGGACACTTGGGATGACGAACTCAGATGCTAGGAACGACTTTTAAAGTGATTCGGGACACTTGGGATGACGAACTAAGATGCTAGGAACGACTTTTAAAGTGATTCGGGACACTTGGGATGACGAACTAAGATGCTAGGAACGACTTTTAAAGTGATTCGGGACACTTGGGATGACGAACTCAGATGCTAGGAACGACTTTTAAAGTGATTCGGGACACTTGGGATGACGAACTAAGATGCTAGGAACGACTTTTAAAGTGATTCGGGACACTTGGGATGACGAACTCAGATGCTAGGAACGACTTTTAAAGTGATTCGGGACACTTGGGATGACAAACTCAGATGCTAGGAACGACTGTTAAAGTGATTCGGGACACTTGGGATGACGAACTAAGATGCTAGGAACGACTTTTAAAGTGATTCGGGACACTTGGGATGACGAACTCAGATGCTAGGAACGACTTTTAAAGTGATTCGGGACACTTGGGATGACGAACTAAGATGCTAGGAACGACTTTTAAAGTGATTCGGGACACTTGGGATGACGTACTAAGATGCTAGAAACGACTTTTAAAGTGATTCGGGACACTTGGGATGACGAACTAAGATGCTAGGAACGACTTTTAAAGTGATTCGGGACACTTGGGATGACGAACTCAGATGCTAGGAACGACTTTTAAAGTGATTCGGGACACTTGGGATGACGAACTCAGATGCTAGGAACGACTGTTAAAGTGATTCGGGACACTTGGGATGACGAACTAAGATGCTAGAAACGACTTTTAAAGTGATTCGGGACACTTGGGATGACGAACTAAGATGCTAGGAACGACTTTTAAAGTGATTCGGGACACTTGGGATGACGAACTAAGATGCTAGGAACGACTTTTAAAGTGATTCTGGACACTTGGGATGACGAACTAAGATGCTAGAAACGACTTTTAAAGTGATTCGGGACACTTGAGATGACGAACTAAGATGCTAGGAACGACTTTTAAAGTGATTCGGGACACTTGGGATGACGAACTAAGATGCTAGGAACGACTTTTAAAGTGATTCGGGACACTTGGGATGACGAACTCAGATGCTAGGAACGACTGTTAAAGTGATTCGGGACACTTGGGATGACGAACTCAGATGCTAGGAACGACTTTTAAAGTGATTCGGGACACTTGGGATGACGAACTAAGATGCTAGGAACGACTTTTAAAGTGATTCGGGACACTTGGGATGACGAACTCAGATGCTAGGAACGACTTTTAAAGTGATTCGGGACACTTGGGATGACGAACTAAGATGCAAGAAACGACTTTTGAAGTGATTCGGGACACTTGGGATGACGAACTAAGATGCTAGGAACGACTTTTAAAGTGATTCGGGACACTTGGGATGACGAACTAAGATGCAAGAAACGACTTTTGAAGTGATTCTGGACACTTGGGATGACGAACTCAGATGCTAGGAACGACTGTTAAAGTGATTCGGGACACTTGGGATGACGAACTAAGATGCTAGGAACGACTTTTGAAGTGATTCGGGACACTTGGGATGACGAACTCAGATGCTAGGAACGACTTTTAAAGTGATTCGGGACACTTGGGATGACGAACTAAGATGCTAGGAACGACTTTTGAAGTGATTCGGGACACTTGGGATGACGAACTAAGATGCTAGGAACGACTTTTGAAGTGATTCGGGACACTTGGGATGACGAGCTCAGATGCTAGGAACGACTTTTAAAGTGATTCGGGACACTTGGGATGACGAACTCAGATGCTAGGAACGACTTTTAAAGTGATTCGGGACACTTGGGATGACGAACTAAGATGCTAGGAACGACTTTTAAAGTGATTCGGGACACTTGGGATGACGAACTAAGATGCTAGGAACGACTTTTAAAGTGATTCGGGACACTTGGGATGACGAACTCAGATGCTAGGAACGACTTTTAAAGTGATTCGGGACACTTGGGATGACGAACTAAGATGCTAGGAACGACTTTTAAAGTGATTCGAGACACTTGGGATGACGAACTCAGATGCTAGGAACGACTTTTAAAGTGATTCGGGACACTTGAGATGACGAACTAAGATGCTAGGAACGACTTTTAAAGTGATTCTGGACACTTGGGATGACGAACTAAGATGCTAGAAACGACTTTTAAAGTGATTCGGGATACTTGGGATGACGAACTAAGATGCTAGGAACGACTTTTAAAGTGATTCTGGACACTTGGGATGACGAACTAAGATGCTAGAAACGACTTTTAAAGTGATTCGGGACACTTGGGATGACGAACTAAGATGCTAGAAACGACTTTTAAAGTGATTCGGGACACTTGGGATGACGAACTAAGATGCTAGAAACGACTTTTAAAGTGATTCGGGATACTTGGGATGACGAACTAAGATGCTAGGAACGACTTTTAAAGTGATTCGGGACACTTGGGATGACGAACTAAGATGCTAGGAACGACTTTTAAAGTGATTCTGGACACTTGGGATGACGAACTAAGATGCTAGGAACGACTTTTAAAGTGATTCGGGACACTTGGGATGACGAACTAAGATGCTAGAAACGACTTTTAAAGTGATTCGGGACACTTGGGATGACGAACTAAGATGCTAGGAACGACTTTTAAAGTGATTCGGGACACTTGGGATGACGAACTAAGATGCTAGGAACGACTTTTGAAGTGATTCGGGACACTTGGGATGACGAACTCAGATGCTAGGAACGACTTTTAAAGTGATTCGGGACACTTGGGATGACGAACTAAGATGCTAGGAACGACTTTTAAAGTGATTCGGGACACTTGGGATGACGAACTAAGATGCTAGGAACGACTTTTAAAGTGATTCGGGACACTTGGGATGACGAACTCAGATGCTAGGAACGACTGTTAAAGTGATTCGGGACACTTGGGATGACGAATTAAGATGCTAGAAACGACTTTTAAAGTGATTCGGGATACTTGGGATGACGAACTAAGATGCTAGGAACGACTTTTAAAGTGATTCGGGACACTTGGGATGACGAACTAAGATGCTAGGAACGACTTTTAAAGTGATTCGGGACACTTGGGATGACGAACTCAGATGCTAGGAACGACTGTTAAAGTGATTCGGGACACTTGGGATGACGAATTAAGATGCTAGAAACGACTTTTAAAGTGATTCGGGATACTTGGGATGACGAACTTAGATGCTAGGAACGACTTTTAAAGTGATTCTGGACACTTGGGATGACGAACTAAGATGCTAGAAACGACTTTTAAAGTGATTCGGGACACTTGGGATGACGAACTAAGATGCTAGGAACGACTTTTAAAGTGATTCGGGACACTTGGGATGACGAACTAAGATGCAAGAAACTACTTTTAAAGTGATTCGGGATACTTAGGATGACGAACTAAGATGCTAGGAACGACTTTTAAAGTGATTCTGGACACTTGGGATGACGAACTAAGATGCTAGAAACGACTTTTAAAGTGATTCGGGACACTTGGGATGACGAACTAAGATGCTAGAAACGACTTTTAAAGTGATTCGGGACACTTGGGATGACGAACTAAGATGCTAGAAACGACTTTTAAAGTGATTCGGGATACTTGGGATGACGAACTAAGATGCTAGGAACGACTTTTAAAGTGATTCGGGACACTTGGGATGACGAACTAAGATGCTAGGAACGACTTTTAAAGTGATTCTGGACACTTGGGATGACGAACTAAGATGCTAGGAACGACTTTTAAAGCGATTCCGCACACTTGGGATGACGAACCAAGATGCTAGAAACTACTTTAAAGCGATTCCGTACACTTGGGATGACGAACCAAGATGCTAGAAACTACTTTTAAAGCGATTCCGTACACTTGGGATGACGAATCAAGATGCTAGAAACTACTTTTAAAGCGATTCCGTACACTTGGGATGACGAATCAAGATGCTAGAAACTACTTTTAAAGCGATTCCGTACACTTGGGATGACGAACCAAGATGCTAGAAACTACTTTTAAAGCGATTCCGTACACTTGGGATGACGAACCAATATGCTAGAAACTACTTTTAAAGCGATTCCGTACACTTGGGATGACGAACCAAGATGCTAGAAACTACTTTTAAAGCGATTCCGTACACTTGGGATGACGAACCAATATGCTAGAAACTACTTTTAAAGCGATTCCGTGCACTTGGGATGACGAACCAAGATGCTAGAAACTACTTTTAAAGCGATTCCGTACACTTGGGATGACGAACCAAGATGCTAGGAACTACTTTTAAAGCGATTCCGTACACTTGGGATGACGAACCAAGATGCTAGGAACTACTTTTAAAGCGATTCCGCACACTTGGGATGACGAACCAAGATGCTAGAAACTACTTTTAAAGCGATTCCGTACACTTGGGATGACGAATCAAGATGCTAGAAACTACTTTTAAAGCGATTCCGTACACTTGGGATGACGAACCAAGATGCTAGAAACTACTTATAAAGCGATTCCGCACACTTGGGATGACGAACCAAGATGCTAGAAACTACTTTTAAAGCGATTCCGTACACTTGGGATGACGAATCAAGATGCTAGAAACTACTTTTAAAGCGATTCCGTACACTTGGGATGACGACCCAAGATGCTAGAAACTACTTTTAAAGTGTTTCGGGATACTTGGGATGACGACCCAAGATGCTAGAAACTACTTTTAAAGTGTTTCGGGATACTTGGGATGACGACCCAATATGCTAGAAACTACTTTTAAAGCGATTCCGTACACTTGGGATGACGAACCAAGATGCTAGAAACTACTTTTAAAGCGATTCCGTACACTTGGGATGACGAATCAAGATGCTAGAAACTACTTTTAAAGCGATTCCGCACACTTGGGATGACGAACCAAGATGCTAGAAACTACTTTTAAAGCGATTCCGTACACTTGGGATGACGAATCAAGATGCTAGAAACTACTTTTAAAGCGATTCCGTACACTTGGGATGACGACCCAAGATGCTAGAAACTACTTTTAAAGTGTTTCGGGATACTTGGGATGACGACCCAAGATGCTAGAAACTACTTTTAAAGTGTTTCGGGATACTTGGGATGACGACCCAATATGCTAGAAACTACTTTTAAAGCGATTCCGTACACTTGGGATGACGAACCAAGATGCTAGAAACTACTTTTAAAGCGATTCCGTACACTTGGGATGACGAATCAAGATGCTAGAAACTACTTTTAAAGCGATTCCGCACACTTGGGATGACGAACCAAGATGCTAGAAACTACTTTTAAAGCGATTCCGTACACTTGGGATGACGAACCAAGATGCTAGGAACTACTTTTAAAGCGATTCCGTACACTTGGGATGACGAATCAAGATGCTAGAAACTACTTTTAAAGCGATTCCGCACACTTGGGATGACGAACCAAGATGCTAGAAACTACTTATAAAGCGATTCCGCACACTTGGGATGACGAACCAAGATGCTAGAAACTACTTTTAAAGCGATTCCGTACACTTGGGATGACGAACCAAGATGCTAGGAACTACTTTTAAAGCGATTCCGCACACTTGGGATGACGAACCAAGATGCTAGAAACTACTTATAAAGCGATTCCGCACACTTGGGATGACGAACCAAGATGCTAGAAACTACTTTTAAAGCGATTCCGTACACTTGGGATGACGAACCAAGATGCTAGGAACTACTTTTAAAGCGATTCCGCACACTTGGGATGACGAACCAAGATGCTAGAAACTACTTTTAAAGCGATTCCGTACACTTGGGATGACGAATCAAGATGCTAGAAACTACTTTTAAAGCGATTCCGCACACTTGGGATGACGAACCAAGATGCTAGAAACTACTTATAAAGCGATTCCGCACACTTGGGATGACGAACCAATATGCTAGAAACTACTTTTAAAGCGATTCCGTACACTTGGGATGACGAACCAAGATGCTAGGAACTACTTTTAAAGCGATTCCGCACACTTGGGATGACGAACCAAGATGCTAGAAACTACTTTTAAAGCGATTCCGTACACTTGGGATGACGAATCAAGATGCTAGAAACTACTTTTAAAGCGATTCCGTACACTTGGGATGACGAACCAAGATGCTAGAAACTACTTATAAAGCGATTCCGCACACTTGGGATGACGAACCAAGATGCTAGAAACTACTTTTAAAGCGATTCCGTACACTTGGGATGACGAATCAAGATGCTAGAAACTACTTTTAAAGCGATTCCGTACACTTGGGATGACGAACCAAGATGCTAGAAACTACTTATAAAGCGATTCCGCACACTTGGGATGACGAACCAAGATGCTAGAAACTACTTTTAAAGCGATTCCGTACACTTGGGATGACGAATCAAGATGCTAGAAACTACTTTTAAAGCGATTCCGTACACTTGGGATGACGACCCAAGATGCTAGAAACTACTTTTAAAGCGATTCGGGATACTTGGGATGACGAATCAAGATGCTAGAAACTACTTTTAAAGCGATTCCGTACACTTGGGATGACGAACCAAGATGCTAGGAACTACTTTTAAAGCGATTCCGCACACTTGGGATGACGAACCAAGATGCTAGAAACTACTTTTAAAGCGATTCCGTGCACTTGGGATGACGAACCAAGATGCTAGAAACTACTTATAAAGCGATTCCGCACACTTGGGATGACGAACCAAGATGCTAGAAACTACTTTTAAAGCGATTCCGTACACTTGGGATGACGAACCAATATGCTAGAAACTACTTTTAAAGCGATTCCGTGCACTTGGGATGACGAACCAAGATGCTAGAAACTACTTATAAAGCGATTCCGCACACTTGGGATGACGAACCAAGATGCTAGAAACTACTTTTAAAGCGATTCCGTACACTTGGGATGACGAATCAAGATGCTAGAAACTACTTTTAAAGCGATTCCGCACACTTGGGATGACGAACCAAGATGCTAGGAACTACTTTTAAAGCGATTCCGCACACTTGGGATGACGAACCAAGATGCTAGAAACTACTTTTAAAGCGATTCCGTACACTTGGGATGACGAATCAAGATGCTAGAAACTACTTTTAAAGCGATTCCGCACACTTGGGATGACGAACCAAGATGCTAGAAACTACTTATAAAGCGATTCCGTACACTTGGGATGACGAATCAAGATGCTAGAAACTACTTTTAAAGCGATTCCGTACACTTGGGATGACGAATCAAGATGCTAGAAACTACTTTTAAAGCGATTCCGTACACTTGGGATGACGAACCAAGATGCTAGGAACTACTTTTAAAGCGATTCCGCACACTTGGGATGACGAACCAAGATGCTAGAAACTACTTATAAAGCGATTCCGCACACTTGGGATGACGAACCAAGATGCTAGAAACTACTTTTAAAGCGATTCCGTACACTTGGGATGACGAATCAAGATGCTAGAAACTACTTTTAAAGCGATTCCGCACACTTGGGATGACGAACCAATATGCTAGAAACTACTTTTAAAGCGATTTCGCACACTTGGGATGACGAACCAAGATGCTAGGAACTACTTTTAAAGCGATTCCGCACACTTGGGATGACGAACCAAGATGCTAGAAACTACTTATAAAGCGATTCCGCACACTTGGGATGACGAACCAAGATGCTAGGAACTACTTTTAAAGCGATTCCGCACACTTGGGATGACGAACCAAGATGCTAGAAACTACTTATAAAGCGATTCCGCACACTTGGGATGACGAACCAAGATGCTAGAAACTACTTTTAAAGCGATTCCGTACAATTGGGATGACGAATCAAGATGCTAGAAACTACTTTTAAAGCGATTCCGCACACTTGGGATGACGAACCAAGATGCTAGGAACTACTTTTAAAGCGATTCCGCACACTTGGGATGACGAACCAAGATGCTAGAAACTACTTATAAAGCGATTCCGCACACTTGGGATGACGAACCAATATGCTAGAAACTACTTTTAAAGCGATTCCGTACACTTGGGATGACGAACCAAGATGCTAGAAACTACTTATAAAGCGATTCCGTACACTTGGGATGACGAACCAATATGCTAGAAACTACTTTTAAAGCGATTCCGTACACTTGGGATGACGAATCAAGATGCTAGAAACTACTTTTAAAGCGATTCCGCACACTTGGGATGACGAACCAAGATGCTAGGAACTACTTTTAAAGCGATTCCGCACACTTGGGATGACGAACCAAGATGCTAGAAACTACTTTTAAAGCGATTCCGTACACTTGGGATGACAAACCAAGATGCTAGAAACTACTTATAAAGCGATTCCGTACACTTGGGATGACGAACCAATATGCTAGAAACTACTTTTAAAGCGATTCCGTACACTTGGGATGACGAATCAAGATGCTAGAAACTACTTTTAAAGCGATTCCGCACACTTGGGATGACGAACCAAGATGCTAGGAACTACTTTTAAAGCGATTCCGCACACTTGGGATGACGAACCAAGATGCTAGAAACTACTTTTAAAGCGATTCCGTACACTTGGGATGACAAACCAAGATGCTAGAAACTTATTTTAAAGCGATTCCGTACACTTGGGATGACGAACCAATATGCTAGAAACTACTTTTAAAGCGATTCCGTACACTTGGGATGACGAACCAAGATGCTAGAAACTACTTTTAAAGCGATTCCGTACACTTGGGATGACGAATCAAGATGCTAGAAACTACTTATAAAGCGATTCCGTACACTTGGGATGACGAACCAATATGCTAGAAACTACTTTTAAAGCGATTCCGTGCACTTGGGATGACGAACCAAGATGCTAGAAACTACTTTTAAAGCGATTCCGCACACTTGGGATGACGAACCAATATGCTAGAAACTACTTTTAAAGCGATTCCGTACACTTGGGATGACGAACCAAGATGCTAGAAACTACTTTTAAAGCGATTCCGTACACTTGGGATGACGAATCAAGATGCTAGAAACTACTTTTAAAGCGATTCCGCACACTTGGGATGACGAACCAAGATGCTAGAAACTACTTTTAAAGCGATTCCGCACACTTGGGATGACGAACCAAGATGCTAGGAACTACTTTTAAAGCGATTCCGCACACTTGGGATGACGAACCAAGATGCTAGAAACTACTTATAAAGCGATTCCGCACACTTGGGATGACGAACCAAGATGCTAGAAACTACTTTTAAAGCGATTCCGTACACTTGGGATGACGAATCAAGATGCTAGAAACTACTTTTAAAGCGATTCCGCACACTTGGGATGACGAACCAAGATGCTAGGAACTACTTTTAAAGCGATTCCGCACACTTGGGATGACGAACCAATATGCTAGAAACTACTTATAAAGCGATTCCGCACACTTGGGATGACGAACCAAGATGCTAGGAACTACTTTTAAAGCGATTCCGCACACTTGGGATGACGAACCAAGATGCTAGAAACTACTTATAAAGCGATTCCGCACACTTGGGATGACGAACCAATATGCTAGAAACTACTTTTAAAGCGATTCCGTACACTTGGGATGACGAACCAAGATGCTAGAAACTACTTTTAAAGCGATTCCGCACACTTGGGATGACGAACCAATATGCTAGAAACTACTTTTAAAGCGATTCCGTACACTTGGGATGACGAACCAAGATGCTAGAAACTACTTTTAAAGCGATTCCGTACACTTGGGATGACGAATCAAGATGCTAGAAACTACTTTTAAAGCGATTCCGTACACTTGGGATGACGAACCAAGATGCTAGAAACTACTTTTAAAGCGATTCCGTACACTTGGGATGACGAATCAAGATGCTAGAAACTACTTTTAAAGCGATTCCGCACACTTGGGATGACGAACCAAGATGCTAGGAACTACTTTTAAAGCGATTCCGCACACTTGGGATGACGAACCAAGATGCTAGAAACTACTTATAAAGCGATTCCGCACACTTGGGATGACGAACCAAGATGCTAGAAACTACTTTTAAAGCGATTCCGTACACTTGGGATGACGAATCAAGATGCTAGAAACTACTTTTAAAGCGATTCCGCACACTTGGGATGACGAATCAAGATGCTAGGAACTACTTTTAAAGCGATTCCGCACACTTGGGATGACGAACCAAGATGCTAGAAACTACTTATAAAGCGATTCCGCACACTTGGGATGACGAACCAATATGCTAGAAACTACTTTTAAAGCGATTCCGTACACTTGGGATGACGAACCAAGATGCTAGAAACTACTTATAAAGCGATTCCGTACACTTGGGATGACGAACCAATATGCTAGAAACTACTTTTAAAGCGATTCCGTACACTTGGGATGACGAATCAAGATGCTAGAAACTACTTTTAAAGCGATTCCGCACACTTGGGATGACGAACCAAGATGCTAGGAACTACTTTTAAAGCGATTCCGCACACTTGGGATGACGAACCAAGATGCTAGAAACTACTTTTAAAGCGATTCCGTACACTTGGGATGACAAACCAAGATGCTAGAAACTTATTTTAAAGCGATTCCGTACACTTGGGATGACGAACCAATATGCTAGAAACTACTTTTAAAGCGATTCCGTACACTTGGGATGACGAACCAAGATGCTAGAAACTACTTTTAAAGCGATTCCGTACACTTGGGATGACGAATCAAGATGCTAGAAACTACTTATAAAGCGATTCCGTACACTTGGGATGACGAACCAATATGCTAGAAACTACTTTTAAAGCGATTCCGTGCACTTGGGATGACGAACCAAGATGCTAGAAACTACTTTTAAAGCGATTCCGCACACTTTGGATGACGAACCAATATGCTAGAAACTACTTTTAAAGCGATTCCGTACACTTGGGATGACGAATCAAGATGCTAGAAACTACTTTTAAAGCGATTCCGCACACTTGGGATGACGAACCAATATGCTAGAAACTACTTTTAAAGCGATTCCGTACACTTGGGATGACGAACCAAGATGCTAGAAACTACTTTTAAAGCGATTCCGTACACTTGGGATGACGAACCAAGATGCTAGGAACTACTTTTAAAGCGATTCCGCACACTTGGGATGACGAACCAAGATGCTAGAAACTACTTATAAAGCGATTCCGCACAGTTGGGATGACGAACCAAGATGCTAGAAACTACTTTTAAAGCGATTCCGTACACTTGGGATGACGAATCAAGATGCTAGAAACTACTTTTAAAGCGATTCCGCACACTTGGGATGACGAACCAAGATGCTAGGAACTACTTTTAAAGCGATTCCGTACACTTGGGATGACGAACCAAGATGCTAGAAACTACTTTTAAAGCGATTCCGCACACTTGGGATGACGAACCAAGATGCTAGAAACTACTTTTAAAGCGATTCCGTACACTTGGGATGACGAATCAAGATGCTAGAAACTACTTTTAAAGCGATTCCGCACACTTGGGATGACGAATCAAGATGCTAGGAACTACTTTTAAAGCGATTCCGCACACTTGGGATGACGAACCAAGATGCTAGAAACTACTTATAAAGCGATTCCGCACACTTGGGATGACGAACCAATATGCTAGAAACTACTTTTAAAGCGATTCCGTACACTTGGGATGACGAACCAAGATGCTAGAAACTACTTATAAAGCGATTCCGTACACTTGGGATGACGAACCAATATGCTAGAAACTACTTTTAAAGCGATTCCGTACACTTGGGATGACGAATCAAGATGCTAGAAACTACTTTTAAAGCGATTCCGCACACTTGGGATGACGAACCAAGATGCTAGGAACTACTTTTAAAGCGATTCCGCACACTTGGGATGACGAACCAAGATGCTAGAAACTACTTATAAAGCGATTCCGTACACTTGGGATGACGAACCAATATGCTAGAAACTACTTTTAAAGCGATTCCGTACACTTGGGATGACGAACCAATATGCTAGAAACTACTTTTAAAGCGATTCCGTACACTTGGGATGACGAACCAAGATGCTAGAAACTACTTTTAAAGCGATTCCGTACACTTGGGATGACGAATCAAGATGCTAGAAACTACTTATAAAGCGATTCCGTACACTTGGGATGACGAACCAATATGCTAGAAACTACTTTTAAAGCGATTCCGTGCACTTGGGATGACGAACCAAGATGCTAGAAACTACTTTTAAAGCGATTCCGCACACTTTGGATGACGAACCAATATGCTAGAAACTACTTTTAAAGCGATTCCGTACACTTGGGATGACGAATCAAGATGCTAGAAACTACTTTTAAAGCGATTCCGCACACTTGGGATGACGAACCAATATGCTAGAAACTACTTTTAAAGCGATTCCGTACACTTGGGATGACGAACCAAGATGCTAGAAACTACTTTTAAAGCGATTCCGTACACTTGGGATGACGAATCAAGATGCTAGAAACTACTTTTAAAGCGATTCCGTACACTTGGGATGACGAACCAAGATGCTAGGAACTACTTTTAAAGCGATTCCGTACACTTGGGATGACGAACCAAGATGCTAGAAACTACTTTTAAAGCGATTCCGTACACTTGGGATGACGAATCAAGATGCTAGAAACTACTTTTAAAGCGATTCCGCACACTTGGGATGACGAATCAAGATGCTAGAAACTACTTTTAAAGCGATTCCGCACACTTGGGATGACGAACCAAGATGCTAGGAACTACTTTTAAAGCGATTCCGTACACTTGGGATGACGAACCAAGATGCTAGAAACTACTTATAAAGCGATTCCGCACACTTGGGATGACGAACCAAGATGCTAGAAACTACTTTTAAAGCGATTCCGTACACTTGGGATGACGAATCAAGATGCTAGAAACTACTTTTAAAGCGATTCCGCACACTTGGGATGACGAACCAATATGCTAGAAACTACTTTTAAAGCGATTCCGTACACTTGGGATGACGAACCAAGATGCTAGAAACTACTTTTAAAGCGATTCCGTACACTTGGGATGACGAATCAAGATGCTAGAAACTACTTTTAAAGCGATTCCGTACACTTGGGATGACGAACCAAGATGCTAGAAACTACTTTTAAAGCGATTCCGCACACTTGGGATGACGAACCAAGATGCTAGAAACTACTTTTAAAGCGATTCCGTACACTTGGGATGACGAATCAAGATGCTAGAAACTACTTTTAAAGCGATTCCGCACACTTGGGATGACGAATCAAGATGCTAGAGACTACTTTTAAAGCGATTCCGCACACTTGGGATGACGAACCAAGATGCTAGGAACTACTTTTAAAGCGATTCCGTACACTTGGGATGACGAACCAAGATGCTAGGAACTACTTTTAAAGCGATTCCGTACACTTGGGATGACGAACCAAGATGCTAGAAACTACTTTTAAAGCGATTCCGTACACTTGGGATGACAAATCAAGATGCTAGAAACTACTTTTAAAGCGATTCCGCACACTTGGGATGACGAATCAAGATGCTAGAAACTACTTTTAAAGCGATTCCGCACACTTGGGATGACGAACCAAGATGCTAGGAACTACTTTTAAAGCGATTCCGTACACTTGGGATGACGAACCAAGATGCTAGAAACTACTTATAAAGCGATTCCGCACACTTGGGATGACGAACCAAGATGCTAGAAACTACTTTTAAAGCGATTCCGTACACTTGGGATGACGAATCAAGATGCTAGAAACTACTTTTAAAGCGATTCCGCACACTTGGGATGACGAACCAATATGCTAGAAACTACTTTTAAAGCGATTCCGTACACTTGGGATGACGAACCAAGATGCTAGAAACTACTTTTAAAGCGATTCCGTACACTTGGGATGACGAATCAAGATGCTAGAAACTACTTTTAAAGCGATTCCGTACACTTGGGATGACGAACCAAGATGCTAGAAACTACTTTTAAAGCGATTCCGCACACTTGGGATGACGAACCAAGATGCTAGAAACTACTTATAAAGCGATTCCGTACACTTGGGATGACGAACCAATATGCTAGAAACTACTTTTAAAGCGATTCCGTACACTTGGGATGACGAATCAAGATGCTAGAAACTACTTTTAAAGCGATTCCGCACACTTGGGATGACGAACCAAGATGCTAGGAACTACTTTTAAAGCGATTCCGCACACTTGGGATGACGAACCAAGATGCTAGAAACTACTTTTAAAGCGATTCCGTACACTTGGGATGACAAACCAAGATGCTAGAAACTACTTATAAAGCGATTCCGTACACTTGGGATGACGAACCAATATGCTAGAAACTACTTTTAAAGCGATTCCGTGCACTTGGGATGACGAACCAAGATGCTAGAAACTACTTTTAAAGCGATTCCGTACACTTGGGATGACGAATCAAGATGCTAGAAACTACTTTTAAAGCGATTCCGCACACTTGGGATGACGAACCAAGATGCTAGGAACTACTTTTAAAGCGATTCCGCACACTTGGGATGACGAATCAAGATGCTAGAAACTACTTTTAAAGCGATTCCGCACACTTGGGATGACGAATCAAGATGCTAGGAACTACTTTTAAAGCGATTCCGCACACTTGGGATGACGAACCAAGATGCTAGAAACTACTTATAAAGCGATTCCGCACACTTGGGATGACGAACCAATATGCTAGAAACTACTTTTAAAGCGATTCCGTACACTTGGGATGACGAACCAAGATGCTAGAAACTACTTATAAAGCGATTCCGCACACTTGGGATGACGAACCAAGATGCTAGAAACTACTTATAAAGCGATTCCGCACACTTGGGATGACGAACCAAGATGCTAGAAACTACTTTTAAAGCGATTCCGTACACTTGGGATGACGAATCAAGATGCTAGAAACTACTTTTAAAGCGATTCCGCACACTTGGGATGACGAATCAAGATGCTAGGAACTACTTTTAAAGCGATTCCGCACACTTGGGATGACGAACCAAGATGCTAGAAACTACTTATAAAGCGATTCCGCACACTTGGGATGACGAACCAATATGCTAGAAACTACTTTTAAAGCGATTCCGTACACTTGGGATGACGAACCAAGATGCTAGAAACTACTTATAAAGCGATTCCGTACACTTGGGATGACGAACCAATATGCTAGAAACTACTTTTAAAGCGATTCCGTACACTTGGGATGACGAATCAAGATGCTAGAAACTACTTTTAAAGCGATTCCGCACACTTGGGATGACGAACCAAGATGCTAGGAACTACTTTTAAAGCGATTCCGCACACTTGGGATGACGAACCAAGATGCTAGAAACTACTTTTAAAGCGATTCCGTACACTTGGGATGACAAACCAAGATGCTAGAAACTACTTATAAAGCGATTCCGTACACTTGGGATGACGAACCAATATGCTAGAAACTACTTTTAAAGCGATTCCGTGCACTTGGGATGACGAACCAAGATGCTAGAAACTACTTTTAAAGCGATTCCGTACACTTGGGATGACGAATCAAGATGCTAGAAACTACTTTTAAAGCGATTCCGCACACTTGGGATGACGAACCAAGATGCTAGGAACTACTTTTAAAGCGATTCCGCACACTTGGGATGACGAACCAAGATGCTAGAAACTACTTATAAAGCGATTCCGCACACTTGGGATGACGAACCAAGATGCTAGAAACTACTTTTAAAGCGATTCCGTACACTTGGGATGACGAATCAAGATGCTAGAAACTACTTTTAAAGCGATTCCGCACACTTGGGATGACGAACCAATATGCTAGAAACTACTTTTAAAGCGATTCCGTACACTTGGGATGACGAACCAAGATGCTAGAAACTACTTTTAAAGCGATTCCGTACACTTGGGATGACGAATCAAGATGCTAGAAACTACTTTTAAAGCGATTCCGTACACTTGGGATGACGAACCAAGATGCTAGAAACTACTTTTAAAGCGATTCCGTACACTTGGGATGACGAACCAAGATGCTAGGAACTACTTTTAAAGCGATTCCGTACACTTGGGATGACGAATCAAGATGCTAGAAACTACTTTTAAAGCGATTCCGCACACTTGGGATGACGAACCAAGATGCTAGGAACTACTTTTAAAGCGATTCCGCACACTTGGGATGACGAACCAAGATGCTAGGAACTACTTTTAAAGCGATTCCGCACACTTGGGATGACGAACCAAGATGCTAGAAACTACTTTTAAAGCGATTCCGTACACTTGGGATGACGAACCAAGATGCTAGAAACTACTTTTAAAGCGATTCCGTACACTTGGGATGACGAATCAAGATGCTAGAAACTTATTTTAAAGCGATTCCGTACACTTGGGATGACGAACCAATATGCTAGAAACTACTTTTAAAGCGATTCCGTACACTTGGGATGACGAATCAAGATGCTAGAAACTACTTTTAAAGCGATTCCGCACACTTGGGATGACGAATCAAGATGCTAGAAACTACTTTTAAAGCGATTCCGTACACTTGGGATGACGAACCAAGATGCTAGAAACTACTTTTAAAGCGATTCCGTACACTTGGGATGACGAATCAAGATGCTAGAAACTACTTTTAAAGCGATTCCGCACACTTGGGATGACGAACCAATATGCTAGAAACTACTTTTAAAGCGATTCCGTACACTTGGGATGACGAACCAATATGCTAGAAACTACTTTTAAAGCGATTCCGTACACTTGGGATGACGAATCAAGATGCTAGAAACTACTTTTAAAGCGATTCCGCACACTTGGGATGACGAACCAAGATGCTAGAAACTACTTTTAAAGCGATTCCGTACACTTGGGATGACGAATCAAGATGCTAGAAACTACTTTTAAAGCGATTCCGCACACTTAGGATGACGAACCAAGATGCTAGGAACTACTTTTAAAGCGATTCCGCACACTTGGGATGACGAACCAAGATGCTAGAAACTACTTTTAAAGCGATTCCGTACACTTGGGATGACGAATCAAGATGCTAGAAACTACTTTTAAAGCGATTCCGTGCACTTGGGATGACGAACCAATATGCTAGAAACTACTTTTAAAGCGATTCCGTACACTTGGGATGACGAATCAAGATGCTAGAAACTACTTTTAAAGCGATTCCGCACACTTGGGATGACGAACCAATATGCTAGAAACTACTTTTAAAGCGATTCCGTACACTTGGGATGACGAACCAATATGCTAGAAACTACTTTTAAAGCGATTCCGTACACTTGGGATGACGAATCAAGATGCTAGAAACTACTTTTAAAGCGATTCCGCACACTTGGGATGACGAACCAAGATGCTAGGAACTACTTTTAAAGCGATTCCGCACACTTGGGATGACGAACCAAGATGCTAGAAACTACTTTTAAAGCGATTCCGTACACTTGGGATGACAAACCAAGATGCTAGAAACTACTTATAAAGCGATTCCGTACACTTGGGATGACGAACCAATATGCTAGAAACTACTTTTAAAGCGATTCCGTGCACTTGGGATGACGAACCAAGATGCTAGAAACTACTTTTAAAGCGATTCCGTACACTTGGGATGACGAACCAAGATGCTAGAAACTACTTTTAAAGCGATTCCGTACACTTGGGATGACGAATCAAGATGCTAGAAACTACTTTTAAAGCGATTCCGTGCACTTGGGATGACGAACCAAGATGCTAGAAACTACTTTTAAAGCGATTCCGTACACTTGGGATGACGAACCAATATGCTAGAAACTACTTTTAAAGCGATTCCGTACACTTGGGATGACGAATCAAGATGCTAGAAACTACTTTTAAAGCGATTCCGCACACTTGGGATGACGAACCAAGATGCTAGAAACTACTTATAAAGCGATTCCGTACACTTGGGATGACGAACCAATATGCTAGAAACTACTTTTAAAGCGATTCCGTACACTTGGGATGACGAATCAAGATGCTAGAAACTACTTTTAAAGCGATTCCGCACACTTGGGATGACGAACCAAGATGCTAGGAACTACTTTTAAAGCGATTCCGCACACTTGGGATGACGAACCAAGATGCTAGAAACTACTTTTAAAGCGATTCCGTACACTTGGGATGACAAACCAAGATGCTAGAAACTACTTATAAAGCGATTCCGTACACTTGGGATGACGAACCAATATGCTAGAAACTACTTTTAAAGCGATTCCGTGCACTTGGGATGACGAACCAAGATGCTAGAAACTACTTTTAAAGCGATTCCGCACACTTTGGATGACGAACCAATATGCTAGAAACTACTTTTAAAGCGATTCCGTACACTTGGGATGACGAATCAAGATGCTAGAAACTACTTTTAAAGCGATTCCGCACACTTGGGATGACGAACCAAGATGCTAGGAACTACTTTTAAAGCGATTCCGCACACTTGGGATGACGAACCAAGATGCTAGAAACTACTTATAAAACGATTCCGCACACTTGGGATGACGAACCAAGATGCTAGAAACTACTTTTAAAGCGATTCCGTACACTTGGGATGACGAATCAAGATGCTAGAAACTACTTTTAAAGCGATTCCGCACACTTGGGATGACGAACCAATATGCTAGAAACTACTTTTAAAGCGATTCCGTACACTTGGGATGACGAACCAAGATGCTAGAAACTACTTATAAAGCGATTCCGTACACTTGGGATGACGAACCAATATGCTAGAAACTACTTTTAAAGCGATTCCGTGCACTTGGGATGACGAACCAAGATGCTAGAAACTACTTTTAAAGCGATTCCGTACACTTGGGATGACGAACCAATATGCTAGAAACTACTTTTAAAGCGATTCCGTGCACTTGGGATGACGAACCAAGATGCTAGAAACTACTTTTAAAGCGATTCCGTACACTTGGGATGACGAACCAAGATGCTAGAAACTACTTTTAAAGCGATTCCGTACACTTGGGATGACGAATCAAGATGCTAGAAACTACTTTTAAAGCGATTCCGCACACTTGGGATGACGAACCAAGATGCTAGGAACTACTTTTAAAGCGATTCCGCACACTTGGGATGACGAACCAAGATGCTAGAAACTACTTATAAAACGATTCCGCACACTTGGGATGACGAACCAAGATGCTAGAAACTACTTTTAAAGCGATTCCGTACACTTGGGATGACGAATCAAGATGCTAGAAACTACTTTTAAAGCGATTCCGCACACTTGGGATGACGAACCAAGATGCTAGAAACTACTTTTAAAGCGATTCCGTACACTTGGGATGACGAACCAAGATGCTAGAAACTACTTTTAAAGCGATTCCGTACACTTGGGATGACGAATCAAGATGCTAGAAACTACTTTTAAAGCGATTCCGTACACTTGGGATGACGAACCAAGATGCTAGGAACTACTTTTAAAGCGATTCCGTACACTTGGGATGACGAACCAAGATGCTAGAAACTACTTTTAAAGCGATTCCGTACACTTGGGATGACGAATCAAGATGCTAGAAACTACTTTTAAAGCGATTCCGCACACTTGGGATGACGAATCAAGATGCTAGAAACTACTTTTAAAGCGATTCCGCACACTTGGGATGACGAACCAAGATGCTAGGAACTACTTTTAAAGCGATTCCGCACACTTGGGATGACGAACCAAGATGCTAGAAACTACTTATAAAGCGATTCCGCACACTTGGGTTGACGAACCAAGATGCTAGAAACTACTTTTAAAGCGATTCCGTACACTTGGGATGACGAATCAAGATGCTAGAAACTACTTTTAAAGCGATTCCGTACACTTGGGATGACGAACCAAGATGCTAGAAACTACTTATAAAGCGATTCCGTACACTTGGGATGACGAACCAATATGCTAGAAACTACTTTTAAAGCGATTCCGTACACTTGGGATGACGAATCAAGATGCTAGAAACTACTTTTAAAGCGATTCCGCACACTTGGGATGACGAACCAAGATGCTAGGAACTACTTTTAAAGCGATTCCGCACACTTGGGATGACGAACCAATATGCTAGAAACTACTTTTAAAGCGATTCCGTACACTTGGGATGACAAACCAAGATGCTAGAAACTACTTATAAAGCGATTCCGTACACTTGGGATGACGAACCAATATGCTAGAAACTACTTTTAAAGCGATTCCGTGCACTTGGGATGACGAACCAAGATGCTAGAAACTACTTTTAAAGCGATTCCGCACACTTTGGATGACGAACCAATATGCTAGAAACTACTTTTAAAGCGATTCCGTACACTTGGGATGACGAATCAAGATGCTAGAAACTACTTTTAAAGCGATTCCGCACACTTGGGATGACGAACCAAGATGCTAGGAACTACTTTTAAAGCGATTCCGCACACTTGGGATGACGAACCAAGATGCTAGAAACTACTTATAAAACGATTCCGCACACTTGGGATGACGAACCAAGATGCTAGAAACTACTTTTAAAGCGATTCCGTACACTTGGGATGACGAATCAAGATGCTAGAAACTACTTTTAAAGCGATTCCGCACACTTGGGATGACGAACCAATATGCTAGAAACTACTTTTAAAGCGATTCCGTACACTTGGGATGACGAACCAAGATGCTAGAAACTACTTATAAAGCGATTCCGCACACTTGGGATGACGAACCAAGATGCTAGAAACTACTTTTAAAGCGATTCCGTACACTTGGGATGACAAACCAAGATGCTAGAAACTACTTATAAAGCGATTCCGTACACTTGGGATGACGAACCAATATGCTAGAAACTACTTTTAAAGCGATTCCGTGCACTTGGGATGACGAACCAAGATGCTAGAAACTACTTTTAAAGCGATTCCGTACACTTGGGATGACGAACCAAGATGCTAGAAACTACTTTTAAAGCGATTCCGTACACTTGGGATGACGAATCAAGATGCTAGAAACTACTTTTAAAGCGATTCCGCACACTTGGGATGACGAACCAAGATGCTAGGAACTACTTTTAAAGCGATTCCGCACACTTGGGATGACGAACCAAGATGCTAGAAACTACTTATAAAACGATTCCGCACACTTGGGATGACGAACCAAGATGCTAGAAACTACTTTTAAAGCGATTCCGTACACTTGGGATGACGAATCAAGATGCTAGAAACTACTTTTAAAGCGATTCCGCACACTTGGGATGACGAACCAATATGCTAGAAACTACTTTTAAAGCGATTCCGTACACTTGGGATGACGAACCAAGATGCTAGAAACTACTTTTAAAGCGATTCCGTACACTTGGGATGACGAATCAAGATGCTAGAAACTACTTTTAAAGCGATTCCGTACACTTGGGATGACGAACCAAGATGCTAGGAACTACTTTTAAAGCGATTCCGTACACTTGGGATGACGAACCAAGATGCTAGAAACTACTTTTAAAGCGATTCCGTACACTTGGGATGACGAATCAAGATGCTAGAAACTACTTTTAAAGCGATTCCGCACACTTGGGATGACGAATCAAGATGCTAGAAACTACTTTTAAAGCGATTCCGCACACTTGGGATGACGAACCAAGATGCTAGGAACTACTTTTAAAGCGATTCCGCACACTTGGGATGACGAACCAAGATGCTAGAAACTACTTATAAAGCGATTCCGCACACTTGGGTTGACGAACCAAGATGCTAGAAACTACTTTTAAAGCGATTCCGTACACTTGGGATGACGAATCAAGATGCTAGAAACTACTTTTAAAGCGATTCCGCACACTTGGGATGACGAATCAAGATGCTAGGAACTACTTTTAAAGCGATTCCGTACACTTGAGATGACGAATCAAGATGCTAGAAACTACTTTTAAAGCGATTCCGCACACTTGGGATGACGAATCAAGATGCTAGGAACTACTTTTAAAGCGATTCCGCACACTTGGGATGACGAACCAAGATGCTAGAAACTACTTATAAAGCGATTCCGCACACTTGGGATGACGAACCAATATGCTAGAAACTACTTTTAAAGCGATTCCGTGCACTTGGGATGACGAACCAAGATGCTAGAAACTACTTTTAAAGCGATTCCGCACACTTTGGATGACGAACCAATATGCTAGAAACTACTTTTAAAGCGATTCCGTACACTTGGGATGACGAATCAAGATGCTAGAAACTACTTTTAAAGCGATTCCGCACACTTGGGATGACGAACCAATATGCTAGAAACTACTTTTAAAGCGATTCCGTACACTTGGGATGACGAATCAAGATGCTAGAAACTACTTTTAAAGCGATTCCGTACACTTGGGATGACGAACCAAGATGCTAGAAACTACTTTTAAAGCGATTCCGTACACTTGGGATGACGAACCAAGATGCTAGAAACTACTTTTAAAGCGATTCCGTACACTTGGGATGACGAACCAAGATGCTAGAAACTACTTTTAAAGCGATTCCGCACACTTGGGATGACGAACCAAGATGCTAGAAACTACTTTTAAAGCGATTCCGTACACTTGGGATGACGAATCAAGATGCTAGAAACTACTTTTAAAGCGATTCCGCACACTTGGGATGACGAACCAATATGCTAGAAACTACTTTTAAAGCGATTCCGTACACTTGGGATGACGAACCAAGATGCTAGAAACTACTTTTAAAGCGATTCCGCACACTTGGGATGACGAATCAAGATGCTAGAAACTACTTTTAAAGCGATTCCGCACACTTGGGATGACGAACCAATATGCTAGAAACTACTTTTAAAGCGATTCCGTGCACTTGGGATGACGAACCAAGATGCTAGAAACTACTTTTAAAGCGATTCCGCACACTTTGGATGACGAACCAATATGCTAGAAACTACTTTTAAAGCGATTCCGTACACTTGGGATGACGAACCAAGATGCTAGAAACTACTTTTAAAGCGATTCCGTACACTTGGGATGACGAACCAAGATGCTAGAAACTACTTTTAAAGCGATTCCGCACACTTGGGATGACGAACCAATATGCTAGAAACTACTTTTAAAGCGATTCCGTACACTTGGGATGACGAACCAAGATGCTAGAAACTACTTTTAAAGCGATTCCGCACACTTGGGATGACGAACCAAGATGCTAGAAACTACTTTTAAAGCGATTCCGTACACTTGGGATGACGAATCAAGATGCTAGAAACTACTTTTAAAGCGATTCCGTACACTTGGGATGACGAACCAAGATGCTAGAAACTACTTTTAAAGCGATTCCGTACACTTGGGATGACGAACCAAGATGCTAGAAACTACTTTTAAAGCGATTCCGTACACTTGGGATGACGAACCAATATGCTAGAAACTACTTTTAAAGCGATTCCGTGCACTTGGGATGACGAACCAAGATGCTAGAAACTACTTTTAAAGCGATTCCGCACACTTGGGATGACGAACCAATATGCTAGAAACTACTTTTAAAGCGATTCCGTGCACTTGGGATGACGAACCAAGATGCTAGAAACTACTTTTAAAGCGATTCCGTACACTTGGGATGACGAATCAAGATGCTAGAAACTACTTTTAAAGCGATTCCGTACACTTGGGATGACGAACCAAGATGCTAGAAACTACTTTTAAAGCGATTCCGTACACTTGGGATGACGAACCAAGATGCTAGAAACTACTTTTAAAGCGATTCCGCACACTTGGGATGACGAACCAAGATGCTAGAAACTACTTTTAAAGCGATTCCGTACACTTGGGATGACGAATCAAGATGCTAGAAACTACTTTTAAAGCGATTCCGCACACTTGGGATGACGAACCAATATGCTAGAAACTACTTTTAAAGCGATTCCGTGCACTTGGGATGACGAACCAAGATGCTAGAAACTACTTTTAAAGCGATTCCGCACACTTTGGATGACGAACCAATATGCTAGAAACTACTTTTAAAGCGATTCCGTACACTTGGGATGACGAACCAAGATGCTAGAAACTACTTTTAAAGCGATTCCGTACACTTGGGATGACGAACCAAGATGCTAGAAACTACTTTTAAAGCGATTCCGCACACTTGGGATGACGAACCAAGATGCTAGAAACTACTTTTAAAGCGATTCCGTACACTTGGGATGACGAATCAAGATGCTAGACACTACTTTTAAAGCGATTCCGCACACTTGGGATGACGAACCAATATGCTAGAAACTACTTTTAAAGCGATTCCGTACACTTGGGATGACGAATCAAGATGCTAGAAACTACTTTTAAAGCGATTCCGTACACTTGGGATGACGAACCAAGATGCTAGAAACTACTTTTAAAGCGATTCCGTACACTTGGGATGACGAATCAAGATGCTAGAAACTACTTTTAAAGCGATTCCGCACACTTGGGATGACGAACCAAGATGCTAGGAACTACTTTTAAAGCGATTCCGCACACTTGGGATGACGAACCAAGATGCTAGAAACTACTTATAAAGCGATTCCGCACACTTGGGTTGACGAACCAAGATGCTAGAAACTACTTTTAAAGCGATTCCGTACACTTGGGATGACGAATCAAGATGCTAGAAACTACTTTTAAAGCGATTCCGCACACTTGGGATGACGAATCAAGATGCTAGGAACTACTTTTAAAGCGATTCCGCACACTTGGGATGACGAACCAAGATGCTAGAAACTACTTATAAAGCGATTCCGCACACTTGGGATGACGAACCAATATGCTAGAAACTACTTTTAAAGCGATTCCGTACACTTGGGATGACGAACCAAGATGCTAGAAACTACTTATAAAGCGATTCCGTACACTTGGGATGACGAACCAATATGCTAGAAACTACTTTTAAAGCGATTCCGTACACTTGGGATGACGAATCAAGATGCTAGAAACTACTTTTAAAGCGATTCCGCACACTTGGGATGACGAACCAAGATGCTAGGAACTACTTTTAAAGCGATTCCGCACACTTGGGATGACGAACCAAGATGCTAGAAACTACTTTTAAAGCGATTCCGTACACTTGGGATGACAAACCAAGATGCTAGAAACTACTTATAAAGCGATTCCGTACACTTGGGATGACGAACCAATATGCTAGAAACTACTTTTAAAGCGATTCCGTGCACTTGGGATGACGAACCAAGATGCTAGAAACTACTTTTAAAGCGATTCCGTACACTTGGGATGACTAATCAAGATGCTAGAAACTACTTTTAAAGCGATTCCGCACACTTGGGATGACGAACCAAGATGCTAGGAACTACTTTTAAAGCGATTCCGCACACTTGGGATGACGAACCAAGATGCTAGAAACTACTTATAAAGCGATTCCGCACACTTGGGATGACGAACCAAGATGCTAGAAACTACTTTTAAAGCGATTCCGTACACTTGGGATGACGAATCAAGATGCTAGAAACTACTTTTAAAGCGATTCCGCACACTTGGGATGACGAACCAATATGCTAGAAACTACTTTTAAAGCGATTCCGTACACTTGGGATGACGAACCAAGATGCTAGAAACTACTTTTAAAGCGATTCCGTACACTTGGGATGACGAATCAAGATGCTAGAAACTACTTTTAAAGCGATTCCGTACACTTGGGATGACGAACCAAGATGCTAGAAACTACTTTTAAAGCGATTCCGTACACTTGGGATGACGAACCAAGATGCTAGAAACTACTTTTAAAGCGATTCCGTACACTTGGGATGACGAATCAAGATGCTAGAAACTACTTTTAAAGCGATTCCGCACACTTGGGATGACGAATCAAGATGCTAGAAACTACTTTTAAAGCGATTCCGCACACTTGGGATGACGAACCAAGATGCTAGAAACTACTTATAAAGCGATTCCGTACACTTGGGATGACGAACCAAGATGCTAGAAACTACTTTTAAAGCGATTCCGCACACTTTGGATGACGAACCAATATGCTAGAAACTACTTTTAAAGCGATTCCGTACACTTGGGATGACGAACCAAGATGCTAGAAACTACTTTTAAAGCGATTCCGTACACTTGGGATGACGAACCAAGATGCTAGAAACTACTTTTAAAGCGATTCCGTACACTTGGGATGACTAATCAAGATGCTAGAAACTACTTTTAAAGCGATTCCGCACACTTGGGATGACGAACCAATATGCTAGAAACTACTTTTAAAGCGATTCCGTACACTTGGGATGACGAACCAAGATGCTAGAAACTACTTTTAAAGCGATTCCGTACACTTGGGATGACGAATCAAGATGCTAGAAACTACTTTTAAAGCGATTCCGTACACTTGGGATGACGAACCAAGATGCTAGAAACTACTTTTAAAGCGATTCCGTACACTTGGGATGACGAACCAAGATGCTAGAAACTACTTATAAAGCGATTCCGTACACTTGGGATGACGAACCAATATGCTAGAAACTACTTTTAAAGCGATTCCGTACACTTGGGATGACGAATCAAGATGCTAGAAACTACTTTTAAAGCGATTCCGCACACTTGGGATGACGAACCAAGATGCTAGAAACTACTTATAAAGCGATTCCGTACACTTGGGATGACGAACCAAGATGCTAGAAACTACTTTTAAAGCGATTCCGCACACTTGGGATGACGAACCAAGATGCTAGAAACTACTTATAAAGCGATTCCGTACACTTGGGATGACGAACCAATATGCTAGAAACTACTTTTAAAGCGATTCCGTACACTTGGGATGACGAATCAAGATGCTAGAAACTACTTTTAAAGCGATTCCGCACACTTGGGATGACGAACCAAGATGCTAGGAACTACTTTTAAAGCGATTCCGCACACTTGGGATGACGAACCAAGATGCTAGAAACTACTTTTAAAGCGATTCCGTACACTTGGGATGACAAACCAAGATGCTAGAAACTACTTATAAAGCGATTCCGTACACTTGGGATGACGAACCAATATGCTAGAAACTACTTTTAAAGCGATTCCGTGCACTTGGGATGACGAACCAAGATGCTAGAAACTACTTTTAAAGCGATTCCGTACACTTGGGATGACTAATCAAGATGCTAGAAACTACTTTTAAAGCGATTCCGCACACTTGGGATGACGAATCAAGATGCTAGGAACTACTTTTAAAGCGATTCCGCACACTTGGGATGACGAACCAAGATGCTAGAAACTACTTATAAAGCGATTCCGCACACTTGGGATGACGAACCAAGATGCTAGAAACTACTTTTAAAGCGATTCCGTACACTTGGGATGACGAATCAAGATGCTAGAAACTACTTTTAAAGCGATTCCGCACACTTGGGATGACGAACCAATATGCTAGAAACTACTTTTAAAGCGATTCCGTACACTTGGGATGACGAACCAAGATGCTAGAAACTACTTTTAAAGCGATTCCGTACACTTGGGATGACGAATCAAGATGCTAGAAACTACTTTTAAAGCGATTCCGTACACTTGGGATGACGAACCAAGATGCTAGAAACTACTTTTAAAGCGATTCCGTACACTTGGGATGACGAACCAAGATGCTAGAAACTACTTTTAAAGCGATTCCGTACACTTGGGATGACGAATCAAGATGCTAGAAACTACTTTTAAAGCGATTCCGTACACTTGGGATGACGAACCAAGATGCTAGAAACTACTTTTAAAGCGATTCCGTACACTTGGGATGACGAACCAAGATGCTAGAAACTACTTTTAAAGCGATTCCGTACACTTGGGATGACGAATCAAGATGCTAGAAACTACTTTTAAAGCGATTCCGCACACTTGGGATGACGAACCAATATGCTAGAAACTACTTTTAAAGCGATTCCGTACACTTGGGATGACGAACCAAGATGCTAGAAACTACTTTTAAAGCGATTCCGTACACTTGGGATGACGAATCAAGATGCTAGAAACTACTTTTAAAGCGATTCCGTACACTTGGGATGACGAACCAAGATGCTAGAAACTACTTTTAAAGCGATTCCGTACACTTGGGATGACGAACCAAGATGCTAGAAACTACTTATAAAGCGATTCCGCACACTTGGGATGACGAACCAAGATGCTAGAAACTACTTTTAAAGCGATTCCGTACACTTGGGATGACGAATCAAGATGCTAGAAACTACTTTTAAAGCGATTCCGCACACTTGGGATGACGAACCAATATGCTAGAAACTACTTTTAAAGCGATTCCGTACACTTGGGATGACGAACCAAGATGCTAGAAACTACTTTTAAAGCGATTCCGTACACTTGGGATGACGAATCAAGATGCTAGAAACTACTTTTAAAGCGATTCCGTACACTTGGGATGACGAACCAAGATGCTAGAAACTACTTTTAAAGCGATTCCGTACACTTGGGATGACGAACCAAGATGCTAGAAACTACTTTTAAAGCGATTCCGTACACTTGGGATGACGAATCAAGATGCTAGAAACTACTTTTAAAGCGATTCCGTACACTTGGGATGACGAACCAAGATGCTAGAAACTACTTTTAAAGCGATTCCGTACACTTGGGATGACGAACCAAGATGCTAGAAACTACTTTTAAAGCGATTCCGTACACTTGGGATGACGAATCAAGATGCTAGAAACTACTTTTAAAGCGATTCCGTACACTTGGGATGACGAACCAAGATGCTAGAAACTACTTATAAAGCGATTCCGCACACTTGGGATGACGAACCAAGATGCTAGAAACTACTTTTAAAGCGATTCCGTACACTTGGGATGACGAATCAAGATGCTAGAAACTACTTTTAAAGCGATTCCGCACACTTGGGATGACGAACCAATATGCTAGAAACTACTTTTAAAGCGATTCCGTACACTTGGGATGACGAACCAAGATGCTAGAAACTACTTTTAAAGCGATTCCGTACACTTGGGATGACGAATCAAGATGCTAGAAACTACTTTTAAAGCGATTCCGTACACTTGGGATGACGAACCAAGATGCTAGAAACTACTTTTAAAGCGATTCCGTACACTTGGGATGACGAACCAAGATGCTAGAAACTACTTATAAAGCGATTCCGCACACTTGGGATGACGAACCAAGATGCTAGAAACTACTTTTAAAGCGATTCCGTACACTTGGGATGACGAATCAAGATGCTAGAAACTACTTTTAAAGCGATTCCGCACACTTGGGATGACGAACCAATATGCTAGAAACTACTTTTAAAGCGATTCCGTACACTTGGGATGACGAACCAAGATGCTAGAAACTACTTTTAAAGCGATTCCGTACACTTGGGATGACGAATCAAGATGCTAGAAACTACTTTTAAAGCGATTCCGTACACTTGGGATGACGAACCAAGATGCTAGAAACTACTTATAAAGCGATTCCGTACACTTGGGATGACGAATCAAGATGCTAGAAACTACTTTTAAAGCGATTCCGTACACTTGGGATGACGAACCAAGATGCTAGAAACTACTTTTAAAGCGATTCCGTACACTTGGGATGACGAACCAAGATGCTAGAAACTACTTTTAAAGCGATTCCGTACACTTGGGATGACGAATCAAGATGCTAGAAACTACTTTTAAAGCGATTCCGTACACTTGGGATGACGAACCAAGATGCTAGAAACTACTTTTAAAGCGATTCCGCACACTTGGGATGACGAACCAATATGCTAGAAACTACTTTTAAAGCGATTCCGTACACTTGGGATGACGAACCAAGATGCTAGAAACTACTTTTAAAGCGATTCCGTACACTTGGGATGACGAATCAAGATGCTAGAAACTACTTTTAAAGCGATTCCGTACACTTGGGATGACGAACCAAGATGCTAGAAACTACTTTTAAAGCGATTCCGTACACTTGGGATGACGAACCAAGATGCTAGAAACTACTTTTAAAGCGATTCCGCACACTTGGGATGACGAACCAAGATGCTAGAAACTACTTTTAAAGCGATTCCGTACACTTGGGATGACGAATCAAGATGCTAGAAACTACTTATAAAGCGATTCCGCACACTTGGGATGACGAACCAAGATGCTAGAAACTACTTTTAAAGCGATTCCGTACACTTGGGATGACGAACCAAGATGCTAGAAACTACTTTTAAAGCGATTCCGTACACTTGGGATGACGAATCAAGATGCTAGAAACTACTTTTAAAGCGATTCCGTACACTTGGGATGACGAACCAAGATGCTAGAAACTACTTTTAAAGCGATTCCGTACACTTGGGATGACGAACCAAGATGCTAGAAACTACTTATAAAGCGATTCCGCACACTTGGGATGACGAACCAAGATGCTAGAAACTACTTTTAAAGCGATTCCGTACACTTGGGATGACGAATCAAGATGCTAGAAACTACTTATAAAGCGATTCCGCACACTTGGGATGACGAACCAAGATGCTAGAAACTACTTTTAAAGCGATTCCGTACACTTGGGATGACGAATCAAGATGCTAGAAACTACTTTTAAAGCGATTCCGCACACTTGGGATGACGAACCAATATGCTAGAAACTACTTTTAAAGCGATTCCGTACACTTGGGATGACGAACCAAGATGCTAGAAACTACTTTTAAAGCGATTCCGTACACTTGGGATGACGAATCAAGATGCTAGAAACTACTTTTAAAGCGATTCCGTACACTTGGGATGACGAACCAAGATGCTAGAAACTACTTTTAAAGCGATTCCGTACACTTGGGATGACGAACCAAGATGCTAGAAACTACTTTTAAAGCGATTCCGTACACTTGGGATGACGAATCAAGATGCTAGAAACTACTTTTAAAGCGATTCCGTACACTTGGGATGACGAACCAAGATGCTAGAAACTACTTTTAAAGCGATTCCGTACACTTGGGATGACGAATCAAGATGCTAGAAACTACTTTTAAAGCGATTCCGTACACTTGGGATGACGAACCAAGATGCTAGAAACTACTTTTAAAGCGATTCCGCACACTTGGGATGACGAACCAATATGCTAGAAACTACTTTTAAAGCGATTCCGTACACTTGGGATGACGAACCAAGATGCTAGAAACTACTTTTAAAGCGATTCCGTACACTTGGGATGACGAATCAAGATGCTAGAAACTACTTTTAAAGCGATTCCGCACACTTGGGATGACGAACCAATATGCTAGAAACTACTTTTAAAGCGATTCCGTACACTTGGGATGACGAACCAAGATGCTAGAAACTACTTTTAAAGCGATTCCGTACACTTGGGATGACGAATCAAGATGCTAGAAACTACTTTTAAAGCGATTCCGTACACTTGGGATGACGAACCAAGATGCTAGAAACTACTTTTAAAGCGATTCCGTACACTTGGGATGACGAACCAAGATGCTAGAAACTACTTTTAAAGCGATTCCGCACACTTGGGATGACGAACCAAGATGCTAGAAACTACTTTTAAAGCGATTCCGTACACTTGGGATGACGAATCAAGATGCTAGAAACTACTTATAAAGCGATTCCGCACACTTGGGATGACGAACCAAGATGCTAGAAACTACTTTTAAAGCGATTCCGTACACTTGGGATGACGAATCAAGATGCTAGAAACTACTTTTAAAGCGATTCCGCACACTTGGGATGACGAACCAATATGCTAGAAACTACTTTTAAAGCGATTCCGTACACTTGGGATGACGAACCAAGATGCTAGAAACTACTTTTAAAGCGATTCCGTACACTTGGGATGACGAATCAAGATGCTAGAAACTACTTTTAAAGCGATTCCGTACACTTGGGATGACGAACCAAGATGCTAGAAACTACTTTTAAAGCGATTCCGTACACTTGGGATGACGAACCAAGATGCTAGAAACTACTTATAAAGCGATTCCGCACACTTGGGATGACGAACCAAGATGCTAGAAACTACTTTTAAAGCGATTCCGTACACTTGGGATGACGAATCAAGATGCTAGAAACTACTTTTAAAGCGATTCCGCACACTTGGGATGACGAACCAATATGCTAGAAACTACTTTTAAAGCGATTCCGTACACTTGGGATGACGAACCAAGATGCTAGAAACTACTTTTAAAGCGATTCCGTACACTTGGGATGACGAATCAAGATGCTAGAAACTACTTTTAAAGCGATTCCGTACACTTGGGATGACGAACCAAGATGCTAGAAACTACTTTTAAAGCGATTCCGTACACTTGGGATGACGAATCAAGATGCTAGAAACTACTTTTAAAGCGATTCCGTACACTTGGGATGACGAACCAAGATGCTAGAAACTACTTTTAAAGCGATTCCGTACACTTGGGATGACGAACCAAGATGCTAGAAACTACTTTTAAAGCGATTCCGTACACTTGGGATGACGAATCAAGATGCTAGAAACTACTTTTAAAGCGATTCCGTACACTTGGGATGACGAACCAAGATGCTAGAAACTACTTTTAAAGCGATTCCGCACACTTGGGATGACGAACCAATATGCTAGAAACTACTTTTAAAGCGATTCCGTACACTTGGGATGACGAACCAAGATGCTAGAAACTACTTTTAAAGCGATTCCGTACACTTGGGATGACGAATCAAGATGCTAGAAACTACTTTTAAAGCGATTCCGTACACTTGGGATGACGAACCAAGATGCTAGAAACTACTTTTAAAGCGATTCCGTACACTTGGGATGACGAACCAAGATGCTAGAAACTACTTTTAAAGCGATTCCGCACACTTGGGATGACGAACCAAGATGCTAGAAACTACTTTTAAAGCGATTCCGTACACTTGGGATGACGAACCAAGATGCTAGAAACTACTTTTAAAGCGATTCCGCACACTTGGGATGACGAACCAATATGCTAGAAACTACTTTTAAAGCGATTCCGTACACTTGGGATGACGAACCAAGATGCTAGAAACTACTTTTAAAGCGATTCCGTACACTTGGGATGACGAATCAAGATGCTAGAAACTACTTTTAAAGCGATTCCGTACACTTGGGATGACGAACCAAGATGCTAGAAACTACTTTTAAAGCGATTCCGTACACTTGGGATGACGAACCAAGATGCTAGAAACTACTTATAAAGCGATTCCGCACACTTGGGATGACGAACCAATATGCTAGAAACTACTTTTAAAGCGATTCCGTACACTTGGGATGACGAATCAAGATGCTAGAAACTACTTATAAAGCGATTCCGCACACTTGGGATGACGAACCAAGATGCTAGAAACTACTTTTAAAGCGATTCCGTACACTTGGGATGACGAATCAAGATGCTAGAAACTACTTTTAAAGCGATTCCGCACACTTGGGATGACGAACCAATATGCTAGAAACTACTTTTAAAGCGATTCCGTACACTTGGGATGACGAACCAAGATGCTAGAAACTACTTTTAAAGCGATTCCGTACACTTGGGATGACGAATCAAGATGCTAGAAACTACTTTTAAAGCGATTCCGTACACTTGGGATGACGAACCAAGATGCTAGAAACTACTTTTAAAGCGATTCCGTACACTTGGGATGACGAACCAAGATGCTAGAAACTACTTTTAAAGCGATTCCGTACACTTGGGATGACGAATCAAGATGCTAGAAACTACTTTTAAAGTGATTCCGCACACTTGGGATGACGAATCAAGATGCTAGAAACTACTTTTAAAGCGATTCCGCACACTTGGGATGACGAACCAAGATGCTAGAAACTACTTATAAAGCGATTCCGTACACTTGGGATGACGAACCAAGATGCTAGAAACTACTTTTAAAGCGATTCCGCACACTTTGGATGACGAACCAATATGCTAGAAACTACTTTTAAAGCGATTCCGTACACTTGGGATGACGAACCAAGATGCTAGAAACTACTTTTAAAGCGATTCCGTACACTTGGGATGACGAACCAAGATGCTAGAAACTACTTTTAAAGCGATTCCGTACACTTGGGATGACTAATCAAGATGCTAGAAACTACTTTTAAAGCGATTCCGCACACTTGGGATGACGAACCAATATGCTAGAAACTACTTTTAAAGCGATTCCGTACACTTGGGATGACGAACCAAGATGCTAGAAACTACTTTTAAAGCGATTCCGTACACTTGGGATGACGAATCAAGATGCTAGAAACTACTTTTAAAGCGATTCCGTACACTTGGGATGACGAACCAAGATGCTAGAAACTACTTTTAAAGCGATTCCGTACACTTGGGATGACGAACCAAGATGCTAGAAACTACTTATAAAGCGATTCCGTACACTTGGGATGACGAACCAATATGCTAGAAACTACTTTTAAAGCGATTCCGTACACTTGGGATGACGAATCAAGATGCTAGAAACTACTTTTAAAGCGATTCCGCACACTTGGGATGACGAACCAAGATGCTAGAAACTACTTATAAAGCGATTCCGTACACTTGGGATGACGAACCAATATGCTAGAAACTACTTTTAAAGCGATTCCGTACACTTGGGATGACGAACCAAGATGCTAGAAACTACTTATAAAGCGATTCCGTACACTTGGGATGACGAACCAATATGCTAGAAACTACTTTTAAAGCGATTCCGTACACTTGGGATGACGAATCAAGATGCTAGAAACTACTTTTAAAGCGATTCCGCACACTTGGGATGACGAACCAAGATGCTAGGAACTACTTTTAAAGCGATTCCGCACACTTGGGATGACGAACCAAGATGCTAGAAACTACTTTTAAAGCGATTCCGCACACTTGGGATGACGAACCAAGATGCTAGAAACTACTTTTAAAGCGATTCCGTACACTTGGGATGACGAATCAAGATGCTAGAAACTACTTTTAAAGCGATTCCGCACACTTGGGATGACGAACCAATATGCTAGAAACTACTTTTAAAGCGATTCCGTACACTTGGGATGACGAACCAAGATGCTAGAAACTACTTTTAAAGCGATTCCGTACACTTGGGATGACGAATCAAGATGCTAGAAACTACTTTTAAAGCGATTCCGTACACTTGGGATGACGAATCAAGATGCTAGAAACTACTTTTAAAGCGATTCCGCACACTTGGGATGACGAACCAATATGCTAGAAACTACTTTTAAAGCGATTCCGTACACTTGGGATGACGAACCAAGATGCTAGAAACTACTTTTAAAGCGATTCCGTACACTTGGGATGACGAATCAAGATGCTAGAAACTACTTTTAAAGCGATTCCGTACACTTGGGATGACGAACCAAGATGCTAGAAACTACTTTTAAAGCGATTCCGTACACTTGGGATGACGAACCAAGATGCTAGAAACTACTTTTAAAGCGATTCCGTACACTTGGGATGACGAATCAAGATGCTAGAAACTACTTTTAAAGCGATTCCGCACACTTGGGATGACGAATCAAGATGCTAGAAACTACTTTTAAAGCGATTCCGCACACTTGGGATGACGAACCAAGATGCTAGAAACTACTTATAAAGCGATTCCGTACACTTGGGATGACGAACCAAGATGCTAGGAACTACTTTTAAAGCGATTCCGCACACTTGGGATGACGAACCAAGATGCTAGAAACTACTTATAAAGCGATTCCGCACACTTGGGATGACGAACCAAGATGCTAGAAACTACTTTTAAAGCGATTCCGTACACTTGGGATGACGAATCAAGATGCTAGAAACTACTTTTAAAGCGATTCCGCACACTTGGGATGACGAACCAATATGCTAGAAACTACTTTTAAAGCGATTCCGTACACTTGGGATGACGAACCAAGATGCTAGAAACTACTTTTAAAGCGATTCCGTACACTTGGGATGACGAATCAAGATGCTAGAAACTACTTTTAAAGCGATTCCGTACACTTGGGATGACGAACCAAGATGCTAGAAACTACTTTTAAAGCGATTCCGTACACTTGGGATGACGAACCAAGATGCTAGAAACTACTTTTAAAGCGATTCCGTACACTTGGGATGACGAATCAAGATGCTAGAAACTACTTTTAAAGCGATTCCGCACACTTGGGATGACGAATCAAGATGCTAGAAACTACTTTTAAAGCGATTCCGCACACTTGGGATGACGAACCAAGATGCTAGAAACTACTTTTAAAGCGATTCCGTACACTTGGGATGACGAATCAAGATGCTAGAAACTACTTTTAAAGCGATTCCGTACACTTGGGATGACTAATCAAGATGCTAGAAACTACTTTTAAAGCGATTCCGCACACTTGGGATGACGAACCAATATGCTAGAAACTACTTTTAAAGCGATTCCGTACACTTGGGATGACGAACCAAGATGCTAGAAACTACTTTTAAAGCGATTCCGTACACTTGGGATGACGAATCAAGATGCTAGAAACTACTTTTAAAGCGATTCCGTACACTTGGGATGACGAACCAAGATGCTAGAAACTACTTTTAAAGCGTTTCCGTACACTTGGGATGACGAACCAAGATGCTAGAAACTACTTATAAAGCGATTCCGTACACTTGGGATGACGAACCAATATGCTAGAAACTACTTTTAAAGCGATTCCGTACACTTGGGATGACGAATCAAGATGCTAGAAACTACTTTTAAAGCGATTCCGCACACTTGGGATGACGAACCAAGATGCTAGAAACTACTTATAAAGCGATTCCGTACACTTGGGATGACGAACCAATATGCTAGAAACTACTTTTAAAGCGATTCCGTACACTTGGGATGACGAACCAAGATGCTAGAAACTACTTATAAAGCGATTCCGTACACTTGGGATGACGAACCAATATGCTAGAAACTACTTTTAAAGCGATTCCGTACACTTGGGATGACGAATCAAGATGCTAGAAACTACTTTTAAAGCGATTCCGCACACTTGGGATGACGAACCAAGATGCTAGAAACTACTTATAAAGCGATTCCGTACACTTGGGATGACGAACCAATATGCTAGAAACTACTTTTAAAGCGATTCCGTGCACTTGGGATGACGAACCAAGATGCTAGAAACTACTTTTAAAGCGATTCCGTACACTTGGGATGACTAATCAAGATGCTAGAAACTACTTTTAAAGCGATTCCGCACACTTGGCATGACGAACCAAGATGCTAGGAACTACTTTTAAAGCGATTCCGCACACTTGGGATGACGAACCAAGATGCTAGAAACTACTTATAAAGCGATTCCGCACACTTGGGATGACGAACCAAGATGCTAGAAACTACTTTTAAAGCGATTCCGTACACTTGGGATGACGAATCAAGATGCTAGAAACTACTTTTAAAGCGATTCCGCACACTTGGGATGACGAACCAATATGCTAGAAACTACTTTTAAAGCGATTCCGTACACTTGGGATGACGAACCAAGATGCTAGAAACTACTTTTAAAGCGATTCCGTACACTTGGGATGACGAATCAAGATGCTAGAAACTACTTTTAAAGCGATTCCGTACACTTGGGATGACGAACCAAGATGCTAGAAACTACTTTTAAAGCGATTCCGTACACTTGGGATGACGAACCAAGATGCTAGAAACTACTTTTAAAGCGATTCCGTACACTTGGGATGACGAATCAAGATGCTAGAAACTACTTTTAAAGCGATTCCGCACACTTGGGATGACGAATCAAGATGCTAGAAACTACTTTTAAAGCGATTCCGCACACTTGGGATGACGAACCAAGATGCTAGAAACTACTTATAAAGCGATTCCGTACACTTGGGATGACGAACCAAGATGCTAGAAACTACTTTTAAAGCGATTCCGCACACTTTGGATGACGAACCAATATGCTAGAAACTACTTTTAAAGCGATTCCGCACACTTGGGATGACGAACCAAGATGCTAGAAACTACTTATAAAGCGATTCCGCACACTTGGGATGACGAACCAAGATGCTAGAAACTACTTTTAAAGCGATTCCGTACACTTGGGATGACGAATCAAGATGCTAGAAACTACTTTTAAAGCGATTCCGCACACTTGGGATGACGAACCAATATGCTAGAAACTACTTTTAAAGCGATTCCGTACACTTGGGATGACGAACCAAGATGCTAGAAACTACTTTTAACGCGATTCCGTACACTTGGGATGACGAATCAAGATGCTAGAAACTACTTTTAAAGCGATTCCGTACACTTGGGATGACGAACCAAGATGCTAGAAACTACTTTTAAAGCGATTCCGTACACTTGGGATGACGAACCAAGATGCTAGAAACTACTTATAAAGCGATTCCGTACACTTGGGATGACGAACCAATATGCTAGAAACTACTTTTAAAGCGATTCCGTACACTTGGGATGACGAATCAAGATGCTAGAAACTACTTTTAAAGCGATTCCGCACACTTGGGATGACGAACCAAGATGCTAGAAACTACTTATAAAGCGATTCCGTACACTTGGGATGACGAACCAAGATGCTAGAAACTACTTTTAAAGCGATTCCGCACACTTTGGATGACGAACCAATATGCTAGAAACTACTTTTAAAGCGATTCCGTACACTTGGGATGACTAATCAAGATGCTAGAAACTACTTTTAAAGCGATTCCGCACACTTGGGATGACGAACCAAGATGCTAGGAACTACTTTTAAAGCGATTCCGCACACTTGGGATGACGAACCAAGATGCTAGAAACTACTTATAAAGCGATTCCGCACACTTGGGATGACGAACCAAGATGCTAGAAACTACTTTTAAAGCGATTCCGTACACTTGGGATGACGAATCAAGATGCTAGAAACTACTTTTAAAGCGATTCCGCACACTTGGGATGACGAACCAATATGCTAGAAACTACTTTTAAAGCGATTCCGTACACTTGGGATGACGAACCAAGATGCTAGAAACTACTTTTAAAGCGATTCCGTACACTTGGGATGACGAATCAAGATGCTAGAAACTACTTTTAAAGCGATTCCGTACACTTGGGATGACGAACCAAGATGCTAGAAACTACTTTTAAAGCGATTCCGTACACTTGGGATGACGAACCAAGATGCTAGAAACTACTTTTAAAGCGATTCCGTACACTTGGGATGACGAATCAAGATGCTAGAAACTACTTTTAAAGCGATTCCGCACACTTGGGATGACGAATCAAGATGCTAGAAACTACTTTTAAAGCGATTCCGCACACTTGGGATGACGAACCAAGATGCTAGGAACTACTTTTAAAGCGATTCCGTACACTTGGGATGACGAATCAAGATGCTAGAAACTACTTTTAAAGCGATTCCGCACACTTGGGATGACGAACCAAGATGCTAGAAACTACTTATAAAGCGATTCCGTACACTTGGGATGACGAACCAATATGCTAGAAACTACTTTTAAAGCGATTCCGTACACTTGGGATGACGAATCAAGATGCTAGAAACTACTTTTAAAGCGATTCCGTACACTTGGGATGACGAACCAAGATGCTAGAAACTACTTTTAAAGCGATTCCGTACACTTGGGATGACGAACCAAGATGCTAGAAACTACTTTTAAAGCGATTCCGTACACTTGGGATGACGAATCAAGATGCTAGAAACTACTTTTAAAGCGATTCCGCACACTTGGGATGACGAATCAAGATGCTAGAAACTACTTTTAAAGCGATTCCGCACACTTGGGATGACGAACCAAGATGCTAGAAACTACTTTTAAAGCGATTCCGTACACTTGGGATGACGAATCAAGATGCTAGAAACTACTTTTAAAGCGATTCCGCACACTTGGGATGACGAACCAAGATGCTAGAAACTACTTATAAAGCGATTCCGTACACTTGGGATGACGAACCAATATGCTAGAAACTACTTTTAAAGCGATTCCGTGCACTTGGGATGACGAACCAAGATGCTAGAAACTACTTTTAAAGCGATTCCGCACACTTTGGATGACGAACCAATATGCTAGAAACTACTTTTAAAGCGATTCCGTACACTTGGGATGACGAACCAAGATGCTAGAAACTACTTTTAAAGCGATTCCGTACACTTGGGATGACGAACCAAGATGCTAGAAACTACTTTTAAAGCGATTCCGTACACTTGGGATGACGAATCAAGATGCTAGAAACTACTTTTAAAGCGATTCCGCACACTTGGGATGACGAACCAAGATGCTAGGAACTTCTTTTAAAGCGATTCCGCACACTTGGGATGACGAACCAAGATGCTAGAAACTACTTATAAAGCGATTCCGCACACTTGGGATGACGAATCAAGATGCTAGAAACTACTTTTAAAGCGATTCCGTACACTTGGGATGACGAACCAATATGCTAGAAACTACTTTTAAAGCGATTCCGTACACTTGGGATGACGAATCAAGATGCTAGAAACTACTTTTAAAGCGATTCCGCACACTTGGGATGACGAACCAATATGCTAGAAACTACTTTTAAAGCGATTCCGTACACTTGGGATGACGAACCAAGATGCTAGAAACTACTTTTAAAGCGATTCCGTACACTTGGGATGACGAATCAAGATGCTAGAAACTACTTTTAAAGCGATTCCGTACACTTGGGATGACGAACCAAGATGCTAGAAACTACTTTTAAAGCGATTCCGTACACTTGGGATGACGAACCAAGATGCTAGAAACTACTTTTAAAGCGATTCCGTACACTTGGGATGACGAATCAAGATGCTAGAAACTACTTTTAAAGCGATTCCGCACACTTGGGATGACGAATCAAGATGCTAGAAACTACTTTTAAAGCGATTCCGCACACTTGGGATGACGAACCAAGATGCTAGAAACTACTTTTAAAGCGATTCCGTACACTTGGGATGACGAATCAAGATGCTAGAAACTACTTTTAAAGCGATTCCGCACACTTGGGATGACGAACCAATATGCTAGAAACTACTTTTAAAGCGATTCCGTACACTTGGGATGACGAACCAAGATGCTAGAAACTACTTTTAAAGCGATTCCGTACACTTGGGATGACGAACCAAGATGCTAGAAACTACTTTTAAAGCGATTCCGTACACTTGGGATGACGAATCAAGATGCTAGAAACTACTTTTAAAGCGATTCCGCACACTTGGGATGACGAACCAAGATGCTAGGAACTTCTTTTAAAGCGATTCCGCACACTTGGGATGACGAACCAAGATGCTAGAAACTACTTATAAAGCGATTCCGCACACTTGGGATGACGAATCAAGATGCTAGAAACTACTTATAAAGCGATTCCGCACACTTGGGATGACGAACCAATATGCTAGAAACTACTTTTAAAGCGATTCCGTACACTTGGGATGACGAATCAAGATGCTAGAAACTACTTTTAAAGCGATTCCGCACACTTGGGATGACGAACCAATATGCTAGAAACTACTTTTAAAGCGATTCCGTACACTTGGGATGACGAACCAAGATGCTAGAAACTACTTTTAAAGCGATTCCGTACACTTGGGATGACGAATCAAGATGCTAGAAACTACTTTTAAAGCGATTCCGTACACTTGGGATGACGAACCAAGATGCTAGAAACTACTTTTAAAGCGATTCCGTACACTTGGGATGACGAACCAAGATGCTAGAAACTACTTTTAAAGCGATTCCGTACACTTGGGATGACGAATCAAGATGCTAGAAACTACTTTTAAAGCGATTCCGCACACTTGGGATGACGAATCAAGATGCTAGAAACTACTTTTAAAGCGATTCCGCACACTTGGGATGACGAACCAAGATGCTAGAAACTACTTTTAAAGCGATTCCGTACACTTGGGATGACGAATCAAGATGCTAGAAACTACTTTTAAAGCGATTCCGCACACTTGGGATGACGAACCAATATGCTAGAAACTACTTTTAAAGCGATTCCGTACACTTGGGATGACGAACCAAGATGCTAGAAACTACTTTTAAAGCGATTCCGTACACTTGGGATGACGAATCAAGATGCTAGAAACTACTTTTAAAGCGATTCCGTACACTTGGGATGACGAACCAAGATGCTAGAAACTACTTATAAAGCGATTCCGTACACTTGGGATGACGAATCAAGATGCTAGAAACTACTTTTAAAGCGATTCCGTACACTTGGGATGACGAATCAAGATGCTAGAAACTACTTTTAAAGCGATTCCGCACACTTGGGATGACGAACCAAGATGCTAGAAACTACTTATAAAGCGATTCCGTACACTTGGGATGACGAACCAATATGCTAGAAACTACTTTTAAAGCGATTCCGTGCACTTGGGATGACGAACCAAGATGCTAGAAACTACTTTTAAAGCGATTCCGCACACTTTGGATGACGAACCAATATGCTAGAAACTACTTTTAAAGCGATTCCGTACACTTGGGATGACGAACCAAGATGCTAGAAACTACTTTTAAAGCGATTCCGTACACTTGGGATGACGAACCAAGATGCTAGAAACTACTTTTAAAGCGATTCCGTACACTTGGGATGACGAATCAAGATGCTAGAAACTACTTTTAAAGCGATTCCGCACACTTGGGATGACGAACCAAGATGCTAGGAACTTCTTTTAAAGCGATTCCGCACACTTGGGATGACGAACCAAGATGCTAGAAACTACTTATAAAGCGATTCCGCACACTTGGGATGACGAACCAAGATGCTAGAAACTACTTTTAAAGCGATTCCGTACACTTGGGATGACGAATCAAGATGCTAGAAACTACTTTTAAAGCGATTCCGCACACTTGGGATGACGAACCAATATGCTAGAAACTACTTTTAAAGCGATTCCGTACACTTGGGATGACGAACCAAGATGCTAGAAACTACTTTTAAAGCGATTCCGTACACTTGGGATGACGAATCAAGATGCTAGAAACTACTTTTAAAGCGATTCCGCACACTTAGGATGACGAACCAAGATGCTAGGAACTACTTTTAAAGCGATTCCGCACACTTGGGATGACGAACCAAGATGCTAGAAACTACTTATAAAGCGATTCCGTACACTTGGGATGACGAACCAATATGCTATAAACTACTTTTAAAGCGATTCCGTGCACTTGGGATGACGAACCAAGATGCTAGAAACTACTTTTAAAGCGATTCCGCACACTTGGGATGACGAACCAAGATGCTAGAAACTACTTTTAAAGCGATTCCGTACACTTGGGATGGCGAACCAAGATGCTAGGAACTACTTTTAAAGCGATTCCGCACACTTGGGATGACGAACCAAGATGCTAGAAACTACTTTTAAAGCGATTCCGTACACTTGGGATGACGAATCAAGATGCTAGAAACTACTTTTAAAGCGATTCCGTACACTTGGGATGACGAACCAAGATGCTAGAAACTACTTTTAAAGCGATTCCGCACACTTGGGATGACGAACCAAGATGCTAGAAACTACTTTTAAAGCGATTCCGTACACTTGGGATGACGAATCAAGATGCTAGAAACTACTTTTAAAGCGATTCCGCACACTTAGGATGACGAACCAAGATGCTAGGAACTACATTTAAAGCGATTCCGCACACTTGGGATGACGAACCAAGATGCTAGAAACTACTTTTAAAGCGATTCCGTACACTTGGGATGACGAATCAAGATGCTAGAAACTACTTTTAAAGCGATTCCGTGCACTTGGGATGACGAACCAAGATGCTAGAAACTACTTTTAAAGCGATTCCGTACACTTGGGATGACGAACCAATATGCTAGAAACTACTTTTAAAGCGATTCCGTGCACTTGGGATGACGAACCAAGATGCTAGAAACTACTTTTAAAGCGATTCCGCACACTTGGGATGACGAACCAATATGCTAGAAACTACTTTTAAAGCGATTCCGTACACTTGGGA